>NC_087268.1:23464587-23766306 GCF_015220805.1 Pogoniulus pusillus | reverse complement strand
GCCTCTGAAGAGCATATTGCTTGGGTAAATACCTGCAGCATGTCACACCTGCCTGCAGCTTTATAAGCTGTCTGTAGCTTTCCTGGGAGAAGAAATGGCTTGGACAATGACAGGGATGCCTTGGACAATGACAGGGATGCCTTGGGCTCCTGGAGAGAAACAGGCTGTGTTACAGTGTCAGGACTTGGTGTGTATTTGCTGGTGAGCTCCTGCCTAAGTACTCATGAAAAGCAATAAGGAAGGCCAAAGCCCTCTTGAACCTGAAGCTGGCAAAGGAAGTAAAACAGAACAAGAAGGGCTTCTTCAAATACATCATTAGAAAAAGGAAGAACAAAGGGAAGAACAAGGAAGGTGTGGGGACACTACTGAATGAGGAGGCAGCCTTGATAACTGAGGACGCAGAGAAGGCAGAGTTGCTGAATGCCTTCTTTACTTCAGTCTTTACACCTGAGGCTGAACTCCCCTATGTTCTCCAGACCCTGGATGAAGGAGGGGAGCCTGGAGGAAGGAATGCTCCCCACTGGTCAGTGCAGACTGGGTTAGGGATCAGTTACACAAATTAAACATTAACATGTCCCTGGGCCCTGATGAGATGCACCCAAGGGTGCTGAGAAAACTGGCTGATATTTTTGCTCTGCCACTCTCCATCATCTTTGCCAAATCATGGCAGACAGGAGAGGTGCCTGAGGACTGGTGGAGAGCCAATGACACTCCAGTCTTCAAAAAGGGCAAGACAGAGGTTCCAGGAAACTATAGACCAATCAGCCTCACCTCCATCCCTGGAAAAATGATTGAACAGCTCCTGTTGGAGGGCACCTCAAAGCACTTGGAAGAGAAGAAGTTTATCAGGAGTAGTCAGCATGGATTTACCAAGGGGAAGTCATGCTTAACTAACCTGGTAGCATTTTATGATGCCATAACTGATTGGGTAGATTGAGGGAAACCAGTGGATGTAGTTTACCTTGACCTTAGCAAGGCCTTTGACACCATCCCCCATGACATTGTAGTGAGCAAGCTGAGGAAGTGTGGGATGGAAGAGCAGACAGTGAGGTGGGTTAGGAACTGGTTGCAAGATAGAGTTCAGAGGGTGGTGATCAATGGTGCCAGGTCCAGCTGGAGAGCAGTGACTAGTGGTGTCCCCCAGGGACCAGTGCTGGGGCCAGTCCTGTCCAACATCTTCATCAATGACATTGATGAGAGCACAGAGTGGCTGCTCAGCAAGTTTGCTGACAACACCAAGCTGGGAGGCTTGGCTGATACAGCTGAAGGCTGTGAGGCCATCCAGAGAGACCTGGACAGACTGGAGAGCTGGGCACAGAGGAACCAGATGAAGCTCAACAAGGACAAGACCAGAGTTCTGCTCTGGGGAGGAATAACTAACTGCACCAGTACAGGCTGGGAGGTGATCTGCTGAAGAGAAGCCCTGTGGAGGGGGACCTGGGGATCCTGGTGGATAACAAGTTAACCATGGCACAGCAATGTGCCCTTGTGGCCAAGAAGGCGAATGGGATCCTGGGGTGTATTAGGAAGAGTGTGTCCAGCAGATGAAGGGAGGTTCTCCTCCCCCTCTTCTCTGCCCTGCTGAGACCTCATCTTGAATACTGTGTTCAGTTTTGGTCTCCACAGTTTAAGAAGGAAAAAGACCTGCTGGAGAGGGTCCAGCAGAGGGCTGTGAGGATGGTTAGGGGACAGGAGGGCATGGCTGATGAGGAGAGGCTGAGGAACCTGGGGCTTTTTAGTCTGGAGAAAAGAAGACTTAGAGGGGATTTGATAGATGTTTATAAGTATCTGAAGGCTGGCCAGGAGCAGGGGGACAAGCTCTTCTCACTTGCTCCCTGTGACAGGACAAGGAGCAATGGGTGTAAGTTGCAGCAAAAGAGCTTCCGTCTCAACACAAGGGGGAACTTCTTTACTGTAAGGGTCACAGAGCACTGGAACAGGCTCCCCAGAGAGGTTGTGGAGCCTTCTTCTCTGGAGACTTTCAAGGCCTGCCTTGATGTGTTCCTCTGTGATCTGTATTAGATAGTATTGTCCTGTTCTGGCAGGGGGATTGGACTCGATGATCTCTTTGGGTCCCTTCCAACCCCTAGCATCCTATGATCCTATGAATGCCATGGTAAAAAATCGCAGGATGGTTTGCCTGTGCTATCATTTTGGTCCCTTGTAGAGAATGATGTAACTCAAATGCATTTATCTTTTCAAACAAGCAACATTACTTAATGATGCAGGGAGGAGGAATGTCAGAGAGGGGACACACAAAACTTCTCCCAGATATGAAATAGCTTCTTACAGACTGGGATGCCTTTTGCCAAGCACCAGCATAGAAACCAACCAACCAATCAAGACAACAACCAAAACATTTCCTTGACTACAATAAAATGTAATTGTTTCACATACTAAATTCAACACATCCTTTAAAAGTGAGCAAGGAGGCTTAAAGTACAAATGGGATGTGAATTACAAGGGAGTGCCTGGAAAAAAGCACAGCAGGGAACATGCACAATACTGTTGCCTTCAAAGCCAAGATCTCTCTATTGCTTGTAATAACTTTGCTGTCACAGGTCAAAGACACTCTCTCGCAGGGACCCAAACCGAAAGCCTGCGCAATTAATGTCTGACAAGCTCTCAAGAAAGCACCTTTGCCAAGGAGTTCATACCCTGCATCATAAACAAGAGGTTTCGGAAATACTGCACCATCAGCTACAACAGCTGACAAGCAGGGCCAGATCCGTGCTCCGCCGCTATGGTACAGACGAGGCGATGTAACAAAGACCTGTCCGGCGACGCTCAGAGGAGCCACCGGGCGCGCGTCCTCGAGGCTACCACCAGCCGTGCCTGAGGCACTCTCTCCTTCCGGTCACTTCGTTGCCGCTCCCCTGGCGGCGCGGCACAGCCACCGCTGGCTCCGTAGCGGCTTTATCCAGCGATATTCTGGGCGGACTCCCGCACGGGCCTGACGCTCCCCCCACCCGCCGCCGCCACTAGCTCCCGCCGCGGCCACTAGCTCCCTCCGCCACCGCAGGCGCTCTTGCAGATCCCCGCAGAGCGCTGCCGCTCGCCGCCTGACGCCTAGCCTTGCGTAGAGTTGGGCCGCCCCCTGGCGGCGGCGGGGAGAAAGCAGCCGGTGGGGCTCGGCGCAGGGTGGGCGAAGGGTCGTCTTCTCCAGTGCCGTTTGGCCGAGCAAGGCGCCTTGCAGACTGATTTTTCTTTTCTTTCTTTTTTTTTTTTTTTAATTTATTTTTTAAATTTACGTTTTTCTTTGAGGTTTTCTTGCCATTTTGCTTCGCCAGCTCCTAGATGCTTCTGTTGTGTGAAGTGGAGCTGCGGCGTGCGGCTTCGCTGGGAAGATGTAGCGAGCCAGGGGAAGCCGGACTCGGTTCCTGCTCACCCGGGTTGCTGGAGTCATCAGCCAGAGTGCTCACTCAGGAAATCCAGGCCACTATTTCTACCGATTTATTTTGTAAAATTATGTAAAGACTGTGTATTTTTGCAACATCACCTATTCGGAGATATAAATAGTTCATACTAGATATCAGAGTGCTGTAAAAAATCTGATTTAAACCCTCCTAGGCAAGAGCATTATCATGAGAAACTATTGGTGCTTCATACTACTTTACTTGGATATTTTTAAGCACCAGGAAAGCTGTTCTGATGGCAACATTCATTCACAAGTTGATATTTATTGAAGTCACTAAGGAACAACAGAGAACAGCATATGTCATTGACTCTGCACTTAAGATGATAAATCATTGCCACAAAACCTGAATGCCGTTAAGCACCACATAGAGCCAACACCCCCCGATAATTTAAATTCATAAAGGCCAGGTTTGAATTCCAACCATACAAACCATGAACCAACCACACATTTGGAGGTGTCCTCTACAGCAATGCCTGCAGAAACAGTGCTTATTTCAGTGACGGGATTAATACCATAGAATTTTTTTTATGGGTAGCAGGGAAAAGACATTGCCTAAAAGACAGATGTTGCCTTGTTAGGTCTGTTAATTTAACAGTCAAATTTGGAGCATTATTTCAAAGTATGGTCACAGAAGTATATATTGAATTCATATTTATCACATGCAAGATGCACACGTTACAAAATGTGACACGTATCTCAAGGAATCCACAGGAACTGGGACTACACAGCATGAATTTCCTCTTTTGGCGAGTTTGGAATGCACCAATCCTTTCATGCCTGCAAGCAGTATAAAATAGATGTGGCTTGAACATGCAGCAAGTGCGACGCTCCCCACATTGAGACTGTGAAGCAGTGCATCCATTTTTCTGGAATAAAACTACATACAGTCACAAGCAAACGTCAAAGTTATTGCATGTTCTCCTGGAATTCTAATATCAACACAAAGTGTGGATGTCTTATAATGAGGATGTACGAAAGGAGTTAACGTTGTTTGGTACAATAGCCCAGCACTTATGAGTTGATACGGTTTAGTTGCATGGCTACAGAAAAGGGATATAGACACAGAACTGTGTCTGTATATCGGTGTACATACACATCTATGTGTGTGTGCGTAAGGAGTCTGTAACAGATACCTATTCGGCCAGGCTGTGACAGGGGCTTTCCCCGCGCGGGTAGGTACTGGCTGGGCTCGCCCAAGACCCTGCTTCTGGGGGGGGGGCGGCTGCACCGAGAGCCCGAGGAGACGCGGGACCCTCCCTGGCCTCCGGCAGGTCCGGCAGCGGCCCCTTGTGGAGGGGTTCCTCAGTGGGGTACGCGAGGGGTGCGTGTGCACAGGCTCGCGCTCCCGACCTCGGGCTCGTAGCGGAGGCGGTGCGGGAGCGACGCTGCGGCGGGGCCGCGCCTGCCAGCGGCGGGGAGGCAGCGCCGCCGCTCCCGCTCCTCTCCCGCTGGCGCTCCGCAACTTTCGGGCAAGACCGCCCCCTTCGCCCTCGTCTACCCGCCGGAGGCTGGTAAGCGCTGGGCTCTTGCGCCCGGCCAGGCCGGAGAAGGGCGGTGGGGACCCCTGCCTATAGCCCGCCGAGGGACCGCCACTGCTCCCAGCACCGCGCACATGGCCGCGGGAAACTTTGGCGGGCAGGCGGGGTAGGGACAAGCCCAGAGGCTCCCTCGGGAATGGAAGGGAAGAAGGGAAGGGGGCAGCAGAGCGGGCTCGGGCGGACAGGTGCCACTCTCTGCGGAGCGGGCGACGCGGGGCGCTGAGTGGCGGCGGAGAGGGGCGAGTGGCAGTAGCCAAGCAGGTGCAGGTGGGCTGAGGCTGAACGTCTGCGGAAGGGAGCGGCGACCCCGCAATGCCCAGTACGGAGCGAGCGGGTCCCGCCGCGGGGCAGTGCGCGCCCGTGCGGGTCGGGCGGAGGGAACCTTGGGAGGGCGGCTTTTGGTTCGGGCTTTACGCCTTGCTGCGCGGGCGGAGTTGCCGAGCGGTGTTAGAGCAGGGGCCACAAGGTTTAAGTGGAAAATCCATGCAGCTCTTGTCTAGGTGTGTTTTTGAGGGTTGTTTTGGGGGCGTTGTTGGTCTTGGTTGTCTTGGGGCTTTTCTTCGTTTAGATTTGGGGTATTTTTTTTTATTATTGTTTTGATGTTGTTTAGTTTGGTTGTGTAGTTTAGTGGTTTGGGGGTTTGTTGTTGGTTTTTGTTTGGTTTGGTGCCCCCCCCCCCCCCTTTTTTTTTTTTTTTTGATAGGATACAGAGGAAAACGTTAGTGTACAGTGCTGAAACTGGTGATCTGGTCGCTGAGGCAGGTATCCGAAAAGCGGCATCACTGAAGCAGCTACATTACTGTCATTCTTCCTGCTAGCGTGAGGTTTATGTGCCTTTGCGAGGAAGGTCACTTTATGCCCCCTCCCATCCCACCCTCTTTTTGCTAAGCCGTGCATCAGCATCGTGAATTCCAAGAAGCAGTAGGTGTTTCTTGGCATTTCAACTGGGATTTTGGAAAGGGAAACCGGGCATTTAATGGGAAAAAACTGCGATGGAAGGAAAGGATGCGGAGGCTGCACACAGCCCTTGGTTTGCAGGCGTGTGGAAGTTGTGGAAATAGGTAAAGGGTCAAAATTGGTGACTGTTTCTTTAGTTACTTATATCGTGGATGACTATAAGGGAAAACTGGGCCAGTTAGAATTTTTTCCTGTTTTGCAGTTTGCTGTCAGCAGAAGGTAAAATATGTCCTTGAAGATATAAAATTTTACATAAACAGCTGATGTTTACATAAGCCTAGATAAGTTTGTGAAAAATAGAGATAGCAGAAGATTGGATGTTAGTTGAACTCAGCTATCCTGCTGTCTGCCCCTGTAATAATTTACCTTTTTTTTCACATTGCAGTGTAAAGAGCAAAGTGAGTAGCTGCACCTTTACCAAAGCAACCACCTGCGTTCCTCCTCTCCTCTGGAATGGACAATGGGATGGTCTCTGACTTTATCATGATCAAAAACTTCTTCCTCTTCTGCGTTTCCATGAGTTTAGCTAGCCACTTTGGGTGAGTTGCCAGCTGTGTTTGAATTTTTGCTATGAGTTTTTAAAGAAATAAAAAACCTTGGCTGTATGTGGTGCTGAGAAGCAGAGCAAAACAAGTGGGCTTTGCATTTTGTCTTAATGTGCTGGTGTCAGGGGGGAGGGAGTGATTTGCTTTCTCAGATTTACTGTCTCATATCAGCTATTTACGCCCATTATGCTCTTGCAGGGAAGGCTTGGGGGGCATGGGGAGCTCAGACCAGGCCAACAGCTGCTGAGTGCTCTGACCTGGGTGTAGAGCAGCTGGGGACTGTGATGCTCCCTGCCTTGGTAGGTATACTGAGGGAAGCTGGCACCTTCCCTGTTACCTGGCAGGTGTAGGCTGTAGGCAGCAGTTCAAGGCTGCAGCAGCAGGACTCAGTGTGTGCTTACTAGCTGGTACAGGCTTCCCTAGTGAATAAGCTAAGATCGTGACTGCTTGAAAGGGTGGCTGAGTTTGAAAGTTGCTAGAATAATTACAAATTGTGTTTCCTTGAAGCATATAACAACGAATCCTGTTTCCTTATTTTTGCTTTGGATGCTTTTCTGATGGAAGCATTTTGAATGCTATATTGAAGAATTGTTCCTACTATAGCTCTTAGGAAAAAAAACAACAAAAAACCCCAAAACAAACAGAAATACCTTACTGATAAGTTTTTCCCTGAAGCCAGAGATATTAAGACTTTCTAGGACTGAGCTGTGCAAGAGAATCTAGGAAAACCATTTTACAAGTGCTCTGGAAATGTAGGTTGATTCTTTTTCTGTGGAGGAGAACAATTATTTATGATTTCATCAGGAAAAAACCTGAATCCTCCCAATGTGCTGATTCACAAGCACACCCGTCAGTTCCTTGCTATAAGAAGCTACAAAATGGAGGTGCAAATCAGTTCTGATTTCAAGCAAAGGGATTTTTTACAGATTGAGCCAGAAAGAAGTCCAAACTTTGAATGACGACTGTCTATGCTATAAACAAAACTTAGCCCTATCTCCAGTGTGTGTCCTATATAGGCAGGCAGAACCACAGTGGCTCACAGGAATGGATGTAGGATTGCACACTCCAAAGGATTCAAAGAACTGCGCACTGATGTATTCTCCTTGGAGAACATTGGTCCTGCTTTCACTGTAGTCTAATGCAAAGCTCTCCCTGGACTTTGTGACAGAAATGAAGAGGACATAGATAGTGGGGGGCTGGTTTTAAACTTGTCTTGACATGTTTGCAATTTGATGAAGTATTACCATATTGAGAAAATTTGAGTACCGTAACCTTTAAGTCCTGCCTGATTGTCCATCATCTCTGCAGAAGGTGGCACTTTGCAGTAGTTGAGCATGACCTGTTTGTTTTTGTTGGGTCTTTTAGCTATGTTACTCCTCTAACAGAAGAATAGATAGGTGATGCTTGGAAAAATAATTAATAAATGAGGGTTTAACTCTCCCCTTTGACTCCAAAGCAAATGCTGAATCTAAGTCCCAAGTAGGAATTGGTGTGACTTGTAACCTGGCAGATAATCAGAACAGGACAGTTAGGGGAAACTAGGACACTTGTTTTCTGCAAGTTACTCAAAAAGCTTCTGTGCACTAAAATGAGATCATCACGTAACCCTCCTCCCCCACCCCCCCATTTCTGATCTAGTAATTTTAGTCTGGGCCTGCAGAGATAAGCAGCTCTAATTCGCTGCACCACTCACATGCTGCCTGAGGGCTGAATTTTGACCCTGCTCAAAAGGCAGAGGATGCTCCAGCGCTTCTCTTCCAGAGGCAGAAGCAGTTTTAGAGTGTAATTTGCTAAGTGCTTTGGGACTGACTCTTCAGGACAGAATGGTACGATTTACATGTAGGCTGGTATATTAACTGCAAGAATCTAATACTGATAATACTTGCTGCTGCTACCAGGTTTTTTATTAGCTTCATCCATATTTGCAGTGCAATGTTACATTGCAGTGCATTTTGCTGTGTGCTAGATAAAAGTCATTGGCCCAAGTGAGCGCAAATTAAAAAATCAAAATATAGTAGGAGCTTACAAATGAAGGCAGAGATTTGTCCATGATTCTCCATAGTCATTCCATATTTATATTAAATCATAAATACTGATTTTGCTGACACAGTCAAAGCCACCTTGGGGGATTTTGATGACAGGTAAAATAAACAGGAATTATGTATCTCAGTCTCCTAGACTACTTTAGAAAACTCAGCAAAAGTCTGTGATTAATGTTTAACATAAATGTGGAATGGCTGTTGAGACTTATCCACATTAATAGGCTGTAGAGAAAGACTGTAGACATTGTTGGTAGAAGTTATTTAAAGAAAAATCACTGATTAAACATTCAAAGATACAGTTGAAACGAGAAGAGGACATTAAGCCCCCCACCACTGCTGGTGGAACAGTTTCATGAGACTACTTCTGAAAAAATGGTCCGGCATGAATCAAGGCTTCTTCAAGCTTGCTTGAACTCAGCCTTGAGTTGTATAACACTCTCATGAGTTAAGGTATTTTACTCAAGCATTTCAAAATTGTTCACAATTGTCTTGAAAGTGAATATTAATAATAGAGCTAGAAAATAATTAGAAGTCAAATATAATAATGAAGAGATGCAAATATGATTCCTTGTGGGCTGTAAGAGAAGCCACGTCACAGAAGCCATGCAAGGACAGATGCCAAGATTTCTGTGCTATGAGGTAGCACATGGTCAGCTCCATGCTGGCCAACCTTTCTGCATCTTGACTGTTTTTGCAAACCCCAGACTGTCCACAGGCACATCTGTGAGGATGCACTGGTGATGCACAGTCCCTGTGTGTTTATGCTTTAGACATGCAATTTCGGAAGTCTGTCTGGGAACCAATGAGGATGGATGTTGGTGGTGTACCCACAATTTAGTTTTTATCTGGTGTTAATATTTATAATAGTACAGAAACATGGAAGACAGAAGATCCCAGTTAAATGTAGCCAACAGAGGGCTTCCCTGTACACTGTGAGAATTCAGTCTGTGGCGTGTCTGTAGTTGCACATACTTTTCCCCTAGCTCACAGCCCTTATCACTGAGACCATAATCCTGCTATTTAGGCTAAACGTACCTCTCCTCCAGGCTACTATTTCAAGTTAGTCTCCACAGCCATAGCATTTAGTTTTGCTGGGTTTTCCCTTTCCAAGTTTTTGCAAACGCTAGGGAGTTTTTCCTTATGTTTTTGTAAGAATGATGATATCTTTGTGCAGTTGTGTTTGTTTGGTTTTGCCTTTTTTTTTTTTAAAGTCTTCTTTTCCTTTCCATCTTCATGTCTTTTGAAATCATTAGACAATTGTAAGAATTGGAAAACTAAGTGGGTTTGGAGAACTGCTTGGAGGTAAATATCAGTCCATCCCTATTCCGAACAGAAAGCTACAGATTCAGCATCTCTGTTTTGTTTGGCTTGCCAGCTGGCCAAATAATAGGCATGTACCTACAGGCCATCCAGCACATGCTTAGTGCAGGACCAGTCCTGGCATGAATTACCTCCTAGTGAAGCTGCAAGTCAGTAACCTGGGATGCTGAGAGTACTGGGAGGTGTTTCATGACCCTGGAAGAAAGGTAAGATATTGAAAGAGGCCTTAAGGTGCAAGGGGTTGAGGACGATAAGACATCACCCTATGAAAAAGAAGCTTTCAGTACACTGCTAACAAATTGCTTGTTCCCAGAAGATAGTAAAATATTACCTTTCCTAAGTAAAAGAATAAAAAAACTATTCTTTAAGGAGGTGTATAGAACACTAAAATGTCATCATTTTAGTCAGTCCTCTATCCCAATCCAGTATGAAAAAATTGAATCTTCATTACACAAATTCACAGAGTATCAGCATCAGCAGTAAGAAAGATGGCAAGAAGTTAACTCAGAAAAGTAAATCTATTTCCTTTGATGTCTGGCCAGCTGGCACTATCCCAGATTGTGCAAGTGCTTTTTCCACTGTCTTTTCCACAAATTGTTAATTTGTCTGAAGTTCTGGTATGATTCCAATGCTATTAAAGCAAGTTATTTGAAACTACTTTTAAGAGAGAGATAGAAAAACACAACTTTCAACAGAAAATACTCAGTTGTTTTTCCAATGTCCCTTACCTATTTCTTTTTTTTAAGTTTTGTGAAAAATCATGAAATCTCTGCCATACATTTTCCTATTATTAAAAGTAAGCTATGAGTAATACCTGTCATGATTCTGACTAGATGGCAAAAAAGACAGTGATGTTTAAAATGGCAAACAATGAACTCATTGGAAGAAGTAGCTGAGCATCTTTAGAGAATAATTACACTTTATAGTGATGGGCCCCTTCTGTGGCTTCTGAGTTTTTCAGTCACCCTGAAATTGCAATATTAAATAAACATGATGAGAAGTATTCCTGGTTGGTTTAGTTTATGTTCAGTAATGAGGTTTAAATGTAATTGTCTTTGAATTTTCTTAGCATTTTTGTAAGGTTCTTTTATAGGTTTATTTTTATCCATAACTGAAAATGTGTGCTATAAAAACATTTTTGGTTGCAGAGAGGTAATTATGTGCTTACCTACTAATGTGCTGATAAAACCTAATCTTTGGCTGAGTGGAAATAATTAATTTAGTGTATCACCTGTTTTCTCTCTGTTCACAGAGCTACAGTGTCTAATAATGTGCATGTAACTTTGCAAGTGCAGTTTAAAAGTCTTAAGTCGTAAAGGACGACTTCAGCACTTACTGCAAAGCCTGTATTTCACCAGCAGTCTCAAAAATAGAAATTAACTTTTCTGTGAAATAAAAAAATAACATTTGCACCAACGGCAAACAGTAATTCATCTACAAGTGCAACTTCACATAGCAGTGACATTTCACCAAAATTCAACATCAGATGCCTTCCTTTTTTGGGTGAAGCGATGTGCCAAATCTAAATTGGATAGCAGTTTTGCAGACGAAGTGCAGGCTTTCTGTGAGTCTTCACCCTAGTTCTTCCTCTGTCTTTTTCATATATTAATTAGGTTTTCATGTGGACATACAAATGTATTGCAGTACTTGAGGTGTGTACACTATTCTTGTGAAGGATGTACGCAGCTGAGATGGAAGGAAGCAGCATGAATTACTCTGGATAGATTCAGAGGAGCATTTATGAGAACTAAGTATATTTTGTCCCATCCCCACAAAAATAGTTCAATGGAAATCTCCCCTCTGAGTTCAGATGGCTTTGAATCCAGCCACAAGCACTAAAAATAACAAGCTTTTTCAAGAGCAAAGAAACTAGTGAAACTTTGTATCTGGTGCCCCCCAGCACCATTCCTTTGCAATAATTTGGCATCTCTTGTTCCCATCACCTATTGCAACACCTACATTTTACCTCTGTGGTCCTTTTTCTCTCAGGATCTTTCCTAATCACCCTGCAAGTCTCCTCCATATCTCTTAATTAGCAGAGAGGAGGTGGGCTAGTTTTGCTGAGGCTGTTTCTGAGCTACATGCATGCTGACTGGCCCAGTCAGTGAGCCAGAGGGAATTATATGACTGCTGACCTCACATTTTTACTTAATGAGGCACTAATTTAGATCTCTCTCTCCCCTTGTCTAGTCACTGCTTTTCATGAAACCTGTAGGAATGAAATGAAGTTTGAAGTCCTTACTTCTTTGTCAGATGCATTGAAAAATGAAGACTGGTTCATTGATGTGATGAAGCAGCATGATGCATATCTCATTCTTATGAAAAAAAGAAGCCAAAATAATTGAGAAAATGTCTAGGATTTTATCAGAGTTTTATTTATGATCACCACATGTGAGGAACCTCTGCAACTTCTGTGTGCTATTTATATTCATTAAATTGCTGCTTGTAAATATTCACCTTTTACCTGGTGAATCCCTTTGACTATCATGGAAAGAAAGTATACAGTCTTTTGTCTCAAACGGCTCAGCGTGAAGGAATTTCTTATGTTTATATGATCAGTTTTCATCTCCTGAATTTGTTGTTTTCCATCATAGTCAAACATGCCAGTGATAGTGTTTTCCTCAGTTACTAGAGGTTGTTGTCAGAATTTATTTGGACTTTTGACTGTGGGATGGCCTGTAAAATCAGTGAGATTTGCAGCTATACCTCTGCCTGCAGAGAAGGAGAGTTTCTTGGTAGCCTTGGGCTTTCCAGTGTTGAGTTTGTTGAGAGTCTCGGCAGTACCAGTAGTACTCAGGATGCAAGGAGCCTCCTCAGCCAGGCATTTGTATGTGCATCAGCATTCCAGGGAATTGGACCCATATTCCTACTGCCTGGCCTTGCCTCCCTTTCCTGAGAGGTTTTGCAATCCTTTAATTTTCCAGCAGAAGTATGTAACCTGTAAAGGGAACAGGCACAGAACTGGGGATCTGCATGTCTGTCAGGGGCTATGTGGTTGCCAGCAGCTTGTCCTGAGCCGGGTCTTGTGTCATTAAAACTTCTGAACACATTAAAGAGGTGTCAGTGAAGTCCCATTTTACCTTGTGCAGGTAAAAACAGGTTGAGGTCTTCTTTCTTTCTTTGTATATATCCTGTTCTGTTAGGTAAGCCTAACACGTATGTTACAAGCATTCTGCAAGGCAAGCTGTGCAGAGAGATGCTGTGAGGTTCTCTTGTTTATTTACTGATTTATTTCCCGGGAGACTGACAGTAAATAAACATGGATTTCTAAATTTTGTTATCTCGGGGTGAGTGGTTCACATCGACCTCAGGTTGTTGAAGTGTAAGTGATTCCTGTCTGCTGGTAGGGTGTGTGAGGCAGGGTATGGTTCCTAGTGGGGTGGTGTACCCTGTCACAGCCAGAGAATTTGTTGGTGATTTCAGCAGAGAAATTAAACTTGAATAAGCACTGAGTGTGAGCAAACTTGCTGCCTAACGAGGTGCTCAGTGCTTGCTGCAGTT
Source organism: Pogoniulus pusillus (assembly GCF_015220805.1). NCBI lineage: Eukaryota > Metazoa > Chordata > Aves > Piciformes > Lybiidae > Pogoniulus > Pogoniulus pusillus. The sequence goes on along the minus strand of NC_087268.1, from coordinate 23,752,985 downwards.
GAAGCATGTTTATGGATAAACTCTGGTGTCTGTTATTTAGGTAAGCAAAGACATTGGTAATTGCATTGTAAGCAACTTCCTACCTTTGAGCCATGTATAAAATAAATAAAGAGAGTTCAGAATAAAAAAAAATCTGACCCAAAAGGTATGGGTTGAGGCCTGCTACATGTTGCTGTTGTTTGCATACTACAAAGGAGGACTAACTTACGCAAAATGGAGAGGAGGAACAAAGTATTGTGTTTTATGTACTGCAGTATGTTTCTTCAGATACCCCAGTGATACTGGGTAGGATTTTTGAATGCAAGGGGAGTTTGTTATCCTTAAATAAGGTTAGAATTCATCCTTTGTTCTAGCAGTAAACTATATAAACTGTGTAAATTAGAAACTGTTTGGCATGTAAGGATTAAAGAGTACCATCAGGCAGACTTGAAGGAGTGTCCCTAGGCAAACCTGTGCTGCTGTCAGCTGATGCGGTTCCAAAAAACTAGAGAGCTAACCTGCATGAAAGCCCATTACAGCTTTTGCTGGCTGTGTGATCTGACCTTGCTCCTGGAAAGGGGTGGAGATACGTCAGCACTAGGGAAACAACAGGGCCGAGGTGGAGCAGGGCAGCATGGGGAGCTGATCTTTCTGATCTTCCATGCTCATGGATTGCCTAAGCTTGTCTAGAAGCATTCTTCACCTTCAGCAAGCAATGATCTTCCTGTGTGTGTTAATGCAAGAGGGTCAGTGGACTCAAGTGCCCTGTAGTCCAGCACCCCAGGGGTCTGGACTGGCATTGGTCTTGCCTTGGGTCCTTCTCCTGCAGGAACGGTTATTTATGATTGCTTAGAGATGTGATGAAACGGTCCTGGCTTCCCATGCCACTCAGTTGGTGCAGCAGGAGAGGGCAGAAGATCAGAGGCTCTGTCACAAAATTCCCTTAAGACTGAAGCCCCTTGACACATTTCTTTTCATTTGCATAAAATAGCTTCTCGCAAACACCAACAACATCAGGAAAAGAGGACACCAATGATAACATCACGATATTCACTAGGATCTTGGATGGTCTGCTGGACGGCTATGACAACCGACTGCGCCCAGGACTGGGAGGTAGGGTAACACATTCACTGTGTCTACTCTCTGCAATGTGGGAGCAACAGCTACACAATACCTTCTTGAAGGGACACCTGCTGTCAGCACAGACCTTGACAAGGGAGTTGTGTTTCATTAGCTAAATGAAGCCCAAAAAGTAGATTTGTCCCCTGACAAGTGAGGCACTATACTAAGGTCACTGAAATTCATCTTCTTTCAGTCAGCTGAGGTCATCTGAGGTTGGATTAGGGGAGCACATGTGATGCGTTTTTTTCTGGAACCGAATACAGGTTGGGTTTATTTTCCTTCTGATATTCCCTAAGGTGAGCAAGACATGATCCTAGCAGGTTGCTGCAAGGTTCTTTTACTGGTCAACATGAATAAAATTATGCCAGTGACAAAAGTCTGTGTTTAAAACAGATTCCCAAACCACCCATTTTTAGACAGCTACAGCAAATCTGTATCGATTCGTCATTTTGATAACCTCTACAGCAGCTATTTTAAAACCGTAACGTGAATAGTTGCTTGCCATCCTAACCTTGTTGAGCCCTCCTCCAGCTCTCTATCCCCCAGATTTCTCTCATCTTCTACCCATGTGTAAACCATCTGTTATGTTTCTTCCTGGCCCTTTTTTTAATCTGGCTACCCCCACCCCTTCCTCTTGTGAGACCAACACATTGCTTTCATCCCTTTCTCTCCTTCTCCTCTCACTTTGCACAGACATGCTTGAAAATAGGGCTCTTTGCTCCTGTCTTATGTAACGAACTTCTGAAATTTCTGCCCTTAAATTAAATTAGTCCTGGATTTGAAAATATGCCAGAAAGACTTAGAGTTTTGAGGGTAAAATTAATTTCACCTAACTTTGGACATCTCTAATATGAATGTCTGAAATTGGGCAGATCATGCAAGTCAGTGGATGCAAAGAGGTCTTTCAATATACGTCTCTTCATCTTCTGGTTGGTATTGAACATGAGCCGGCAGTGTGCACTCATAGCCCAGAAGGTTAGTTGCCTCCTGCATCTAAAGAAGAGTGGCCAGCAGGTCAAGGGAGATGATTCTGTCCCTCTAATTTCTCTAGTGAGACCCCACCTAGAGTACTGTATCCAGTTCTAGAGCCTTCCATATAAGAAGGATGTGGACCTGTTGGAGCTAAGTCCAGAGGAGGACCAGGAAGGTGATCAAGTCACTGCTCCAGAGAAGGAGTTTGGGCTGTTCAGACTGGAGAAGAGAAGGCTCCAGGAAGACCTTACAGTGGCCTTACAGTACTTAAAGGGGAGCCTACAGGAAAGATGAGAAGGAACTTTTTATTGGGAGCACAGTGGTAGGATGAAGGGTAACCATTTTAAACTAGAAGAGGGTAGATTTAGATTAGATATTAATAAATTCTTTACTCTGTGTGTGGTGAGGCATGGGATTAGTCTGCCCAGAGAAGCTGGAAGCTGTGGATGCCTGCTCCCTGGGGAAGGCCAAGTTGGATTTGGGCTTTTGAGCAGCCTGATTTAGTGGAAGGTGTCCCTGCCTGTGGCAGGAGGTTTGAAACTACATCTTTTAAGGTCCCTTTCAACTTACATGATTCTATGGTCTATGATCAAAATCTGTTAGTGAAAAGAAAGTTAAAGTTAACTGCACTATTGAAGGGTCTGTTTTGTTTCATATGAGAAGAGATCCTGGACTCCCAAATGTTGACAACTGCATCTGATTAGGAATGAAATTCCTCCTCAAACATCTTAATTTCAAGATTTTGATGATTTGTTAGTGATTCAGACATGCATCACAAGCAAGCATTTGCATCTTAAACAATTACTAACGCAGAGCCTGTATTTATTGCAGAGAGAATTACTCAGGTGAAAACAGACATCTATGTTACAAGTTTTGGTCCTGTGTCAGACACAGAAATGGTAAGTTACAGTACACGGTTGTCAGCTCCACTGTATTTACTTTGCTGAAGTAATTTTTGGAACCATCTCTTCTATTCAGCTCTTGCAATATCTTGACTATGTCTTTGTCCCAGGAGTACACCATTGATGTCTTTTTCCGACAAAGCTGGAAAGACGAAAGGCTGCGATTCAAAGGACCTATGCAACGCCTCCCTCTTAACAACCTTCTCGCCAGCAAGATTTGGACCCCAGACACTTTTTTCCACAATGGCAAGAAGTCTATTGCTCACAACATGACAACCCCAAACAAACTGCTGCGTCTGGAGGATGACGGCACTCTGCTGTACACCATGAGGTAATAGTAACTGGGGTTGATTTCTTTTGGTGTTGATTCCCTACTCCCTCTGCAAATACTTAAGAGGAGTGTAAATTCCCCCATTCCTGGTAAAGCCAGACAACCAAATCTTTGTTGAAATCTTTCTGTGAATATCAAGGAAAACAGAAAACGTAATCGCTGCCTTCAAGTACCAATTAATTTGTATCTTCTGAATACTGCTAGTGCTTAAATATTTCCTTTGATTAAATGGAAGGCATATTCTCAACAGATTTGATGATTCAGTCCAGCTTTTTTTATGAAGATCTATTCTCTCTTACTGTTTGTATTTGCAGCTGCAGATGCTGCTTGCAGGAAAACAGTCTCCATGGCCAGGAACTGGTATCTTGTTCTAGGGCAGTACCTCTCAAACCCTTGGAGCTTTTATTGTTATTTTTTTCAAATCAACTAATAGTGCTAAAAGGCAAATCGTGATGGGGATAAATGAAATAAAATAGCAGCATAGTGAAGCTGCTTTAGTGACTACTTTCCTGAAAAACAAAGCTGACACGTTATATTGGCAGAGAGGCAAATCGTCTCATATCTTCAGTGTCATGCTCCTCATCTGATTAGAGGTTACTGTCAAGCTTTATCATTGCATAACCTAGATGTAAGATACAATACTTGTGATGTTAGAGGATTGTCTGAAATTCTTCTCAGGCCAAATCCCACATCAGTGTATGGCAATTTGCTCATTAAAAGTAATTAGCCTGTAGTAATTAAGACTGCCGTCTATCTTCAACGGCGTTTTCTCCAAAAGTGTAGTCATATGGACAACACTTGGAAAAAAGAGATGAATGGAAAAACCTACCAAGCAATGAAGTGTTAGTCTGAGCTTTCCACACACGAGCCCAGAGTGATGCCCAGCTTCTCAGCAGGCTGCCTCCGACAAAGGGTGGGGGGAGTTGAGCTCCCACCCGCACCCTGTCCTGCTGCAAGGTGCCATACACTAGGAGGATGAACCCTGAGCTTGTTCCCAGCACCCAGACTTGTTGGGACTCAGGAGGGTTACAGTTTCATATGCAGGCACCTGGAACTTCTCATATTTTATTTCACATGGCTTTGACCTGTTTTATTTATTTCTTTACACCCTAGCTTTAAATCTTTTCTGAAAGGAGATTAAAGAGAGGTAAGGTGCCTAAGTTCCTACAGCTTCAGACCATCAAAGCCATAATGCACTAACTCTACAAAGACTTGGATATGATATTGGTTATGATTAAAAGAAGGAGAAAAAAACCCAGCTGATTTCTTCTTCTGCTGTATATATTGGTGTTTTTACCAGCCTTGAGTTAGTGATCTCTTCAGTAATAAACTGAAACAATGTGAGGATACACATACTCAGAGTAACTATCAGAGAAACCTATTTTCACAGAAACATATTTAACGGCAGCCTTAAAACCAGTCTCCATGCTGTAGGTACTACACCAGTACCACTCCAGAGACTGCTGCAGAGGCTGTTCTCAATTGTCTGTGTAAATTACTGGTGTAAGTAAAGTCCAGATCAGGCTCACAGTAAACATGGAGCAAACCAGTATGCCATTTGGTGGGTATGCTTACAGCTGGCATGCTATTTGAATGCAAGCACTGGATTTTGCAGCATTAAAGAAATGCAGTGAAGTACCTATTTGTAAGGCAATGCTTCCTCAGATAGCAGAAAGAGACTTGAGTAAGCAAGAAGCTAACCACTGTATCTGAGTTATTCTGTGCCGGTGCTTCTCCCGTAACCATGGCAGAGTATTGTCACATTGGATGCCACAAGCAATAGGTATATTGAGGAAGACACAATGCCCCGTGAAGCATGTGCAGCTGGAGAAAAATTTGGGTTTGATACAGACTTTCTCATCATCCCACTCAGTTCCTTTTCCCCTGGTTTTCACAAGGAGAAAGCTCTTTGGGTTTGATATTTTTTGTAGGCTACAGAAAGACACAGAATGCTTTCATAACCTAAAAAAACATGCAACATAACTTTTTTTTTTTTTGGTAGAGTATTGTGTGTGGGTGTGCATGTGTGTGGAAATAAATTCCCACTAACCATGGTATATGTGATAAGAAATGGAGTGCAAAGCTTTTTAAATAGCTTGCCTTCCACTATTGCAAATAATAACTTTAAAAATAACAGTGTCTATGCTATTCTGTTTAAACACGAGCCAGGAGACTGCTTTTGTAACATATATGGAGCTACGATACTTTACGGATAGGAGTGGTTTTTGTTGGGCATTTCAACAGCGTGAGTGATTCTCTGGCTCTAGGTGTCTTGAGCATCCCATTCCAACCTGCACAGAGGTGGCTGTGACATGCAGCTAGCACCTTCAGCTGTCTTTGCACATCCTGATGAAGGTAACAGCTAAGCAGTGCTACCTAGGATGGCTTTTTGTGATGAAATAGGCAGCACTGGGCCTTCTGAGGGGAGAGCTGCTTGTCTCAGAGGTGATGCAGTGGTTGAAGCTACTCTATGTTATCTGGGGCTTGAACCTCATCTCCTGTAGCTCCCATCAGGCTTACTCATTTCTCAAGATCTGCAGATACAACCCTCTTCTAGCTCTGCATTCCCCTCGTTTCCAAGGAGGAATTGTGAGCTTCCCAGACTGTACGTAGGAGTAATCCGTGTGGGGAGGATTGGACCCTCTGTCATTGACGAAGATGCTTGAATTGCTTTTGCAACCTCGCATCTGGCTGCCTAAATGAAGAGGAGGGAAGCAGACGAGCCGATGCTGACCTTCCATCTTATTTGACTTCCAAATCTAGCAAGTATGATCAGCTGAGCAAACTTCCAGCTTTAGCACTTGTCAGTACATACATTTTCATGACACATGTGTTTACTCATAAAGAAAAACGTGTTCTCTGCATATTGCATTTGGCGATACGTTGTCTAGGTCAGAAGCTGATAGGATATATGTTGCTAGGGGAATCTGGTAAATGGGCATGTATATACACATAGCATTTAAACCCTTCTGCGTGAATACAGGAGCACAACATGCTCTTTAGACAGATTTCATAGGCAGCAGCGTTCTCTGCAGGGAATGATTTAATACTTCTGGTTGGTTTTAATTTGGTAGGCCCTGTTTGGTTTATTTTGTTGCTGTGGTTTCTAACGGATACGCCGCGGAAGTGAATGTTGCAAAATCTGTTTCTGCCCCTAGAGGGGAGCATTGTCCACAACTTCACGTGCAAATGATTTTGTTTGCTTTTTAAAGAGCACTGTGACAAAAAAGCACTGGTGAATACGCTTCATATTTCACTAATCAGTATGGACAACAGCTTTCTAAATGGAGCCCCAAAATCAATGATTTCCATTAAAAAATGTACAAGTTAGTTATATTATCCGAGAAATAAATGTTGTAAAATCTGTTAATTCCATGAAACTGCTCTGAAAATTGGTGACAGTAATTCAAGGAACCTTTCTGGTCTAAAAAGAGAATCAGCATATCTCACCGAGCTGCATTTTTTTTTTTGCTCCCTGGGAGCTGGCTATAAAGACAGAAGCTCTGACAAATTTTACTGTAGAATGCCAGGAAAAAAGCTGCGAAGAAGCAAGAAATTGTGTGAAGTAAAGCGTGTTCACTAGAGCTAAACTTTTGGACCATAAATTAACTTTTCACCAGCAGCTCGTAGGCATTTTTTTAGTACGATTTTCTATTTCTGTGATCGTCTTGTAGACATGGAAAATTTTTCTGTCATCACAAGGGCTTGGCTCCTTAGAGCCCCCTTCTCCTTGTCATTTTGGAAGGACTCCAGACCCCTTTTGCTAGCACTAGGATGTGGTGCCGTAATGGAGGATTTAAAGTATGAGATGATCATATATCTGAAGAGTTTACAAACAGATTTTTTCCCATGTTATGGTGACTGAAGCTTGCCAGAGATCCCGAGAGTTTTTACAGTTTAATCTGTCCCATGAATCTGCAGATGCATAATTTATCAGCCGCAGGCTGCAGACATTTGTCAGTAAGGTGTTAAGAAACTCTGACATTTATAGCATGGCCCTGAAATAGTTGTTTAAAATACATTTTAAACATTTGAAATTCAGTAGGGTGGCTGTCCACCTGATGGCAGCATAGCCACGCTCTTCGGTAGCCAACACACCGGCTTAGCTAGGCTGAAAATGCAATTTCTTACATTAGCACTGAGCGTTAAATTTGTATGTGCAAGTGTACACATGTCCTGGATGCATGTTGGCACAAAGCCTGCTCTTCTGTGAAGCACTTGATTAGCAAGCTAACCATTTTATGCTGTAGAGCTATCAATTATAAAAGCAGTTGAGTGGAAGATGTGGTGCTGCTGTGAAGACTTCAGCTGGGGATAGCCAGGTTTTGTTTGCTTGGAGAGTTTCTAATGGAAAATTATTCTGTGACAGACGTGTGGGTCCTCAAGCGCTGACTCTGCCAGAAAGCAGCCTTTCCCAGGTGCAGATCCACTTGAGTGGCCCTGAGTGGGGCATGGCCAGCAATCTAGGCTTTCAGATGAAAACTTGGGTTTTTTCAATCAGCCAGCTGCCTAGATGGGAACATTTCTGTTCAGTTTGAATATGTTGTTGTTATTTCAAAGGGAAGATTTCATTATTGGTGCTCTCAATCTGCTCATCTGAACAAGTGGCTCCTGACATATTCTTGCTTAAGTTGCTCTTCTGCTCTTAAATTTAAGTCATTCCACTATCTCACAAAGTTAAATAGAGTTTGCACAGTAACCTTATCATCAACTAGGCCTAACTTGTACTAACTGCTACAGGAAAACACAGAAAGGTGTTGGAATTGTTCAAAAAAAACAAGTCAACTGGGCACTTGGGGACATGGTGGTGTTAGGTTGATGGTTGGACTCAATGATCTTAGAGGTCTTTTCCAACTGAAACAATTCTATTCTCTTCTTCCATAAATATGTCCATCAGTGAGATAAGAGAATAGCTGAAGTAAACCCTTATGACTGGATAGGGCTGGGTGACAGGTTGGACTGGATGATCTTGGAGGTCTCTTTCAACCTGGTTGATTCTATGCACCCTTTTATTCTTACAGAGAGGGAACTGCCAATGCTTTTGAGCATTGTATAAGTATTACAAAACAAATTAGGAGCTATCAAGCCACACAAATATTAATTTTCTTTTCACCTGTTAGACTTGCTGTGTTTTCTTTCATATTGAAACTTCAAGCTGCCTGAATCTGGAATTAAAAAATATTTTTTTTTTCACATTGGGCTGAATCTTGCAGAGTGATGAAAAACTGCTGTGGTGACGAGGACTCTCAGCTGCTTTTCTTCAATTCAGATTTTGACAGAGTGAGAGAAAATAGGAATATATGAAGTTAAGGGTCCTTCCCTGAGGATAGCAGCAGAATTCTTGTTTTAACACCAAGCCTATCGGTTCTCATCTCTCTCCTTTGATTGCACATTGCCCTACTTCTCAAAAGCTGTCCTTCAAGGAACTGAGACTTGTTGGTTTGAAAAATCCATGGCTGGAGTTACCCATAGGGAGAAGAAGGCATCAGAGGAGACTGTGGTATAATACATCCAAAATGGGCAATTACGACCTGCTTAAATATAGTTCCTGTGTAGAGTACGTGACAATAGGCTATTCTGCTGGTACTAAAAGTGGGCAGAGCCCTGCAGAGATTTCCATCACAAAGAAGAGAACTCGCACAGCAAGCACAGAATTGATTAAATGACAAAAAACGAACGAGAACCAGCCTGTCCTTGCATGAGGGAGGTGCTTGCCTAGACTTTAACCGGTCAGAAATGGGCCAGCTTTAGTTCCAAGTCTGCACCAGGCACGGGGGCAAATTCAACTTTCCCATGGAAGTTAGTTGGTACAATTTCTGACACATTCCCTTGTGCTCCCCCAGCTATATAAGGATGAACCAGGAGGGATAACCTGATGCCTTGGGTGTGCATGGAGGGGATAAAGTGACAGAACAGAAACCAGAGTGAAGCAGTGCCCTGATGGGTGACCTATGAGGCACCCTCAGAGGAACACCACTGGTGGCTGTCTTTGCCAATATCTGCAGTAGGATCTCAGCACGTGCAGCTGGAAGGTTCAGAAGTACCTGATAGATTCTGAAGAATTATTGTGGACAGGCTATCTCTGTTTATTACTGTGGGAGGATAGCATTACAGTGAACTCCCTAGTCATTTCACTTACACTGAAATTTACATCTTCATCTGCCTAATCAAAAATGCTGTCCCCTGAAGTACCTTCATGCTTGTGTTGAAACATCAGACTGCCAATGAGTAATCTCGAATATGCTGTGGTGAAGTGCACCAGGCAGAATAGGTGGGATCCAGCTCAGTGAAGGATTTGCACATTTTCCTCTCCATGCAACATTAAGCCCAAGACTGCAAGCACAGCATCGCATGTGAGCACATTTAAAATAGATTGAGTCCTCCAATTTTGTCTAGATGCACGTAGGAGGGAATATTGTGTCCTTTAAGGGGAGCTCAAGAAACCCCAATAAATTTCATACTTTCCTTTGCTTGTTTGGGTGAAGAGAAAAGCCCACAGAATGTTGGTGAGGGAAGGGGTGTCTAGCAAGGGGTGCCAGAGGCCACCTAGCTGCTGATGTGCATCAGTTACATGTGACTAAGTTGAGAGTAGAGGATTGAGAGAACGTACTTGAAGGCTTGGGTAAGATAGGATTTTGCAAGAAATCATATTTTGGAGAACAGGATACTTGGTACTGATGATGGTCACTCAGGGATAACTAGAAGGTACTGCAGGTGGAGTATAGACACCTGAAGTAGTCAGAAAGTAAAAGCATGTGTGTGAGTAGAGCTTAGGGAAGCCAGAGAGTGGCTCCAAGCTACTTCAGAAAAGAAGACAGGATGGGCCCATTTTAAGATCCTTCAGAAACATCTGATGAAATGAACATGCTATGGTGGAGTGAGAAATGAATCCTTAAATTGCATTATACCACAGTTTTCCTGTAGGCAGCTCTGGGGGTTGGACTAGCTGACCTCTAAAGGTCCCCTAAACCAGTCTGTGCATCTATGAAATTCTTGGTAATTTGCCTTTCTCTGAAGTCTTCATCACATCAAATCAAAATACCAATATATTTAGCTCAGTAGCTGCACAGAGGGCACGGTTAGGGATAATCTTCATTGTCCCATTCTATTCCTTTCTACTTGAGTTCTTCAGCCTTTTGATAGGAAAGTGTCATGGCATGATAAGGAAAGTGTCGTGGCATGATAATGCAGATGGAAAAAATGCACATAATGCACATGGCTTGTCATTTAGCAAGTAGTCCACTGGCTGTGCCCATTTCTGCTCTTTTGTCTATTCTGTTCTGTAAAACTCTTAAGACATTGCCTTTGGACATGTCAGTTACTTCCTAAGAAATCTTATTCTGTTAGCATAAGTTATATTGATATTCAGCTTGACTTACTCCATTTCGTGCTGTTAAATAAAATTCCCTGAAACCACTTGCACAGATTTATAGCTTACAGTCATGTTTGTATCATTCAAAAAATTCCAAACTGTTATTTCTATCTGGTTGCTCTAAATCATGAAGCAAGTCATTTCTACTAGGCTCAAGCCAAAATCCTGAGGTTATGTCCATTATATGCACTAAATCCAGTATAAAAACTTAGGAAGAATTTCTGCAAGCAAAACTGTTTTCCCTTTACATAATCTTGTCAGAATTTGGGCCAGGAAACTTTGGGACCAAAAGGGATTATAAAACCCTGGATTATTTTATTGTCTCCGTCACGCTTCCTAAGGTTGCATCATTGCTCCACTTCAGTGGCTAATGTGCTAATGTGTACTGTCCATGTGAAAAAAAAACCCCAAAACTATGTTTTGACTTGGAAATTCATCCAAAGTAAAAGAAAATTAGCAAAGCCTCCTTCATCAAAATAGTAAATATCTAATATGTTTTTGCTGTGCATCTTAAGGACATCAGTTACACAGTTTCAGCATCAGTTAACTCAAACACCTGTCCAGGTTTGTTCATTTCAGTGGTAGAATATGTATCTTGCTCATTCTACCTGCTTTTGCTTTTCTCTCTGTTCTGAAGGGATGAGATTTAACAAGGCCAAGTGCAGAACCCTGCACTTTGGCCACAACAACCCCAAGCAGCGCTATAGACTGGGGACTGAGTGGCTGGAGAGCAGCCAGGAGGAAAGGGACCTGGGGGTACTGATAGATAGTAAGCTGAACATGAGCCAGCAGTGTGCCCAGGTGGCCAAGAGAGCCAATGGCATTCTGGCCTGCATCAGGAACAGTGTGGCCAGTAGGACAAGGGAGGTTATTCTGCCCCTGTACTCAGCACTGGTCAGGCCACACCTTGAGTGCTGTGTCCAGTTCTGGGCTCCTCAATTCAAGAAAGATGTTGAGGTGCTGGAGCATGTCCAGAGAAGGGTGACAAAGCTGGTGAGGGGCCTGGAACACAAATCCTATGAGGAGAGGCTGAGGGAGCTGGGGGTGTTTAGCCTGGAGAAGAGGAGGCTCAGCAGTGATCTTATTACTGTCTACAACTACCTGAAGGGACATTGTAGCCAGGTGGGGGGTAGCCTCTTCTCTCAGGCAACCAGCAATAGAACAAGGGGACACAGTCTCAAGTTGTGCCAGGGTAGGTATAGGCTGGATATTAGGAGGAAGTTCTTCCCAGAGAGAGTGATTTCCCATTGGAATGAGCTGCCCAGGGAGGTGGTGGAGGCACTGTCCCTGGAGGTGTTCAAGCAAAGCCTGGATGAGGCACTTAGTGCCATGGTCTAGTTGACTGGACAGGGCTGGGTGCTAGGTTGGACTGGATGATCTTGGAGGTCTCTTCCAACCTGGTTGATTCTATGATTCTATGTCACCAAGCTGACCTGTTGCTGATGTGTAGATGCAGCTGCATCGTCGCTGTTTGCATGGAAGGGCACAGGGGTGCGCATCCTGGGGGAAATGCGCCTCACTGATAGGGAGCTCACAACCAGCCGCCTAGCTGCATCTTCGTCCTGGAGAGCTCTTAATGGAAAGAAGGAGCCAAGTACATCATTGAACATACTTTAGCATGGGGATAGTCAAATGTCACTGGGAGACTTGGCCCTTCCTTCTCTCAGGTTGCATTATGGCAAACAAGTGGTCATGCTGTAGCAGATGCTAATGCTGGGGATGTTATAAATAGTAACTGAGGCCTGCTTAATGACTGTTGATGGTGTGAAAGAGCTGAGGGAACAGGAGACTCTTCTGTTGAAGCAACAGGCATTCACAGCCTGCCCCTTTACCTGGCACTTCACAGCAATATTGATCAGAAGTGTGTAGCATTTCAGAAGCAAGGCAAAACCCCCCTGATAATAATGTCCTGATTGTATGGCTAAACAACCTCCTGAGAGTACTAAGAGGAACACACACAAATAGGTATATGGACATGTTTCTCTGTGAAAGAGCACATGGTCAAATTACTTGGTGCATGCCATGCATGCCCCTTTCATGCATGGAGGAGCATTGGGGTTACAAAAAAATTGGAGATTTTGATGAGACATGTCCTGAGAGGTGGACATAGAAATGTGTGGTGAATAAGAAGAGGCTGGTGTTAAATGCAGGTGGCTGAGAAAAAAACTATGTTGAGATGTTTTGGAGCTTACTTCATTTGTCTGAACTGTGTAAAACAGCCAAGAATTTTAGCTCTGCGTTTTGGGCTGCCAGATCATAATCCCTCCTACCATCCCTGCCACGTCTGTGCATCTGAGTCTAGATGTGATAGAGGCCAAATAGGCTGGTACTGCCCATTCAGTCCTTACTACTTCCTTGATCTAGCTTATTTTTCTCTCTAGAAAACACTGCATCCAATTTTGTGCATGTCCATAAAAATATAAATGTCTGCGAACAGGGAGGAACAGGATGGCTTTGCAGCCATATAACCATCATCCAAGTGCAAATGTGTCCAATACTGGCAGTAGAAGTGGAGAATGAAAGCCCCTTTGGCCATCTAGAAAGCCTGCACTGATCAGATCTGATCAAAACTGGAGAACAGATGCACTATGCTGTGTTCCTTAGCCTCCATCATCTAGAGCGCCTGCAAGAGCTTTCTCTGCTCCCTTCTCCCCTACATACTTGGGGTTTCTCCCATTGAAAACAAGGACTGGATGACCTTTTGTGTAGTCAGGTGACACTAGGCATTGCTGTCACCATCTAGTTCTGCCAGTAGCTGGGGCTGGCCTCATTTGAGAGCCAAAGAGAAGCTCATAGTTCAGTCTCAGGAAGCACTTCAAGAACGATTGTATTGATTGTAGTTAACACAAAGTTGAGCATGCCACCAAAGGACATACTGATGAGGAGATTGTAGTCAAAACATTTAGCATGTGCAGAGTCAGGGAAATGTGTGGCATGATACAACTAAGTGTAGACTCTCATTTTACCTGCATCAACAACTGCATCAGCTTCGCAGCACTGCTACTAGTAGTTATACCGTTTTGTTTGTTTGTTTGTTTCAAGAATTCAGTAAAAATAGAAGCTACTGCAGAAGAGATTTGAAGTTCATCATGGAGACCAGAGAAAGCTGGAGAGTTTAAGTGAAACTGTCAAGTAGGTGGGTGTGACATTGTGCTGTAGCATTCACTGCTGCATAGCCATATTGGTCTAAAGTTTCTCTAGGAAAGTAAGGTTTGTAGGCAGAGAACTTAAAGGAGTTGACTGCCAAGCCTTAGTTTTTTATTGCACTAGTTAGCCTGATAAAAACTAGAGCTTCTTTCAGCAAGAATTACCTTTTTTGTGGACTCCATTAGACATCTTGTGTGGCAAGGACGGATAAGCATAAATCCAGTGCTCCATCCATTGTTTTTATCCATTTGAAAGAAATACTGTACAGTGAAAGGTATTATCCTCATTATAAACATTTACCAGGAGCTAGAAATGTTATTATTTCTGTAACCCCTCAAATCTCTATCAAAGATCATATAATTTAACTGTTCTGTTGGTTATGTCATTGCCTTTCTCCATTCTTTCTGTATCTATAGGCTGAACATCCACCCCCTGCCCCTGCCTAGGAATGTGTTCTGGGTATGACAAAGTACTCCACATGCAGGGAGGTCATTCCTATAGTGGCACAGCTTTTGAGATCAGTCCTGTCCACCTCAGATCATCTCAGGATAACCTAGTCTTCAGCACAGTTAAGCTAGGTAATTAATGTCTTGTTTTCTCACTTCAATATAAGCTATACTAAGGATTTAGTTTGCTTAAAATTCAAGATTTGCCATCGAGTACACTGTGCATCTGAGTTAGTTATTCACAGCTCACAAAAACACATCTTCCATAGTCCTTTCCTTGTGGCATTTCAAAAACACATTTTGGTGTCATACAAAGATAACACATCTCAGCATCATAAGAATGTTTGGAAAGGGTAGTACTCTTGGTAGAGTGGTTATGAAAGAAAAATAGAGTGTGACAAATTTCTGCACATGACCTCACTACAGCTCCTAGCTTTAATTTCTGTTCTGTGCTCACTTTGTATGGTAAATTCCAAGGAATTGAGTGTACAACCAATGTTAAAAATAAGCAGCAGCAAAATGCCTTTACACTCCTGATAAACATGCAGAGCAAGGCTCTGAGTCTGTATTTTAGCCTTTTATCCAACACAGTGATGAAAACTCATGAGCAAGGCAGCATGTGAGTTTCTGAGAACAAACTCTCCTCTGCACCAGAGCCAGGCTGCAGTCACCCAGCCAGGGATGGGCTTCAGGCTAAGACTTACCATAAATACCATGACCGATTGTGTATCTATATTGCAGCTCTTCTATGCCAAGCTAGGCAACCCCCTATCACCACCATCAACAATTTATTAGAGCTGTATGGAAGTGCTTCAGAACCAAGAAAGGTCTTCACAGATGTGTGTGTATATGTTTATGCTTGTGAGTGTGTATATATGCTGATACAAGCACACATTACATCTGCCTGAGGAATACAGGGAGACATCAGTTCCCTGGTCTACACACTTGCTGTGTTGGGGCCTAAAATAAACCTTCCTCTAAAACCCCTTGAAAGAAGTAACAATTTGGTTATACAAGTGTTCTCAAGACACCACAGTGGGAGAACGGGCGAATAGTTGTGTTCTGAGTCAAGGCTAAATGAGTAATTCCACAAACCTATTAACGTGTTCACATTAAAACAACCCAAACAACAATCTAAACCAGCAACTGTCCATAAATCTGTTGTCCACATGGGTGCATACTGGCCACAAGGATGAAAGTTGAGTTATCTTCTGAGAAGAGTTTGACCTGACCCTGACGTTTCCCTCGGTAGGGAGCCAGGCAGCTGCTTTGAGTGGGTTGCAGCTTGTGTGAGACTGGATCCACTTAACTCTTTTTTTTTAGCATATTGTGGAAATGTTGAGGTAAATTTGAGATGATTTTCAAGCAAACATTTTTCCTTTTTTGAAGGAAAATTGGTGATGGCTGGCCTCGTTCTGGGAAAGACACTTGGGATTTTCTGCACACACTCTGGCTTCAGCCCTGCAGCAAGTATTGGGTGCCAGCACAGGTAGGGCCAAAGCAGAGCATTAAAATATTCCCTTTCATCAGGGCAAACGGCAGTGCACAGAAAAGAAACAACTAAGATAGAGCTGGTTTGGTGATTAGGGCAAACAGGCAGAAGAGCTTCATACCTCTCTTGGTCCCAGTACCTCAGGGGCAACAAAACTTTCCTTTTGCCTCCTTCATCAGTAACTTGTTATTCAACACATATTGAGTTAACTTCTTCCAGCAGCCACTGGTGACTCTGCCTTTCAGCTCCCCTCTCCTAAAGCTCTCTGTTTTAATGTGCAAGCATATTAAAGCTAGGAGCTGGTAAGGAGGAGTAAGTTTCTGTGCCTCTCAGCTCCCCAGACAGGTGACTGCCCTCACCTCCTGCCTGGCAGCTGCAGGTAGTACTCTGGAAAAAGTTTTCTGCACTTCCAGTGTTAACAGAGAGAGGAGAGCTTTGCTCCGTCTCCCAGCTTTTTTCCCATGAGCAGGAGCATATACTACATGTGTTTAGGGAAATCAAATGAACAACAGGGAAGATCCCTGCAGTGCCTTAAAACAGGTTATCATAGAATAGAATCATAGAATCGGTCAGGATTGGAAAGGACCACAAGGATCATCTAGTTTCAACCCCTGTGCCATGGGCAGGG
This sequence comes from Pogoniulus pusillus, assembly GCF_015220805.1. NCBI lineage: Eukaryota > Metazoa > Chordata > Aves > Piciformes > Lybiidae > Pogoniulus > Pogoniulus pusillus. The sequence continues at coordinate 23,736,594 of NC_087268.1, read as the reverse complement.
ACACCCTACTCTAGATCAGGCTGGCCAGAGCCCCATCCAGCCTGGCCTTAAACACCTCCAGGAACGGGGCCTCAACCACCTCCTGGGTAACCCATTCCAGGGTCTCAACATTCTCATGCTGAACAACTTCCTCCGCACATCCAGCCTGAACCTACCCATCCCCAGCTTCTCCATTCCCCCTAGTCCTGTCACTCCATGATATCCTGAAAAGTCCTTCCCCAGCTTTTTTGGAGGCCCCCTTCAGATACTGATGGCCACAATAAGGTCATCTCAGAGCCTCCTCTTCTCCAGACTGAACAGCCCCAACTCTTTCAGTCTGTCCTCATAGGAGAGGTGCTCCGGCCCTCTGATCATCCCAGTGGCCCTTCTCTGGTTCTTGTGGGACGGGGTTTCTTGTGCCTGTGGGACTTCTGCCAAGGGAATCCCACCTATCCTGGAATCACATTCACTGCAGGTATATGGCTCCCAAACACCTACATTTGTTTCCTTGATACATGATTGACTTTAACACCTCCTTCTCCTCCTGCATCATTATCTTTAATTCTCCAGTGGAAATGGTTGAAGACTTTGGAGTGAAGCAGCTTTGCAGCTTGAATTGTTGTTTTTTTCTTAGATGGGTATTCATGTATTGAGTCTATTTTATTGAAATAGAACATCAGTAATCACTTTGTATTTTCAATATAAGAGCTGTACATAATGATGGGGGGGACTGGACCAGATGATCTTTTGAGGTCCCTTCCAGCCCGGGACATTCTATGATTTGATGAAAATTTCCTGTACAATTATGGATGGTAAGTGAAAGAATTTATAGACCTAACTTTTTTTATGAGATAGTTAAGATATGCTGTAGCATTTTGCTGGCTGATTAACATTTAGATAGCAGTGTAAGTATTATGGATGAGAAATTTTGTTGTTAGTAGTAAATCAGGAGCTGTAGCCAGGATTTGTTGTATGTTTTGTGTGCATACCAGCTCCACTGAAGTCAAGGAGAGTTTTACCTTTAACTACAATAAAATCAGAATTTCATCCTCCCATTTTAAAGGATCTTTAGCAGACATTTACAATCTTGTCAAAAACTCTGTTTGAGTGAAACTAATCCCATAGGGCTTTTATTAAGACAGAATGATGGTGGAGGAGGGAAGCTTTTAAATGCCTTTATTGGAAGGAACTGCAGATTTGAGCAATGCCTGCACTGTGACAAAAAATTCCTGGTTTGGAGACTGCCTGTAGCTCAGATAGCTGTGGTACATTGAGCACAGAAAGACTGTTCCGGAGTGACCATATTAAAAACATTGGACTGTTCCATTTATGCATGCCAAGGCCTCCTTTCTCTTTTCTCAAGGAGTGCCAACTGGGAGAAATGACCTTGTAATCAGCTGTGTAAACCAAAGCATGCAAAGGGTATGTAAGCTTTAACACAATGTTAAAAGCCAAAGTGTGCAAATATCACCCCAGGTAATATTTGAAGGAGCAAACTGAAATATTAATTGCTTTGTGACCCCTGGAGCTAGGATGTGAATATTTTGTTCGTACTCTGCACTTAGGAGTATATCTGTGTGCAGTGACCCACACTTCCAGCAACCAGAGTGTAAGAGGTGGCTGCTATGCTGGTTTTTTTCTCTTGTATTCACTGGGCTAATCCAGTCTCTTTGCACCAAGAGTCAATTTACTGGCTGTTTTTTCAGGTCCTCATACACTAATGAAGAACATCTATGCAGGAATTCAGGATGGTGACATTTATGTGATGTATCAGAACCCACAGTTAAGTTTTCTGTTGTGTTGCCCATTACAAGACACTTCAAAAGCCTCAGGTAGTGTACAGTTTGTAAGAGTTACCTAGAGTGTTCACTGAGTAAGAATTGCCTAAATGACTTAACTACATAATTCTTAAGACTAGCATGCAACAAATAGGCATAGCTAGTTAATTTGTTGAAGATGGGCAGACTAAGAGTCGCACAGGAAAAGGTAAGAAACATACAAATATTGATAAAGAGCAAAAAGATATCTCCACTCAAAGAATTCATGTTAATTAAAGGAAAGGCTGTACCCTAGCACATTTACAGACTGGCAGATTGCACTGGGTGATAAGGCAATCCGCGAAGGTTATTTTGCCCAACCCCACTGGCTGCCCAGGGCCACATCAAGTCTGAACTTGAATGTCTCCAGGGACAGGGCCTCAACCACATCCCTGGGCAATCTGTTGCAGTATTTCACCACTCTCATTGTAAAGAAAATTCCTCCCAATGTCCAACCTAAATCTACCCTGCTCCAGTTTCAAACCATTGCCCCCTGCCATCCTATCGCTATAAGCCCTTCTAAACAGTCCTTACTTAGCCTTCTAGTACAACCCCATCCGATACTGAAATGTAGTTATAAGGTCTCCCCAGAGCCTTCTTCAGGATGAACAGTCCCAATTCTTTCATCCATAGGAGAGGTGTTCTAGCCCTCTGATCATCTCTGTGGCCCTTCTCTGGACCCGCTCCAGCAGGTGTATGTCTGTCTTGTCTTGGATGGTCCCAGAGCTGGACACAGTACTCCAAGTGAGATCTCACCAGAGTAGAGTGGCAGAATCATCTCTTTCAATCTGCTGGCCAGTCTTCTTTTGATGCAGCTCAGGAAGCAATTGGCCTTGCAGCTATTAAACTCTGTTCTCCCTACCCCTGGGTTAGACCCAGAAGACTAGACTGGGAACCATCCTTTTAAGGGATATGCTGCCTTTTGCTGGATGCGGAATTCAGAAGGAGCACAGGAGTAGCCCTTGCACCACCAGGGTCTTTGCAGCTTCTGAATTGGGTAGTGGCGGTCAGGTGCCCTCTGACCTTATGTTCTACCCACTCATTTAAGACAGGCAGAAATAGTTTCCGAAGGGACTTACTTAAATTGCACTAGGTCATAGTCTCTGAGAACCTCCTCTTATTTCTCTTCCACAGCTGAGGAATGCCTACAGCCTTCTTCATTACACATGAGGATTATTTGCAGAGATGCAGGCAGCAGGATACGATTCATAGTACAGTTCAATGAAACAGAAGGCATTGAATCTTCCCTTGCTTCCAGATTCCACAGGTGCTGTCTTGCTAAGGTGGAGATAGGGATCCCCTCCTTCAATATTTGCAGATGACAAGTGTGTGTATTAAAATGTCAAGCTTCAGCCTTTAAAACAACACACTTGCACTGTTGGCAGACAGATAGGAGACGGACTGCAATAAAACACTAAAGTCTTTCTTATGGTGCTCGGAGCAAGGTTTCTGAATCTATCAAGGAAGTTAAATTTGCGATACTTAGTACAGAAAATACAATGATGCATTGGAACAATGGCAACCTTGCTTTCAAGTACCCACTAGAGTCATTTTTATGAAGAGGATGCAAGTTCTGGGCAGGATGCTACTAAAACCAGCTTGTTAAATTCATCTATGTAGCACTCTCAGTGACTGTTTACTGGCTTTGGTGCCCAAGGGCAGTCTCCACTTGCAGACAACTTGGTATTTTAGTGATTTAAAAATTTCCTTTACAAAAATAAACTCCAAGAACAGTTTTGCTTAAGGGCAGGTATCTCAAGACCCAGTAATTTTCTATATTGTAGGCTTCCTGTCTAATCTTACAAAATGATGCATTATCTCTGTTCTAAACTAGATTATTTTTTTACTTTATATGGTGTACTACCTTTACATTTTCTAATACTGTTTGCAGTTTGCCTTTTTCCCTCCCAGTTTCCCAATTCATCACGATATGGTCTCTAGCCAATGCAGTATTGCATTTCTGCGTGTTTATTTTGCCATTTCCAACTATTAGTAAAAGCCCAAGAATTTCTGTGCATTGGCAGAGTAGAATCATTTGTCCATGTAGCTGGAGTGCCCTGGCGAGGCATCACTATTTTGTACAGAACTGGACTGGATGAACACTGTCACGGACATGTACATGGACAGTTTGTTGCCCTTTAGGTTCCCTTTGGATATAAGTTCTTGTAGCGAGAGTGCTCACTTTTGCATGCTAATATGAAGCAGTGAGTATATATGTAGCTGGAGCATGTGGCTACCTGTGGCTGTTGTGATAGCTGCACTCTGGTAGTAGGGTGTCGTGGATTTCTTTGCAAAGTTTTGCCGCACATGCAACAGTTTGATAAGAAAGCAGACTGCCCTCCAGCAAAGCCCTCTGTCACCCCAGCACTGGGCAGTCTGTAGGGCTTTGAGTGTGTGTGGCCTGGTGCTTCTGAGACCGAATACCAGCATAAACCTAGAAAGCTGTAAGTGTATTGATAGTGTAAAACGAGAATTGGATGCTCACTGCCCTGAGCAAACCATCTCTATTATGCACATATCAAAATGGCATATTCAAAAATTATGCTATGTGCTTCATGCACTTAGCTTTGTCTCTTAATACATTTAATATGTTTGATATATTTTATATCAATATAACTGATACTGCATCGCTCAGAAATTTACCTCAGTCTTTTCTTTGTATTCAGCTTGGTTTATCAATCATACAGAACACTCACGAGATGTGTCTGCTTTCTTCTTCCCTGCCCCTGTGCCCACTGTATCTCAAGAATTTCCACATAGTGGCAGGGCAGTGCAAGACAGTATTGATTTCCCAGGCAATATGCTGGGGAAAATCGCCCTCTTGGGTTTTTTCCTGGCAAGGCATCCAGGCAATTCACAGCATGTTGAACTGAAATGGGCTGCTCCAATGCCATGGAATATCCACAGAAAATAACCAGTGCTACATAAAATAATCCCTATATGGAATTGACTTTATATGTAAATTTATCTATAGTTGTAAATATTTATATTATGTACTTTTACTTATAAATATTCATTCTAATGTATTTAAATGGTTGCATTTATTTATAAAGTCAGTGCTTCTTTGTGTCTGTAACAGTGATATTTATACTCAGGAGTCAAATTTCTAGTCCAGTATCTAGAGAAAGCAGGTAAGTATAAGGTACAAGGCAGAAGCTCCAGCAGAGGAGTGACGTCACATACAAGAAAGATTGATCTTATTGGAACAGCTTACATAAATAATTTCCTGTATCTCAGAGTTACTAGCTAAGACCTACAGTGTGCACACACAGAGGTCTACCTGGCTTATTTCACATTCAATTTAACAGGGGGCTGCTGTGATTTCAGTGGTGATTTTCAGGAAGAGCTTTTTTTTGTCAGCAATCAGCTATTGTGATGAGAGGCCTAAAAGAGAAGGTACTGAAAAAAAAATAAGATGTGCTTGTTTTGTTTGTTGTTTTTTTTTAACTCCTCCACAGACTGACCATCTCTGCTGAATGTCCCATGCAGCTTGAAGACTTCCCCATGGATGCTCATGCTTGCCCATTAAAATTTGGAAGCTGTAAGTTCTCTTCTGAAATAAGAACTGGAAAAAAACCCATTGTTATCTGTCTTTCCATGTTCAGCCACGTCTTGTGTGAATTGTCCAACTTGTCCACTCCTCCTCCCCTTTAACATTGCTCATTAGCGCCCCTGGTCTGCCACTCCTGCTGCTACGCTGCTGCTCACTTTCTCATGAGTGTGCTTTATTGGCACTGCTGCTTCTGAGCTCATGCTTGCATGCTCCGTGATAAGAGGTGAGCTGCTAGGTGAAATGTTGTATATATCCGTGTCCGGTGCAAGAGCCGTGGTTAGATGGAGTAGTAGATGCAGATGACTAAGTTGATAACTTGGTTTTACGTTTTTAGGAGAAGGCAGCTTTCACTGGACAGATCAGATTGGTGTGCTACTGTGGGACTTATGTGAACCAGGCTGCAGTGTAAAATTAAGGGAGATCTAGAATATTAAAAGAAGAACAATCTTTCCATTTGGTTTTAATAAATCCAGTCCTGTATCTTGTTACATGGTGTTGTGCACACATGTGTTTGTGTATATGTACACGTTGTTCTAAACTGTGTGGTGAACCATAGTTTTTCCTCAGTTCCAAGCCTCTAATCCACTACACTGCTGTCTTGCCAGGAGCTTGCTTTAAAAATAACCTTGGAGGATCAGATGGTTATATTTAAATACAAAGCTCTTAATTAAAGTACAGATGAGGCTACTACAATAGATATTTTTTATTTTGGTAATCAAATCAGAGGTTCCAGTTGTAATCAGTGTCTCTGAAGACTTGTGAAAACTACCAGACAAGGCATTCTGCTAGTCCCTGAAGCTGCCTAACTTCAGCATTTTTCAGTGCTTTTGCAGTCATATCAATTTAGAGCCACTAATCCTAGCAAGATTAAGCTTTGTCTTTATCATCTGTATCTTCCCTGGTTTAATGCTGGCTATGCATTGTCTTCTAGTGATCATACTAAGAAGTAAAAACACTGTTTACAGTAACAATTACCAAACTACCAAATTTAAGATGAACTGATTTCACTTCCCTCTTCCAATCTAGATAGACTCAATTTCATGTCAATAGCCACCATTATTTTACAAGGTCACTGCAGGTTCAGGTGTGTCCATTTGCTTCAGCAGTGCTGATTTACAGCAAAGTCAGTATAAGTCTGATAGTCTGTATGCCTTTACACTCAACTTAAAACATTATATGCAAACCATCCACTTAATTCCAAACTCAAAAATGGGAAGACATCTCAGGAAACTGCCATTATCTGTGTACAGGGTTAAACAAAAGCTACTGGAAAGAATTAAGAAAAGGATAAGTTGTCTTTCCTGGCATTACATATTCTTTACTGTATTGATACATAAAGTTGCAGTCATACCTGTTGGTTGCCTGTGCAAACTTTAGAACTGGGATGTTGGGTAGTTTATGAAATCATGGAGAATATGCCATGTAAAACTAAAATATGTATATTTAAATCAAGATGTTGATGCAGAAAAGCTCAACATTAAAGTTAAATATAGGCATTAGTAGATGAGCTAGGATAAGATGTAGGTTCTAACTCTCCATATAGTAAGGCAAAAAAACCCCAAACAAATGTAAACATGTAAGTGCAGGGTTAACATTAATAGATAAGCTACAAACACTTAGGAGTGCAATTTTCAATACCACTGAAAAAAAGCCAAACAACCTGTCTGAAAGCAATTATATTTTCTGCTTCTAACAGATGTATTACATATTAATGACATATTAGCACATAGGTAATTTTAACCTGGGGGTAAACTTGCACTGCAAAGCTATATTTCAGGCATGCGAGGGCTGAGTACAGTTTTATGCTCCTTGCCATGGTCACTATGCTATCCTAGAGTACGTTTTATGAGCAACTACAAGCCACCTTAAAGTTCATCCACAGTGTATAGATGTGGAGCCACCTGGCCTTAACTAGACCTTACTGATAGCCTTTGTGGTAAGTAAATATATAGTAACAAGCTATAGACTATCTTTCAGCCTTGGGAATATCTGTATTATTGGTCTGACAGCAGTAATTCATTGGGATGTAATATGCAGATGTTTGCACAAGTAGCAGCCAATAAATCAGGGTTTACAGAATTAGCCCAGATGTATTTTAGGAGAGTACAATATATATTCCCTGTTTACAGCTGTACATGTTTGCATTAAGTCATCATCAGGCTTGCAGCAAGATAAAACCTACAGGGGTATATTATGCACAAGCAGGGGTATATTATGCCCTTTTCTGCTTTAGCTTTCCTCCCCCTTTCTCCCTAAAGGCTTTCTTTTTAATGGTCTTCTTCCCAAGAAGGATTTTGGAAAGCCTCAAGGAATACCATCAAAGTAAATGTTAAACACATTATCAGTAGAGCTGAAAGGGCGGAGAAGAGATGAGGGCTAAATGGTCAGAGGGTGGGGACAGCAGGGCAGCAAAATAAAGCAGGCAGCACACAGATGGTTTGGCAGCAGAAAAGATGCTAAGAGGTGATCAGTGCCACATCAGAGGCAGGACCAGGTTATTTTTTTCCTGGGTGCATTAGAAGCAAAAGGGGAAAAGCCCTGATGTTTCCTTCAATATTAAAGAACAGGAATGATAATCTTGCACACAAAAATAAAGGTAAATGTTGAATCCTTATATCCCATTTGACTGGTTTCTTACTATATTGGAACTCTGGGAGATTTTATGGTCATAGGCAGCATTATATGTAGCAACAGAAGAGTGTGTAGAAGTAATTAAAAATAAGGTTGAATATGAGAAAAGGAATATAAAGTGACACACACATACCACCTGCCTAGATACCTGGCAGGCAGTTCAAGTGCCAGCTACAGAAGTTATACTTCTTAATGCCATACAGTACATCGTATCATGTTGACAGGAGGACAGAAGTTCAAGGATGGCTTCCAATGAATTGAACAGAGCAGGTTTCAGTTGTACTTCTCTTAAGTACAATGTCCCAGTACTCAGAAATGGCAAGATCAGGTGAATCAGCTCCAGAAATTGCATATATGTGGATACTCTCCCTCCAGGCTTGCATTCCTGGTGATGATAAAGCCACCTGTAAAAATTACCCTGCAGGAATCTTGGGGGGAGGGTAAGAGATAAGACAGCAGGGACATTCAAGCTAGGAAGCTTTAATGTTTCACCTCTTCCATTTACAGGCCTTAAGAGTACCTGAAAAGTATAATTTAGTACAGTTTCCAAGCACCCATGTGTCACCGGGTAGGCAAACATCATTATCTCTAGGGCAGCTGAGGAAGAGAAGTTAATTGACTTTCTGTAAGGTCACACAGTAAATCAATGTCAGAAAAAGGATTAGACTCAACTTCTTTGGTTGGAGAGACAGATGTCTAATCCACTAGACCATAAAGGCCTCTGCCCAGGCAACTGACTTAACTCCTAAATCTCATTTTACTCATGCGTTAATTATATCAGTTTTACCTAGCTCACAGGATTGCCCTGAAGATGAATTAGTTAATTGCTATTAGTGAATGTTAACCAGTGCTTCGACAGTCAAATACTGTAAGGTGGAGCCTATTTATGGCAACTCTTGTGAAGTCACACTGTGGAAAGGATAAATGCATGAAGCTGCTGCCCACTGGTCACTTGGAGGCAAAAAAAACCCAACTACTTTTGAAGCAGAGAGTCTAATGAATATTCTGCTAATAATGAGATCTCTTAGCTCCTAAGAAGAGGGAAAACTGGAGTAGTGTTTATTCCTGATGGATTTAAGTTGGTCATGAAGATGGTGAAGGTTGCCAGCCATGAGAAAACAGCACTAGGTATAATTTGTAGCATCTGAAGAAAGTAGTTAACATGGTTTGTGTATGTCTTCCTTTTTAACAGCTCAAATTGAGTCATGGTGTTTGCTGTGCTCTTCGGTAAAGGAAAGGCACAAGCTATTTCTGTAGCAGGAGGCGTGCGCAAATTACATGCTCTAAGAAGGCTGGTGAAGGCAGACTAACGAGGAGACTGTAACTTCGCCAGTATCCCAGGATTCTCTTCTAACAACATTAAGGCACTCACTGTCACTAACTGTCCATACACCTGCAGCCACTGAGACATTTCTCAAAAGAAAAAGGTATTTTACTAGAATTTTTTGATGGTGATACCTCCCTATAAGGCTGAGAAGGCACTGAAGTGAAGGTACCTACAGGAGGTTTCTTGATTTTGTCCTTCCCCTTGTTAGCACCTGGAAGTTGCAGGAGAACTGCAGGTGCGGAAGGGGGAATTTTAAAAAGAAACCTTCTAAAGAGACTCTAATTCAGATTCAATGAAAAGTGAGAAACAATGCATCATCCTCTCAAGACCTGTGGGTAAAAGCTGTATATAAGAATAAAATTTAATAATACACAAAGACAAATGTTAGCTTTGGGAGACTTTGAAAAGGGGAAATGGCTCTTTGACAGGTTTCCTGTATTGCTCCCAGGGAGAGCTGGAACTGCAATCTCATGTGCAGAGACAGGGCTTTCCTGTCACTCATCTCTGTTAGCTGGCCAAAAGAAGCTCTTGAGTCCATTCCTGAGAGCAAAGACAGGCAGCATGGCTTGTTGACTCTGCTGAGAAATGTCAGTGCCTTCTGTACGAAAGGGCACATGGAAAGAGCCAGGGAGGTCTGTGAAATGCCCTGTGGCCAAGTTCTAGACTAAGTTGTCTTTTTAGCAATTTAAGGCAAAAGCCAGCTAATACAGAAAGGATAGATTTGGCCTTTATGCACTTTGTAGCAGCTCTGCTTGAAGTCAAGGGAGGAATGTTGCTCACTCATGTAGTATCTTCTCTTATATTTTCCTAAGGCTTACAACTGGTTCTGTAGACACCTCTGTTGTAACACATTGAATGAGTTAAGGTGAAGCTAAGTGACTACTAAAATTCAGTATTTTAAGACATTTCTTTATTTTTCTGCTCCCTTCTCCCACCCTATGTTACCACCAGTTACCAACCATCACTTTGGTAGAAATTCTCCCAATTTTTAGCTATTTAGAAGCTAAATCTTCAAACACATTGAAAGACATGCTTTTGGCAGCATCAGACAAGCAGTCTACACAACTAGCTTGAACCAGGGGTATAATTTCACTTAAGTTTTGCTAGGAAAGCATAGACATTTAGCCTGAAGTAATTTTCCATACATCCCTTAGAATGAGTACAGTAGGTGGAGATTATCTAACAGTATTGCCACTAGTTTCCTTGAAATCGTTGACTTGTGACTAGTTGTACAGCTGCATTGTTAAAAAAATCTTCTAGTTCAGAAGTCCTTAATCAATGAACTCCTGGGTGAAACACACACAATCATAGTAATTCGCTGGAGTAAAGAAAGCTCCACGGCACTCCCCCAGATCTGCTGTGACTTTAACGTCTTCTGGGATGTGGAAATGCTCTGCTGTACAATGAGCACAGCAGTCTGGCCCATATCAAAAGCCTTGCACTGACAGCAAAGCCTTGGAAAATGGACAGGGTGAATCTGCAACAATTTAAAATAGACAAATCTGTCACCATTAGTTGTGTAGACTCCCTTTGTGGCCACTGGAAGGAAGTAAGTACTTCTTTAACAAGGTTCATTGGAACTATTCTCGATACTGGCCTAAGGATAAGATGAATCATGTTTTAGAAGTTTCTGCTTTCCTGCAATATTATCTCAAATGCATTGTGTTACACTCTGATCACAGTAACTGAGAAATCCATTTTTCTCTACATTGCTGGCTCAAAAATACATACTTCTGTTGTACTCTGTTCAGAAGAAGCAGTACCTGCTGTATATTACTTAGGTGCCACTTATGTTAGCAGTGAACTTTTGTATCTCTCTCAGGTACTATTTTAGCAATTTCTGCTGGAATTCCCATTTTCCAAAGGATCTTAATAAAAGTCAGGAGGGCTCTTGAATGTAGAAACAACTTTACCCTTTCTGCAAGCATCTTGTATGAACTGTGCTGTTCTTCCTACACTGAGTGGAGCTATACCAATATACCTAAACCTTCTTTCATGCAGTGCAGCACAGCCTGTACTCATTCAGATAGGCACTTAGAGAAATGTAGACACCTATACAGTGCAGCATTTTGGGCAACCACTACTGCAAGCATCTTCATCCTTGCACTGAGTCCCACAATCAGGGTGGAGCAATCCAGCCTGGAGTTCCCAAAGTGCAGGAGATTCAACAAGCAGGATACATACAATAGTCATAATGTTTGAGTATTTCAGAGATCTAAGAAGCTTTCTTAACAATGGCAGCATTGTCTTTACAGGACCCAGGTCTACATCAGAACTTGCAAATGAATATGACTCTAAATTCTTACTTGTCTGGTAGGTTCCCCATAGAAGTGATAGCTTTTAGTGTGACAGAAGGAAAAGGGCCCTTTCTAAAAGATCAGTCAGTTTTTCTTCACCCAGTACAGTGGCACACATTGAGGACTTTCTAGAAAAGGATGGGGCAAGTCTGCTAGTATCCTCCTTAAGCATTTGCAATCGCTGCCTTTGATTGGTTTTCCAAAGGTTTTACTATGCATACCTGGTTACTGTTTGGACTGACATAATTTAAGAGATACGTTAAACCCAAGGTCTTCACTACTCTCTAGTCCTCTGGGTGTGTCATTGCTTTCCTGTGAAACAGTGTCAGCTCTGAGTAGGTCACTTCCTACTTCTGGTCACCTCCTGTTTAGAAGCTGGTAAGTTTTTCCTCCTTAGATTCTTAAGAGAACAAGAAAGGGAGGTCATAAAGAACAATTGCTCACACAGGACATTTGCCATGTGATCTGAAAAAGCTATTGTCTTCTCCATCCATCTCACAGACAGCACTAACCCTAAGCTGCAAAATCAGCTGACATGGAGCGGACAAAGCTTGGCTCCCTACCGGCCCCGAGCAGCTGCCATGCAGGATTGCCCTTATTGAAACTCTGGTTTTGTTTTAGTAAGGAGGTGCTTTGCTTCCTGGAGGCACCGGTGGCAGCTTTCGTGGCAGCTGCAGAGAGCCCCTCGAGCAGCCGCGGATGAAAGCTTGTGCACTGCCCGCCTGGGGAGCAGCCTCCTCCTCAGGAGGTGGTCCACATGTATCAAGCTTTTCAAGGGCTAAAAGCGCAACTGATGGTGGTGTTGAGCTCATGGGAATAAAACTTTAGGCAGGAGAAGGACTGGATGTGGAAATACTCAGCAGTGGGATTTTTTATCTCGACAGAAAGAGGTCTAGACACAATTGTGGCAGAGCAGCGTGGAGATCCAGGAGCTGCAGTGATGGTACCAATATCAGCATGCGTTTCCCAATCTGGAGATTTCAGCCTAAATTTAAAGGCTGCACCACTGCCTGAATACAGGAAAACAGTGATTCAATTTGAGTTGTCATCTGTAGGAAGAAACATGCAGAGACTCTGCTTAATGTGCTTAAGATTTTCAAATGACCCTCAGGTGCAAATCTGCAAAGACATTGCAGGGCCCCAGAGGGCACAACAGGAGCTTACAGTTGCCAGCTGTAGCTCGTGAGTTTATGCCACTGCTAAACAGGATATTATTTGGAGGTGGGACGAATGGGTCAATACTGCTCCACTGCTTTACAAGCTAGGTTTTTAGTGGCTGTTTTCTAAGGTGGCTGTTTCCATAGCTTGTAAGCATGTCTGAAATCATTCTCATGGTGTTGCTGTGAGGTTGGCAGAGCTGTGCTGCCTCTATTTTGCAAGTGGGGATAAAAGAAGCAAAGAGCAATTACAGGCTCTTCTGAGCAAGGATGGAGAGGTTCATTACCTGGTTTTATTGCCTCTGTCATTATGGGTCCCAAGGTTCAATTAGAGTCTCCCAGTGCTATTGCAGTACATTAATGACAAAATGACTTGCCTAGAGTTTTGGGTTTGGGTTTTTTTTCTTTGTTTGGTGTGGGTGTTTTTTTTTTGGGGGGGAGGAAAGCTGCAAGTCACTGCTGAAACTTGGATTTTAGTGTCCAGTTGAACAGCTTCTTCATGATGTCTCAGACTCTGATGAGCCAGGAAGTCTCAGTATAATTTGCCCAATCCCACATTAGCCTCCTCCTGTACACAGAGTTAGCCCGAGCTGTGATCTAGCACTGCTGCAGTCCAAGCTCAGCAACCCTCTGCAATGGAAACAGCTATTTCATGTTGTACTCTGTGAAGAAATGAGCAAGAAGGAGGAATAGAAAGAATGAAAGCCTGAAAGGCCTTCTGTTTTCTCCCCATTCCCCATTGTATCCACTGAAAATCTCCTCATGGTCAGCCTGTGCTAACAGCCAACAGTTTTGCTGAAAAGCATCCCAGTGGTGAATGTCAGCAAAGCTGGGATTCCTCCCTTCTAAATTTATGTTTCTGTAAAGTAAATATATACAGCTGAGCTGATTGCTGTCGCCCTCTTATAGTCAGGAGAGAGAAGTAGGTATTTTTAGGCTCAGGTTAATCTCCTCCTAAATCAGACAACTGAAATAGGTCAGCTGATGGCTGTAGATAAGATGTTTTGCTCGTGCACAGGGAAGATGAGATCGTGAGCACTTTCAGGCCTGGGACTCTGTGACTGGAAGGGCCAGTGGCCAAAGAAAGGACATGTACCTGATGTCAAGGTCCAGAGAACAGAGATGAACAGTATCTCTGTCCAGAGGAGCAAGAGGATTTAGACTCTCACACCTGAGTGCTGTGGCAGACAACACGTAAAATGGTAGTGGCTCTATTAAGCAACAATTCACCTTGGAAACTCTCTTTGTATTCATCACTGAATTTGGGCAGTTTGAACCAATGGCCTCAGGCAGTTTTGCACACTTGTCTTAAATATGGAGGCTGCATTGTGTCCCACAGGAGGGGTCTGTAAGTCAGCTTCAGAGTTTTAAATGACTCCTCTGGTGCAGAGAGTAAGTTCTAGTGATTCTATTCTCAGAGTAGTGTTAAACTGTTTGAATAATAATAGTTCAGCCTGCTATCTCTACATACCTATTGATTACACATTCACACAGTGTTATTAATGTAGCAGTGCTTCTGAGATTTGTAAATGTCTTCATTAAGGAAATCGTTTCAGAAACAAAGGTATATATTTAGTTCTTCAAGTAGTCCCAGGCACTCCTGGCTGGTTTCAAATTATACTGATTTATAAGTGAGCATGCTTTGAATGGTAAGGTGAGCAGATAGGGTAGCTACAGTGGGCGAGTTCCTGATGCCACTCAAGTGGGTGAGAAGAACATCTCTTGATTACAATAGGGTCATGGTTTCATTCCGTGAAGTTAGATGTGGCCAAAAATAGGTTTGTGAAGGCACTTGCCACAGGAAGATCACAGGAGTATTTTCTAAAATTCGCTGTGCATTTCTGGAAGGCAAATGCAGTCACACTGGAGAGCTGACCGTGTTGGCCTTGCTTTGTTAAGCAACGGCTTGCAGAGCACCGCAATCAAGATTGCATAGAGAGTAAGGCATTATGCACAAACTTTTGTTTGATTTGCAAAAAGTAAATTAACTCTTTCTTAATGACCATGCTGGTTTCTTTTCTAATGAAGCAGTTTATATAGCTGGCTAATATTGTGATGGCAAATTCAAAGTTCATTAAATGTTAGGTAGAGACCTCCAACTGGCTGACTGATTTGGAATTCCCACATGTCTGTCCTACAAAGACTTGCATAGGGTCAGGAAGGGCACAGGATATTTTGAATTTTTAAATGTCATCCCAGCACATCACACTGCTCTGTTGCTTTAGTCCTTTCACAGTGGATATTTATACTGTCCGTAACAGACAAAAAGACCACATCAAAGGCTGAAATACCAGGTTTTGACCTCTTCCATAGGAAAAACAATTGTGTAGCCACTATTAAATATAGCGTAAAATGCATTCTCAGATTAGTTCCAGATCGAGACAGCTACTACTAAATCTGAAAATAAAGGAAGAAGTTGTGTTATAAATACTGATTGAAATGAAAAGAAATGGGAAGAGGTGAAAGAATAAAGGCATCACCTTCCCCCTAAAGTCAGCTCTCAGATGAGAGCAGACTCTTTGGGAAGGTGACCTGGTGCTGCTTGATACATTGCAGAACCTGGATGAGTAACAGCCCTTACAGCAGACCCTATTTAGCTGCCCCTTTCGGACAGCTCACGGCAGGCATCCCACAACAATAGGTGGTACAGCTTGCTTGTCTACACTTCTCTGTTGCCATTTGAGGTGCTGTGAGCTGCCCCATAAGAAAACTTTTTTCCCCCCCTGTTTGCTCCTTTTCTAAGGACCCTGAGGACCTACTATCACGCAGCATACAATGCACCTGTTTTTAATCCAGGTTTTCGTATTGTCAGATTTCACAGCGAGGAGTCAGTCACAGCCAGTCTCAGTGTTTGAGGAATTGATGCACCACTCTGATTGCTTCCCTATGGCCACTGGTGCAAGAGGGATGGGGCAGGGAAGAGCTGATGCTGTCGTCAGTGATAGTGCCTGCATACACACCTTTAAGGAGTATCACTCAAATTGCCATGCTGTCTCCACAACTGTCCTTAAGGGACATTCTGGATTTATTACTCGGCAGCTCCTATCTCAGGGCTTTTCTTTAACGGTGCAATAGCTTCCTGTGAAGATACTGTGTCTAACTGAATTATCAGCACAACTGTTCATGAGTATTCATGTCACATTCATCATTGGTATGACTGTGATTTACTGTACCAGTTTGCAAATAGTCTATTTATTGTATTAAAGCATCCAGCAGCCTTGCCTATGCTAATCATGAATCACACCTTCAAGATCATAAATGTTGCTTTCAGGCAAAATCATAAAGGATTTGTTTTTTTTTTTTTTTTCCTTTTGATTTCTATTTTTGAGCTCTGACTTGGGTCATGTTTAGAATTTTCTCCCTGTCAACTGGAACTTCTAAAATTAAGCAGGGCCTTCCATTTGTCTCTAGCATTGAAAAGCTGAAGAAAACTGCTTTTACAAAACTGTGTCTCAAAATGAATTTCATGAGCATCTTCAGTTTTATATGTGTCACTGCCTTGTGGGTACACTTCCATTTCCCTTCCAAGCCATAGACATTTTGATTCTCACCTTTTCCTGAGGTGACTTATAAATTGCATTCTGAAACATAGTCATTTTGATCTAAATTACAGCTTTACTTTTTTAGTAATGATCAGTATAGTGTATTAGCGTTGCTTAGTAATGAAATCTCTTGAGATCTGTCTGGCACATTTTTAGAGCATCCTATTCTCTCTCTGGAATGTGGCAACAAGATCAAATAAAACTCTGTATTGGAAAAAAAAACATGTAAAATACTGCCTATGTCATCAAGCTGTACTTTGTATTTTAAATTTGGGAATGACAGAAATAATCATTTAAGTAAGACTGAATTTTCTTCACAACCAGTGGTATCATCTTTTGCCATCAGTTTTCATACAATTGTTCCAAATCCATCAATGATTTCCTCCTTGGGTGTCCTCTGTTTTTGCATCTAGATGATACTGTGCCATTCAAAAGAAGTTTCATTCCGAGCATTTCGCTTCTGCACACATATGGAGCCCTGTGTCCCAGCTCCACAGTGCAAGTAAAATAAGGACTTTGTGAGATGAATTTGATGCAGGACCAAAAAAATCATTTAAGGATCAGAGCATCTCTCCTATTAGGAGAGAATGTTCAGCCTAGAGAACAGGAGTCTCGGGGATGTAATCCATCTGTATAAACACCTGGTGGGAGGGAGTGAAGAAAAGGGAGCCAGGCTCTGCTCAGTGTTACACAGTGACAGAACAAGGGACATTGAGCGTAAGTTAGAAAACATTAGATTTCATCTGAACACAAAATCCCATGTTTTTACTATGAGGGTGACTGAGCACTGGAACAGGCTGGCTAGAGAGGTCATGAAATCTCCCTTCATGGAGACAGATAAAACCTGACTGGACATGGTCCTGCAAAACTTGCTTTCAGTGTCTCTGCTTGAGCAGAGAGTGGGTCTGGATGATTGCCAGAGGTGCCCTCCAGCTTCAACCATTATGTGATTCTGTGTTATGCACATTTGTAATCCTCTCTATTTATCCATGTTATACTCCTTGTCTGTGGTACATACTTAAAATCGTGCATGCTGTTTGTCCATATGCTGTAAGCTGGTGCCAGTTTAAATGAGCAGGGGTAATTCTGATTATTTCAGGTCACTAAAGCAATTTCCATCACCCTCAAACACTCACAAGAATGGTAGAATTTATCACACTATGGAGAAGTCTTCATTTTATGTTCTTACTCAATGAATACATTAATACATTTGTCTTAGTACTTAAATTGCAAGTGCATAAATCACAAGAAATCCAGCCTAACTCTTAGAATTCAAGCTGGTATATGATGGCTTAGTAGCAGCACTGTTTACTGACTGCAGACATCATTGAGATGTTGTAAGTCTGGATCTCCATTGAGCTGCCTGACAGCTTCTGAGTCAAATACATTAATGATAGATAAGATGGAAGATAGATATTTGTATGCATATTCAGGTTATAATTAGAGCTTCTAAAAAAGCTGACAATTTATGTACATCTTTTGCAATCAACAGGCTTTAATGGAAATTAGCAACACACCCAAGATTAGGCAGTCTGATGATCCTATGGCATGTACTAAAATAACATGATGATAAAAGCTAAGAATGTTAACTACACAATTGCAATGAATAAAATAACAAGCAAGTCAGAGGTCATCTTTCTGTTGTATCTCTAAGTTCATTTAGCCTCTGAGTAGCATAATTCTGGGACAAAAAAAAAGAAAGGTCAATCAAAAAGTCAGTACATGTGTGTGTTTGTGCACTGACTTTGGGATATGTACAGATGCATACTTTTCATACGTTTGAGTAGGAAGCTCAAAAGGTTGAGCTCACACATCACCGTTTAGGTTTACTTGACTTAAGACCAGAAACACTGCCCCTTGTCTCCTTTCCCCCTTGAATTTATTTCAATGTGGAGGGGAAAGAAAGGCACGAGAGTATCTTGTCAGTAGTCATAGGTGTCACCACTGCCCTGTGTGGGGTCTGTGACAGGAAAAGGATCTGTGCTTATGCACTGCTTTTCAAAGGTACATGAAGGGGCTGTACTGCTCACACTGTTTCATTCACAGATGAAAACAGGTTACCCTTCTGTACTGAGGCAAATGGCAGGGATCTTCCAGGTCCTTACCAACCGGATGCCTTGCTTTGTCAGACTTTGTCTTAGTGTATTTGCTCCCTTGGCTGTGGCTTCTCCCCTGCCCTCTGTTCATTTGCGTAAGAAAGACCATGTCATATGGTCACATGGCTCAACAGCCATACAAAAGCAGAAAGAGGGTGGGAGAAGGGCATGGGAGATCTCTATTTGTTTTTATATTGGTCGGCATGTGTTGGGCACAATGTAGAAAAATGGATCTGCTCATCAATATAGAGATATGAGAAGAAATTACTTCATCATTCTGGTAGGTGATAAGCCTGCAGCCATTTATCAAATGTCCACTGGAAATAAATGTCTGTTGTCACTTTCTCACTTTCAATAACATTATACTTCTCTGTAATTCTAGCTGTTCAGCTCAATTGCTACCTTTCCCCCCCTTTTTTTTTTTCCTTTTTGAAAGAGTGAGCTTAGAAGAGAAAGCAAAATAATTTACATGGCTTCCCTACTTTCTCTGGAAATCCAGAAAAATGATCATGAAGAACACTAAGTTAATTATTTGGATTCATAAGAAGAGAATGAGTCCACTTGCTTAAAGTAGGATAAATACAAAGCAGTCTCACTTGGATTTCCAGCGGTTTGAATTTGAATTTGAATTTGCTTTTACAGCACACAGCAGGATTCTCCCAACTCACTGACACGAAGTCTCTACTATATTTTTCTGTTGCCCTTTGGGAAACACTTTGTCCCCACTCTGTGTGCCATGTGGAGGAGATGAGGGCCATGTTCTCTTATCATCAGTAATTCTAGAAAGCGTGAGCTGAAGTTCTTCAGGCTTTCAGCAAGCATGGCTGGTCAGAAACCTACTGTAAGCTTGAGTGGAAAAGGGGTTTGACACAGTTTTGTATGACAGTGAATAATACCATCTCTGTTAGCACCTGCTCTATTGCAGTAGCAAAATAAGATTATTCTAAACTACTCCCACACTTTCAGCTTTCAATATGGCTGTGCCTAATTATACTGCATGGGTTATCAGCATCAAAGCTGGAGCTTTTGGTAGTCAAGTTTGGGATAATTGGAGTTTGAGGTTTCTGGGAAGACATGGCAGAAGATTTGCAGCAGAAAGACAATTGTGTGACACAAATACACAGGTTTATCTACCTGGAGCTTTATCTAGATGAAGAGAAAAGAAATGTTCAGTCATTCATCTGCCACACCAAGGTGCATGGGGTGGCTTTTTCCTCAAAGCTGTAAGTTTCTCTCAAGGGTGCATATGACTGAGGGGGTGGCTGCATCTTTTTACATTCACATTTATTTTTTGACATTTTCTTCATTCTCTTTCTCCCAAGGAGGCTTAGACACTCAGAACCCGGTCTATAGTGAGGAGAGGAGGCACTAAGCCAAAATCTTGTCTTTCAGCTTTTTAAAACACAGACTGTGTTTTCTCACATTTGCATGGAAGACAGATGAGGATCATATAGGTGATCATCACAAAAGAGTATCTCTAGACTGGGCTAAATTCATCCTATTCCTAATGTGACAGGCTTTTTCTGGATGGGTAGAGGGGAGGAAATCACTGCGGGTTGCACTGGTTTGGGTTGGGCCCTGAGGGACACGTGTTATGCTCTTAAAGCTCCAGCTATAACCATCCTGCTCCTGCACAAGAACATCTTCTACCTGAGCTATTCTTCCTTCTCCCATAGATGCTCTACTTTTGGCCAAGCAGTTGTGCAGTTCTCTGTCAAGCAGGGTCATAAAAGATGTTTTCCTGTGAAAGAGAACCTGCAAACTGAAGTCCTCTTCCCAGGCAGTGACTTGCCTCAAGCTCTGCTTTTGTCCTCCTGGGTACTCTGATCCACCAGCCTTGGACAGGCAGCCTCCTTTCCCTGACATGGTTTTGAAAGAAAGCAACCTCAGGAAGTACTGCTTGGACATAACCTGTGTGGAGTTTTGGCACCTTTTGGTCTCCCTATGAATTACAGATTTTTTTTCACTGGAGGAGATAGTGAGCTTCTCCAGAGTAGGAGCCTCCAACCCTGTAGTGGTGCATGTGTTTTAAGTACTCACTAAAGGCTGCGATTTGAAGAATTGCCAATGATTTATTTTAGAGCTCCCAAGGGTAGGCAGAGCAGAGAACCAAAGCATCTAAATAGTTGTTAAGCCTTAGATGCTTGTGTTCCTGTATGGCTGCAGTTTCAATAGAATTTGGTTACAGTGCTCCCACTGGGAAGTGTCTAGTTGGACTGAATTATTGTGTATTGTTGGATGACAGCAGGACAAACTCAATTATCCCAGTGCCTGGGATCCTTGCAGTAATAGGGAACTGCTATGGTGAGATACATCTGGATTCTCTCAGCAAGAAGCCAAATGTTTGCTTGCTTTTTTTTTTCCCCCCACAGAAAATAATCTAGGTAAATTCTCTGACAATCCCAACTCTGCCTACACAGATCCACCAATCAGCAGGGACATCAGCACATGAGCAACACTCGCCAGCTAAGCATTTAAAAAGGAGGGCTTTCTGAAACACCCTTTTAAACAGACCCATCTCCTTCTACTTGCCCTCTGCAGATCTGGCTTTGGAATTGTTTACAACATGTTGTGAACTTGTAATCATCTCTGAGATGAGAAAGCATCTCAACTCCAAAGGAAGGTGAAATTTCTTCTTTTTTTTTGTGATGCAAATATTTTGAAACAGGGAAGACACTCCTCCTTAGCCTTTCAAAGCGGATCATGAGATATAATTACAGTAATTCTACTGCACAGCTACAAATACAAGCACATGGAAGGTGTGTGGGCAGCCCTTACATAGATACATGGCTAACAAGGGATGGAGGATTTGTAAATCTTCAGCTTCCAAACCTGGGATCAGTTCCAGTCATACAGCAGCAAAAATTGTATATAAGTGAAAAAAAGCTCTCCTCCCATCCTTATCTTTCTAGTGACAGGAGTCTATTATTTTCTTCTCAGAAGGTTATTCACTGCATCGTATTCTTCATCTGAATCTGCCTGAAATAATTTTTCAGTCCCTGTTTTTTTTCTTTTCCTTTTGTCAGTAGTATAAAAAAACGACCCTGGGTTTGTATCTCTCTCTGCAAGTATCTATACCCACTTCTTGAGCAACATCTCAGCTTCTTGTCAGTGAGCTAAATCAACTGAGCTCTTTAATCTTCAAATCATGACTTGTTTTCCCATCCCTGAAGATACTTGTGACCCTCTTTTGAACTCACTCTCCCTCTCTGTCCTATTATTTCCATATCTTCAGTGGTGTGGACACCAATATATGAATAGCCATAAACAGTCTGACCAAATGTGTGGCTAGCCTAATGTCCTGCTTTTGGCAGCACTTCCCACAGATGCCACAGGAAGATTAATAACAGTGAAAAAAAGGTGCTGCTCTCTTCCCTGCTACCTGCTGCAGCATCCAAGTACTCTGCAGCTCATTGTGCTGCATACAGGTGCTCTTAAACTGGACTGGGATTGCTTCCTATTTTCTGCTTGACATTCCCAGTTGCATGTATCCAAAGACCACTTCAGTGCCTCTAGAAGCTCACATTGACCTGTGAGCTGTGAAATTTTTTACATCCTCCATGAGCTGCAGCTTTCCAAGACAGCCCATTAGCTCCAGCAAATAAAACTTGTAGTCTGATGAGGTCAGTATACACGATCCTTCAGGTTAACCTTTTGCCCTTGACTTGCAAGTCCTTGTCTGGAAAGCCATCCAGTGTTGCCTCCTGCACTGACTGCATAGAACTAGGATGCAAGTTTTCCAAGAGGAAAACATTCTGTACCATGAACTTACAAGTTGAGCACTGAGTTTGAGATACCAGTATTTGGCTTCAGACTGCTTCCAGCTGTATCTACTTTTCATCTCCTATTTGGAGAGTAAGCCTTGTCTCCCCTACTGCAGCAAGCCTGCAGTAATGTTACCAGAAAGCTTTCAATGACTGAGTTGTTCTAAAAAGTTTTTGAGTTACTTAAATAAAATATATTTAAATGTATAGTCAGCTCCTGCATTTTTGAGACTATCTGCAGAGAAGTCTTTAAAAAACAAACCCAGTATTGATTACCCATCTAAAAGAAAATTGAGATTCCCTGATAATGGCATAATTACTCAAACTGTTAGGGCATTAAAAAATAACAGTAACATTATAGAGAAAGGGGTTACTTAGCAGAGCTGCCACCACCTTTCTTTACTAGGACTTCCAAATGAATGTGAGAGAAATCTATGACATTTACATCTCCAAATATGCAGGCATTTCCACACCACCACCCTTTCACTATGATATGCACAACTCACTCCAGTCTGGCTCTCCTTCATCCAATCTCAATCCTGAATCCTGTCTCTGCCTCTCAGAATCAGATGCAGACAGACACATCCCAGCTTCCTTTACCTACAGCCATTGTTTCCATGCAAGACCTACCTCATCATCCATGTGTACGTATCCCAAAGTCAGTGTACACACACCAGACCCTACACTTTCACACGGTGTCACTTTACTATTTTATCCTGGAGATGGGATGAGGCACAGGGTTCCCATTATCCAGGCACTTAAGGTCCTTGAGTCTTTTTAAGGGGGCAGTCAGCAAAATGCCTTTTGCAGCTTGCTGGGGTTTAGGTGCTGCCAGGTAGGTAAGTATAGGTCTGAGCTGCTTTTTCCTGAATTGAGTGGTTGTGATGGATTATATTTACCCTTCCACTGTTCCAGCCTTTGAGAAACCATCCCACACATCTGTTATATTAGAAGGCTTCAACCTAATATTTTTTCAGCTGGGCATATGGGAACATGATTATATCATCTTTATTTGTTTTACTCTGTTCACTCTTGCTCCTCTATTCTTCCCTCTCACCACCATTTATCATTTAATGATCCACTATAATATTATACAGTGCTTTTTACTCATCACCACCTTTTCCCCTCCTTGTTGACAGATGCTTATCCCAATTCTGAAGTGATCTATGTGTGGACTAATAGCACCACAACATCTGTGGTGGTGGCTGAAGATGGCTCACGACTTAACCAGTATCACCTGATGGGACAAACTGTAGGAACCGAAAACATCAGTACCAGCACAGGTATGGAGAAATTTTCATTCTGTGGTTGCTGACAGCTGGAGTGGGAGGGGAAATCCATAGGCTCCAGTTATCTTCCAAGGAGGCTAGGGAAGCACCAGTGGAACACAGGGTGCTGGGGAGATCTTGTGCAAGTTCCTGGATGCTTAGCAGAGGGACTGAGAGATTGAAAGGCTTGTTTAGTAGCTCTTAGGGCCGAGACGAGGCTGTTGCTGAAGGTGCATCCAAGCTCCTGCTATTAAGCAGGAGTGCTGGAGAAGCTGCCTGCAGCTTCTTGGCAGCTGCCTTTGCTGAGGCTGCCAGCACTATTGCTGGCTGATTTCCCTGTGGGAGGAACCACCCCGCGAGGTAAACACCACCCACGCATTTGATCCATTTCAATCATCGCTTTAAAATGATTTGCTTGATGAAATCGGGGGGCGTGGGGGGGAGGGAGTGGAGGGTAGGTGGGGGTCTGTGGCATGGCTCTGCAGCGTGTTTGGGGGACCACGTGGCCACAGAGGAGGTGTAAACTCTGAGGATTCCCATTCCTCCCGGGCTGCAAGTGGAGGTGCCAGATGTGGCAGCATTAGGGAGACAAAGAAGCTTTAATCCCAGGCCGAGCACCCACGTGAGCCATACCCTCTTGCTTCTTAAGGCTCCCACGCAAGGGCAGCCCTGGGTGCACATTGGCGGGGGGACTTCCCGGGGGGGTCGAGGCCAGGACAGGGGTCACGTGGGCTTAGCCTGATGGGAGCTTAACCAGGTTACACAATGCATTGGTCTGGAGAGCATTAGTGGCCTCCAGCTCTGGGGGGGAAACAAAATAGCCTTATGTGAAGGGGAATTTCCACCACCACTGGCAGTGGGGGGCTTGGGGAGGGAAAAGGGGGCTATGTGCAGCAACACAGCTGGCAGCCTTTCCTGATGGCAAAGCACCAGAGTCGTCCGGTCGTGTTCTAAAGGCTCAGCCAAAGACAGGATTGTAGAAGATAAGCTATAGATTGAGTTGGGAACTTGTTACTACCTGCAGGAAACCGAGGACACATGGAAGCAGGCACAAGGACGCTTGCACAAAGTCAGCTAGACCAAAACATGAAAGCTTTCTGCTAAGACTGTCCAAATGCGGCAAATAAAGACAAATAAAGACCCCAGGTGAGGGAAGGTTTGCCTCAGGCAGCACAGAGGAGCCACTAAACACAACCACTATCTCCATCTTACAGAGCTTCACCCCCTCCCTTGCCCATTTTAGGAGATGCAAAACTATTGCTAAAGCAAAGATACCAAAAGCCAAGAGAAGCATATAGACAGAGTCAGAGCAGCCTCTCCTGTAGAAAAGGGATGAGTATGCTACCTCCCATTAAAGAGCAAAGACTTTTTCCTTACCAGTTTACCATCATAGCCGCGTTGTTTTCTGCAATGAACGGCAGCTCCCCTCTCGCCTTCATTGTTGCCAGGAAAAAGATCCAGAGGATGTACTGGGGCATCTCCTACAAGCTTTCCCTGCTCCTCAGGGCTCCAGCCCAGCAGTGAGTGCTCCAGCGTGTTAGCTCCAGGCTACTTCCAGTCTGCAGCTTTGCCTGTGAAAGCTCCTTGTACTCCTCAGCCCAGGGAAACAGGATACTCTTCAGACAGATCCTAAAGTTTCTGCCCGGTAGCCACCAGCCCTACTGTATCATAAGATTTAGGCTAATAAATCCTTGTTTTCCAACATCAAGATTTTATATTAATGTCCTGGGTTACATCTGGGCTAGCTGGATTCTGATTGCAGGGTGGATCACAAAGAGCAGGACACAGATTGTAACTGGGGATTAGCAAAATACAAAAATCCGATTTTGCACAGGGAAAGCATCAGTCAGCGATGGATTTTCTGGACTTCATCAAGCTCCTAGGAGGCCAGTAATCAGGGTTACTTATGAACGGCTGTCTGAGGCATTTCTTCCTTCTACTGAATCGTTGGATGTGAAAAAGTAAACTCAAATAGCTATTGCATAAATTCAAGTGCTTGGATCTTTGGTGGCTTTTTATGACAAACAAGTGAAAACACACAGCCCTTGCAGCTGAATAGGCAAAATGTTTGCGTGTGTCACAGGACATTTAGGCTGTCCTTTCTAGTGCACTTCTATAAAAATAATGGAACCTCTGGATCTGCACCAGTCCCTTGTGATTCTGCTGATTTTGTAGGCAAGCCCCTAAATTTGGCTGTCTTCTCAGAAAAAAAAACATCCTGGCGCTCCCAACTCACCAACCAGTCTTGAAATTTGGACATTTTAGTCATGCCACAGAAATTACTTCTGACATGTGCCACCTGTTTGGTCAGGATTTTTTGTGCTAACATCCCCAAATGTCAGTCCCCCAGAAGAAATTTGACTACTCACACCGCTTCCAACAGGCCAACATCTGTTATGTCCTAGTGGCTCAAGTGCTGAAAATAATCAGACATGGGATTTGGGTCCAAGTGGATCTTGCTGCTTTCTGCAAATGCTTGCCCAGTTCTGTTCCCCATACCCAGAATCTCTCATCTCTAACTTAGGATCTGCAGTGCCACAAAACAAAACAAAACCCACTCTTTTATATTCTGCCAGCTGGAGCCTGAGCTCTGAAATATCCAAAGCCTAAATAATGGAAGAAGCATTCAACTCTTCATTTTGTACCAAATGATTCCGTTTTTAACTTGAGATGAAATCTTTTTCCTGAATATCTATAAAAAAAAAGACACAGGCATTTTTCATGAGCCAAAATATTCTGGATGTCAGCATGGTCAGGGATGAAGCATTACAGACCTAATCATATCAGAATCTCACCAGAAAATCTGTTAAGACATGTGAGTCCAGGTATATGCAGTAAACAAACAAGCCTGGGGGTTGGTCCAGTCTCATTAAAATACTCTGTTGAATCCCAGCATAACAGCAATAGCAGAATGCATCTAGGCTCCTGGAAAGATTGTAAGCATTATCTCCAGAAACCCATCATCTAGATACCAAAAAAAAAAAAATACTGTAGCAGCTTTTAAAGCATAAAACCCCCTTAAGACCAGCAGCAGCATAGTAGAATAGCTCTGTGAAGAAATGCAGCCATTCCCGCTCCAGGGTTTTTCATTAGTGCTAGATTTGTTATTAAAATTGTTTTGTGCAATGATGAGTGGACCCCATCAGGAACACAATTCTAAGTGCTACATAAACCTATAACAAAAATTAGCTCTTGCTCAAGAAAGCTTATAGTCTAAGGATAAACAGTGGCCTTACAGAAGTAAAAGGGAGCTTTGCTACTCCAACAGAGCCAGGATTTTGTTCTATATAAACAAAAGGCAAACTCAGGCAGCTTTTAGCTTTACTTTAAGCATTAAAAACCAAGATGTGGGGTTTTCTTAAGCCCTAAGTCTGCTGGAGTGTAGGCCTCCTAGTGTAGGATTTTTTGCAAAGGAAATGGAAAATCAGAGGAGATATTGATTGTAAGAAGTGAAAGTACAAAATCAAGGTGATACCATTATTTCAGTGGAGACAAAAGCTTAGGTAGGTTAAAAGTGATAAGATAAAAATCAGCTGTGGAAGGCCATCAAAAGTCAGCATTCATTTTCTGCATTTTGAAAAAAAAGAGAAAGAGGTCCTGTCACTTTACTGAAGCTGTGTAGATGTTTTTTTGTTCCAGCTCCAAAAGCATCCTGTCAAAATCAATAATGCACATCGTCAGTCCTTAGCAAGCAGGAAAACTCTGACTCGAACACATCCCAGTGCCGTAACAACTCAAATTACAAGCACATAGACCCTGCTGGTCCTGTCATATTTTATGGGTAATCCACAAACTAAATGCTCCTAAAAAGAGAGCAAGTGGGGTTCCTCCTGAAACCACAGCATGATCAGCATCCCTGGTTCAAAATTACACTAAATGGAAGGGAATTAGATGTTGCTTCACAGGGGTTTTCTCCACGGTGTCACAGCATTCGCTGTCCATCTCCATATCCCTTCAGGGAACAATTTCAACAAAATCAGACTCCAGAAGTAAGTTATAAAGATTGAGGCAGGCTGTCAGGTAAGGTATTTCTGTGCTATTCCAGTCTTTCAGTCTAAAATCCTCAAGGTGAACAAGGCCTATAAACTTCATCCAGAATAACAGAGCTCCTTTACCATAACATCAGTGCAGCTATACCTGCAAAAACCCTTTTGCTGCAGACCTGTTCTCTTCTAATTAGCCATATTGTTACTTAGGAATAATCTGCCAGATCTAACTGCTTAGCAAGGCTGGCTGCAACTCAACTCAGGCTATTCACACAAGGCAGAATCAGTCTGCTGTATGTTCTCCTTTTGTGGCTGGTCTGTAGAGACTAGCGGTCAAGTCTTGAAATGGAGACTATAGCTTTATTTGTTTTGTTCTTGGAGAAGCATATATATTGCAGACCAGGCATTACTCTGATTCATTGGTACCCAGATGAATGATGCATGCTTTTAAATTAATTTGATATCAACGTGAGTGGAGATCTTTTAAAGCTTGAAGGGGTTTTTTTCTCATATTTTGGTTTTACTCTTTTTTTCTTCTTTTTTTTTTCTTTCTTCCCTTTTTTTTCCCCCTTCTTTTTTCCCCCAGGCAAATAATCAATTTTTTTTTAACTAGCAGAATTTTGGATTTGGGTAGCAGTTGCTATCAATGTATAGCCTACACTAACAACTGTATGATTTACCAGGAACAGTCTGAAAGAACCAGTTAAGTTTTGATTTTTCCTGAAACATTAGGGAAGGTGACAGCTGCTCTGTTGATTTTGGAGTGCTCTTTTTTTTTTTCAGGCTTTTATTGAAATTCAGAGGACCTGACAAAGATAGTGCTGTGAATCTGGCATATTAAAAAGACATGGAATTTAACACTGCCAGGGCAGTTTTCAGTGATTTCTCATGCACAAAGTACAATATTCATTGCACAAGTGAACAAGACGTGGCACAATTGTATATCCAGAAACTATCTTCCTAAGGGCTAGGGTGTACCACATTCTGGGAAAACTGCATACACTAAAGTGATATTTTTTGTTTGTTTTTCTGGAGGAGCAATCTGATGGGTTTGGGTATTCATATCAGTAAGACATCCGAGGATCCATGTGCAAAGCTGCAATTTTTGCTACACCAACACCAGGATGAGCAGTCCCTAAATTGCAGTGCTGAAGGAGTGTCTGGACCCATTCTTATTCTTGAAAATTGATGGCTTGGCATATAACAGTTGCCCTAATGAGGTTAAGTCCTGCTGCTAAATCAGGTTTCTAAGAGTAGATGGCCTTAGTTTAACTCTGGTAATGCAGTTTCTAGGCCTGAGTGAAAAGCAAGCAGGATGAAAGCAGTGCTGCAACCTGTGTTCTTAAGGCCATGAATACCAAGATACTTGAGGTCCACTAAAGGACTGCAGCTTTTCAGTGCAGTAGGAGTAGTCAGTCGTCGTAGTCTGCTTTTGAGGGACTGGATGTGAAGACTAACAGGATCTAGCAGCACCTCTGTCTCAAGTCCTGACATTCCACACTACAGAAAGCAAAACATTTTTCATGAAATTAAGGATGGTTCAATGATATCCTCAAATGGGTGGTGGAGGTGGCCTACATAAGTCGCTAAGCATCCCATATTTTATCCACATGCACATTTTTCTCCTTGTAGGTGAATATACTATTATGACAGCCCATTTTCATCTGAAAAGAAAAATTGGTTATTTTGTCATCCAAACGTACCTTCCTTGCATCATGACTGTGATCTTATCGCAAGTGTCATTTTGGCTAAACAGAGAATCTGTTCCTGCTAGGACTGTCTTTGGTGAGTATCTCACTTTCTTCCAGCACATGAGAAGAATCTGTTTGGCTTGTGGAAGTGATTTGCTGCAGCAAACCCACAATGCACCAGTGCTTATTTCTGCTTGAGGTGTTCTAGATGTTCCCTTGTCTTCTTCCAGTGTAAAATCAAAATCCATTTAAAAACACTGTCTGGGCTTTTGGTTTTTTTTTTTTTTTTTTTTTTTGGTTTTTTTTTTGTTTTTTTTTTGTTTTTTTTTTTGGTAAAGTTATGGCACAGATTGTTCAAGAACCAGTTATCTGAAGGCAAAAGGATCAGATTGGTGTGATTATTTTTTCTGCTTGGGTAAAATACTGGATGTGTCTTGGGTTAAAATGCAGGTTCCCAGAGACTCTAATAAATTTAGTAGACCCAATGACAATTTATAGAATTTATAGAGTGCCCTCCCCTCTTCCCCCTCCTTTCCCCAAAAGACAGGGAGAGAGATAAAGGTAGGGACACCCAAATAAATCAATCTCAATCGATTTGGAAGTTAAAAAGGAAAAGTTTAACAATAACTTAGAAAAGGTATTGGAGGTAGGGGAGTTTACAAAGGATAAGCAAGGGGGAAAACAGCAAAATACAAAAAAGGGATGGATACAACCCGAGTAATGTGATGGTGTCTCTGCCTCGTGGCTGCCACGTGGTGTGCTGGTATGCAGTATGAGTGTGTGGGTCAAGAGTGAACGCAGGAAAAAAGGAAGAGACAGGAAACTCCTGTCTCTTTTATACCACAGGAAGTGGGGGGGAGTGGGCTAACCATCACCTGGAGTGTGGCCCACCCCTGGGGAGGGGCCAAGACCCCTAGGGTCAGGTTCAGGGTTACTCCCCCAGGAGTGTTAACCCTATACATGGATGGTTTAGAACAAAACCCCACATATCTGAGCATATTTAGCATATACTCTGGCTAAGCATTTGAAACAGATTTTACTTCAATACATTTGTGTTTGTCTCTATTTTAAGATGTTTATCTGGGAAGACCAAGTAGAGTTTCATTAGTGACAATTACCTCTATTACCATCAAACAAATTAATATGATTTTGCATTTAGAAAACATATTTACAACTGAAGTTGTCATGGAAAAATCCATTGAAGTCTCTCAAATTATTTGATTTATCATTAGAAGATTGCAGAAAATAAACACAGTCTTAAGCAAAGGTTGATGAAACAAAATTTTCACTAGATGAGAAATGAGGGGAGAGGGATCAGTTTATTATCTACAACCTCATTCAGCTGTTCTTAAAAGGGACATTCTTCTTTACAAACCCACTGAAATCAGTTGCCAGCTTTGATCAAAACTCAGTTCAGCAAGGTGTATGGGGAGAATAAAGGAACCAGCAACACTTTGCTAGTATCCACTCTAGGTTTATAAAGCTGCTGAATGTTGTTCTACTAGAGGTATCCTGCCAGAAATGAAAGTAGTGGTAAGTCTGTCGTTCACTCACCTCTGGGAAGGGGGGAGCTACAGTCAAAAAGATCAGTAACAGCCAGAAATGTCATACAAAAAAAGTCCATGTAAGAAAATAACATCAGGAATTCTACTTTATTTTGACAGTTACTGATAAACAGGTTGCTTACTGGTTTTATATTTGACAAGGGACACTATACATAGCATGCATCAGTGTACAGGGATAAAATACCAGTAATGTTTTTGTTTATGCAATGGACAGGTTCGTGTTACCCCTAAAAATACTTATTTAAATACACTATAACTAGAGAGAAGCAGAATACCACAGAATTAAACACCTGAGAGCAGAGGCTTTAATTTTTTCTTTCAGAGCAAAGCCTCTTACTCTTTTGGATTGTAACATGCAAATACTGTCTGACTTCATGTGGTCTTCCTAGGTATCCTGCTGAATTGGGGCCACTCCTAACTCTTTAGGGATCTTTCAAGGGCTACCAAACTGATCTCTGCCTCTTTTCTTCCCCCTCCCCCCTCTTTACAGGAGTAACAACAGTCCTCACCATGACCACCTTAAGTATCAGTGCCCGCAACTCTTTGCCAAAAGTGGCCTATGCTACTGCAATGGACTGGTTCATAGCTGTCTGCTATGCCTTTGTATTTTCTGCATTGATTGAATTTGCAACAGTCAACTATTTCACCAAGAGGAGCTGGGCATGGGATGGCAAAAAAGCCCAGGAAGCAGCTAAAATCAAGGTGCTTGTCTTACATATTTTAGATATCTAGAATAAAAAGCAGATACTCACCATAGTTCAAACAACAGAATGGACAATTTTCAGCTTCTTCATGGAAAAAAAATTATTTAATTATCTCATTACTTAGTTTCACCTTCCTGTAGAGGAAGACTTACAATACAATATGCTACCTTCTCTTCACAGAAATAGACTATCAGTCGCTATCATCTGTGTGAAGACAACTGTTTTCAGAAGGCTATAGGGCATTGAACATGTGTCATGATATTTCAGTGATCAAACTTCTGATAATGGCAGACTAACACTATGAAGCATCTCTGCAGAGCACTCCTGATGGACTCTGCCAAAAAAATTACAAAGCTCACATTAAGCTCCAAGAGTCAGATTCCCCCCCACCATATCCCTAATAGAAAAGAGACAAAAGAGCAGTGCTATGGAAACATGAACTTCTGAGTTTTGCGCTGAAATGAAAATTTTGCAATAGTACAGACTCCTAACAAATGGTCTCCTGGAGAGATCCTGTACCCCCAAGCATCTTCAAAGAGCCATACAAAGAAAGAAGGCAAGCTGGCAAAGTCAGTGAGCCCTTCACCATGCTCCTTGCTGCAGCTGGGAGGATGAGGTTTGCGGCTTGGCAGCAGCCCACAGGGCAGCAACCTCTGCAGGTACGGGACTGCATTGCCCTAACGAAAGAAGCTGCTAATGTATATAGCAGGTGGAATTCAGGTCCAGTCAGCTGTTCTTAGCTTTCTCTGGCATCAGGGATAGTTTAACCTGAGTAAGGGCTATAAAATCAAGGCAGAAACAGCTGTTTGGTAGTCAAAGTCAGAATAGCCAACAGGCATTTGCTTGCATGATTGATTATGGTACTTAGATTTTGGGTTAACAACTTGAGAACATATTTCTACTTTCTGTTCCTTCAGTCTAATGTTTCTGCTCTTTACACTGCAGAAAAAAGAGCGTGCATTGCTGGCAAATAAATCTACTAATACTTACAGCACTGGGAAGTTGACCCCCGCACCAAACATGCCAAAGGACTCGGCACCATCTGTCATCTCAAACACTGCACCTGCTCCAGCAAAGTCTGCAGAAGAAAAGCCTGCTGAAAGCAAAAAGACTTACAACAGCATCAGTAAGATTGACAAAATGTCCCGGATAATTTTTCCAGTGCTGTTTGGAACTTTTAACTTAGTTTATTGGGCCACATATTTAAATAGGGAGCCTGTTATTAAAGGTGCCAATTCTCCAAAATAAACTGAAGGACTCTAAAGCCACATGTGAGCCATACTTACAAAGCAGATGCTACCAAGGAAAATTTGAGATCCATATGACTTTCTACATTTGGGCAATATTCTTCAGGAAGTTTTTTGCATGTTTAATAATATGTACAAATAATATTGCCTTGATTGTTTCTACATGTAACCTCAGATGTTTTGGAGATGATGACATTACTTACAGCAACAGATATTTATAAAAGTTCAGAAGACATTGAACATGGCTTCTTTGCTGCTGAGTATCTTGCATTGATAGTTTACAAATAAAATAAGTTATATTTTTTAACTGTTCAAGTGTACTACATATCGTGGTTTTTATACTTCAGATGTACAGTCATAGAAATATAGGCTTAACCTATATTTTATGGAAGAGCTCCACTATTGTCATCTGATAAGTTACTGAGTAACGCCAGTTGTAAATGTGCCAAATTATTAAGTGTAGGGCTATGTTTGAGCACCTTTACTGGTTATAGGTATTGCTTTACACCACAGGTAAAGCTGCTCAGCCCAATATTCATTGGAAGCTAATACAATGCAGTAAATCCTGAAGGGGCTATGCTGATTTTTACTGCTTGGGCCTCTGTTGGTGAGGTAAGACAGGGAGCAGGATGCTACTCGTGTAAATAAAGGTGATGGAATCTTGCCCTTAAAAGAAAATAAGGAATTTGTTTGGATTTTGAATTCCAAGGAAATTTCTCAAGTCATTCTCAGTATTTATTCCAAAAATTAGAGATATATTGCATGGAATTAATATAGATTAGGAACATAATTGTGCAAGTAAAACTTCTAACAACAGCAGTAGACATTTTTCGTTAGGGCAAAATAAATGATGTTTGGACATTTTCCCGAGGAAAAAGTTTGCTTTAGGTTAGCAGAGATGAACAATAAACAATTGCAGTAAATCTGCAATAATTATTACTTGTTTCCCACAGCGAAAAATAATCAGCTAACACTAAGAAGTGTGTTCAGAAAAAAACAACGTGCTTTGTGACAGCAAGGTGTTTGTGACAATACTGAAGAAAGGTCTTTGTACTGTCCATCTGAGACTTTTTTCTATAAAACGCCTTGCTGCTGCCGATGTGTTTTGCTTTCACAATGAACAAGAACATGCAGTCTGATTTTTCAGCTCTTTCCTCCTTGGCATCCTTTCCTTGTTCCAGAAGCTTTTGTAATTTAATCTTAATGTTTAAATAAAAAACACATTCAATATTTGATTGCAAAATGTCATTTGTATACTGGTGATCTTTTTAGAGAAACCAAAAACAATCACAAGAACTGGAAGAATTAATTGGAAAGCACATGTGCACACACTTGGTCATGTCACATCCTCACTGTTGGCCAGAAAGGTGCATACTGAGTGAAAACAGTGAATTGAGATGTTTCAGAATTAGGTGCTATCTTGCTATGGAATATCATCCCTATTTTCTGTTTGGGACAGAGAAAAGAGTTCATGCTTCAATACGAGTTGAGAGTCTGGTCCTGAAGGGTGGTTGTGGCCAGGGGGAGGTTGCTCTCTTCTCTCAGGTGGCCAGCTCCAGAACGAGAGGACACAGCCTCAGGCTGCACCAGGGGAAATTTCGGCTCGAGGTGAGGAGAAAGTTCTTCACTGAGAGAGTCATTGGACACTGGAATGGGCTGCCTGGGGAGGTGGTGGAGTCGTCGTCCCTGGGGCAGTTCAAGGCAAGGTTGGATGTGGCACTTGGTGCCATGGTCTAGCCTTGGGCACTGTGGTAAAGGGTTGGACTTGATGATCTGTGAGGTCTCTTCCAACCTTGGTGATACTGTGATACTGTGATACTGTGACTGGGGAGCTGTCTAGGTTTCTTATATGCCTTTATTCCATACTCTTTATTTCTGAACATTAACAAGAAATCTTACACATTTGTTTCTTTATGCAGCTTTTTGTTCAGTGTTGTAGAATTAGAAGTTTTGAAATTCTCAGTGGCCACAGAGAAACCATGCCACTTGAAGCTCACAAATAAGAGCAATGGAGATTCATCCCATCTATTAGTGCTAGCCTGAGCCAAAGTAATGATTTGGATCTCTGCTATCCTGTAGGCTTCTCCTTGCTCATTTTTTTGTTTATAAAAATGGGATAATGGTATCTGGATACAATTAATCTGGTCCTTTGGGTATTGAAATGAGTAAAAAATTGCAGTCTCTTGGGAGGCAAAACTTTAAGTCCTGTGGCTATTTCTTTTCTTGTATACAGATTATTCCCACAAAAATGGTTGAAGCCAATGAAATGTCTTTTTCTCCTGGTGAAGACCATGTACTTTTGCCAAGTCAAACAGTACAGTACACACACACGTTGTACTGAATGTCGCCAGTGATACTTCCACTAAGCACATCTGAAACAGCTAAAACCACCTGGCAACTGCTGGATGGGAGCAGATCTTTCTGCATGAGTGAGACAGACCCTCTCAGTTGCAGCCTCTTCTGCCTCATTCTATGGCCATAGATATGTACGATGAAGGCCACACAAGGTTCCTAAGAGGCTGAATATCCAGTTGAGGAGAGGTAAGCCTATCATGCTGTCTAGGCCAGCAAATACAACTATTCCTCTTTGTTTGGTTGAACACACACGGAAAACATTTCTTCTAAACACTCCATATGAGTGTGCATTCCTCCTGTGGCAAGGCGAAGTGACCATGACATGAACCATATGGTAGGGTCTCATTAATTACCGAGAGCGAGTGCCTGCAACCCTGGAGATGTGTGTTTGCTCACTTCCCTTGAGGCTTTTCATGCAGATGATGATGTAAGGCCTGCCATTGACATCTATGGCATATTACTGTGTGCTGAGTAACACATCTAGGCAAAGATTCTTGCTAGGAATCAACTTACCAACAGCTTTCTATTTCTAGTCTTACCCAAACAACAGATGTGCTGTAACTTAAGTAACATTAGTGACACAGCACACTGCACCAAATTAATCTTCCTCAACCAGGTGTCTGAGGATGATGGGCAGGCTGGTGAGGATGCATCAGCAGATAGTCCTCTTGCTGATTTGCTCTTTTTTTTAAACCCCATAAGCACACATGCTACCATGTTGTTGGCAGGTATGCATCAGTATCTGCAACCTCAAATCTCTTCTCAACTAGTCATACAGCATACAGATATCAGAGGCTCAAGCTTTTTTTATCACACATTATTCTTTATGACATATATAGTATTTGCAATTGCACACATGGATTCTTGACACTTTTTCCCCTTGGATACCGAACATACAAGTTACATGAAAATCATGGTGGAGTTAGGTTTGCTTTTTAGTTGGTTGTTTTGGGTTTGTTTTCTATGGGGAGATTAGGTAGCTGAAACAATTATTGAACAATGATATTCCAAAGATTTAGGAGCTAATTGGATAGTCACTGAAAACAGGTTCTGTGAGTTCTAGCTCAATCTAGAGCATGCAATGTTTGCATGATTCTCTAAATAGCAATTATATGGGGATCCTGAGATCTGATTGCTAGAAGCTAAAAGAGTACTTGGGAGGAATATCACACATATGTGCCTTTTCCCTCTCATTCTTCCCCCAAAAGGTCTGCTTCTGGCCACTTTGATGGGAAGGGTACTGCACTAATCAGACCATCATGCTGACTCCGTACAGTTATTCAGCAAATGTTCTTCAAAAGAAGACTGGGATGCACAAATGCATATCAGACCCTAGGTCCCAGAATTATTGTGAAAATTGCACCAGAGTGCTTCTGGGGCAATATGGATGCTTGCTGCAGAAGGGGATTTCTGTACCTACGCCTATTTGGCGGAGGTGAGAAATTAATTTGAGGTGATACAGATTTTATATAAAAATATAATTTATTAAAGTTAATACTTTGAACTCTCACCACCCCCAACCACTGTATATTAGTATTTTGTTTGGTACATGATTATGAAAACAATTTAGAACAAGATATGTACAGGGATTTGGTTATTTAACTAGCAAACATTCAAACTATAAACAGAGAGAGGAGTTTCCCCTGCAACTTAATGCTGCTTGGGATCTTTATGCTCTTTGCCCAGCAGAGCGGGCTGAAACTCTTTCTGCTCTATGGCAGAGATAACTTATATTACAGAGGTATTAAAGCTTTTACTCACAAGTCTTTATCAATTATTAATCACCCTCCGGGGCTGCGTCACAGCCTGTGCCTAATGTCCAGACTTCAGGGATCTGCCTGTGGACTCTTTGAGGCTGGAATCTTCCTGGCTTGAGGGGAGATGATAAATCTTCCCAGTCTCTGGAGTCTTAGATTTTCTAACCTTTTCTCCTGGTGAGGGACAACCTCTGCCTTTGATGCTGCTGTCGTCTTCTGGATGCTGTGTCCAAGGATATCAGCTTGGCAGGATTTCAGGAGCAGGAGAATGTCTGTGCAGTCTCTGGCACGGTTCCTTCATGGCTAGCAGGCTGTGTGTGTGTGTGTGCCAGGAGTCTAAGCTCCATAGGCAAATGCAGGATCTGGTCCTGATAGCACGATAGCTTGCAGATATGCGAAGATGGATTAGGAGGCCATAGGCTCCTCTTATATATATATATGTGCAGGCTTAAATGAGCTTTACATCTAATGTACGCAGGCAGGTGAGCTGCAAATGAATCAAAGCATGAGGTCTGAGTCTCTGAGTGCTGCAAGTGAGGGTCAGAGAGCTGAGCACGGGTAGGGTCAGAGCACGTTGTTTACCTCTGCACCCCCATTTATTGACTGTGGGCTGAGATTAATGGCCTCTTTGGCCACTAGAGTGATCAATCAGGTTGGCAGTAAGCCAAACCTTACCATAATAGGCAGAAGCTCTTGCCTGGACTTTCCCAAATATGGGGATCACATGGATTTGCCCCAGGGAGACACGAGCTGGGTGTGTGTGGCTTACACAACCTGTTTACAGCCAGGGGTCCTGGCAGAAAAAATATGTCCAGGCAAGGCAAGGCATAAACAAGCCTCTTTTTGGGCCTACAGGCCCTCTACGACAATGCTATCCTTACTACACTGTTGAAAACTATGAACAGTCTGCAAACATCCAGAGGGCAATGAATACCAAAACAAGAAAGATAATCACAAGAAACTGCTTTTCACTTTTCTCTATTTCCACAAAAAGCCTCCAGTATGGAGCTTTTCACTACAAGAACATGCAACTCAGAGATACTGTTCCAGCATCTTCTCCAGAGCCCTTCTCTCTGTCTCAGAAGGTTTTCTATGCTTTATTATATTAGTTTACACCTAATTCTGACTCTTACCCTGAATGGCTCAGCTTTATTTTCTGGTCTCTATTGCGGAAATCACTGTCAGGATCTCTCAATCTGATCTATTTTACTTGCACGGAAAGTCTCCTTGTCTTCACTGAATTTGGAACTACCTGCAAACAGTGCAGATGTGTGGTGACAGGATCAGGTCCTTTGCTTTAGTTTAATAATCTGTCAGAGTTCTCTTCTGCACATAAATCACTTCCAATCATGTTGACTCTCTTTTTTGTGTTTGAAGGTAAAGGCAGAGAATAATGATAAGTGTTCATTCTGTTATTGTGCATTTGCTAAAACAGGTTGAAGCTTCCTGAAGAAAACATCTCTTATAATTCTCAGAGAATCCCACTCCTGATCCTTGTTGAGAACTGAAATGATAGAAGCAGCAGCAGCCACCTTGCAGTCCGTGCTCTTGCCTGCCTGAACAGCAGGTATTGTCCCATAGTTTGGGAGATGCTTCAATAAGCCAATATCAATTCCATTCTGTCTTGCACTACACAACACCGAACACTTTAAATTTCTCCTCAGTCAGTGGAACTGTTTGTATGGGAGACCATTACTCACTGATGGTATCTGAACTGTGGGAGGTGGGAGCATTTCCCAGATCCTGACTCAAAGTAAATACCTTGTTTTTGTACTGCTCCCACCTGGGGCAGTATCTGGTATCAATCTCCTTGCCTTGGAAGAAGTTTGGGCCTTCAGGAGAGAGGTGTCCTGTGTCGCTGTCCCCAGTAGGGGTGAGCTGAAACCCTGAAGGGCACTACTTCACAGCTTAGTCACAACCAAAAAGAGTAATGAATAGAAATTACTTGTCATAGGGTTTTTCCTGCATGCCTTCATAAAAATAAATAATAAAGGAGTTGAAAAGTGAATTACAACAATTCAGCACCGGAGTGTGCGTGCAGTTCGCCAAATTTCCTCACTTGTGCCCACTAAGAATGAAAGAACAAGTCAAATACAATGGAAAAGGTTTTTATTTCTGATATTTTAGCTGTGCCAGCTTACTCCAAGGATGAATTTAGGTGACAATGTATTTTGTAAAGCTTAGAGAGCTCTTCTAATTCTATTCTAATAGAATACTGTTCTGCCTTCTTTATTTTTCTAAACAGAATATGCCCTCTGTAGAATATCTAGGCATGTTTGTACAAAACAAAACAAATCAAACAAAAAAGAAAGAAATTATTTTATGAAATAATCTTCTCTTTCAAAAATTTTTGCTCAGCATATAAATTAAACTTCCAGAAAAAATCAGCAAAATTGCTTTGCTATCCAGTTTATGCAGACAAGATGAATGCAGCACTTGCACAGCTATTTGTTAAGAAACAAGTCTGGAGATAATGTTCTTTATAATAAGGATATATTTCCCCTAGCACCCTTGCTGCTTGGATTTGAAGTGACACTGAAGTGTTCAGAGGAACCAAATTATTCTAAAAGGAGTGTTTGATTGAATACCTTTAATTCTTTCTGGCTTTTTATACACTTTTATATCACTATAAACACTTAAATATGGCTATTGCGTGGTGACAGTCTCAGATGACATCCTCACCTTACCAGTTTTATGTCTTCTGCTATTTTGTTATGGATGTTTGTTCAATTTTGAGAAAGACAGAAAGAATGGAAATTGGATTTTATGAAGCCCAAAGGACTTCTGATGGATCTTCCTAGGACTACCACTAATTTAGACTCAAGTGTAAGTGTTCCATTCTGTATTGCATTATTTGCCTTTTCATTGCCATCCTCAAAAGCAATTATCACTTCTCACAGTCATCATGTCTTAAAAGTTGCTGTTTAATTGGCCCTAGCTAAAAAGAAAGTGAAAAGGAAATTAAAGAATGTTGATTGAAGATATCAGCTCATTTTCATTAGAAGAATTTGGAGAGGTTTTGAGAAACACAGATAGATTGCAATGCACTAGACCAACAATAATAGGTTGCATTTGTAGGTGGGAAAATTTGATGTACTACACAGAGGACACTGTGTAATTTCTCACATATATAACAAACACTGGAACCAGCCACCCACAGAAGTGCTGGCCTCAGTGGATCTTAGCTCAGTTCTTCATTCACTGCAGGCTGATCTTACTGACACACATAGAACAGCTGCTCAGAGGTTATCTGGCCCCAGAGGACCAGACCTGTTTGCCCTCAATGCCTTTGCTTCTGCCAGGAAGTATACACGAGACTGCTAAAGTGCTGCAGCACAGCAGTTGGAAGGGATTCTCCATATCCTTTCTGTGGGCCGAAGAGAGCAACGAGCCCTATGCTGAAGGACAGAGCTGATGGCACACAGAAACAGCCTTGATCTCTGAAGCTCAGCTTCTGACCTTGAAGTCGAGTTAGTTATTTTTACAAAACAGTCTTTCCAGAAAGTGCAACACCTCAGCCAGAATAAACTGGCTCTATTCTCTAATAAATCTCTAATAAGCCTTCAGCTGGAGGACTCCAGGAGCTGTAGGTGACAGGATGCAGCCTCTTTGCCGTTTGTCTCAGAACAACCCCAGTTCCCTCCTGTGCCGCCAGTGAGGGCTCTCCTTCAACATTTAGTAACACAATAGTTCAGGTGCCAGATTTCAGGAACCTGTTCAGTGCAAGAAAAGAGGCACACAGTTTCAGCAAGGGAGGCACTTGACCTGAGACCCCCATGCCCTTCCTCTGCATTCCCCTCCCTGTATTTATGATAACCCTGTACAACTGCTTTCAGAAGCTAATAGTTCCTACCCCCTGCACAAGAAATACCACAAAGGTATCCCTTTGGTATCCCTCAGGTTGAGTAGTCTCCCTCTGTGAAAATGCAATGGACAGTAAATTAAAATGTGGATCCATTTTATTGTACTAGAGAGTACAAACATTTCACTATCATTACAGGGTACAATAAAATGTTCTGTTAAAAGGTGTTGGATAATCACGATCCTTACCTGCATACACAGTTTGAAAAGACTCAGCAAAGGCAGAGTGTTTTTAAGAACCTATGTATAAAAAGTAGAAATAACCAAGGGATGACATACAATGAAGAGTGGTGCTGAAGTAATTTTTTGGCATTAGCACATAGCTCATAGGGGACAACAGAAAGAGAATCTTAGGCTTATCATCTTTTCTTTTTTCCTTACAGCACAGGGAGATGGTATCAGTAATTAATGAACCATAAATCTCCTTTCGAGTCTCGGGGCTTGCTGTCACAGCGCAAGGGAAGAGGACGACAGACAGTCTAACGCTGTGAGGGGTTTTTCGGAGGGCTGGGTGACTTGACCACGTACATCATTCGTATGACCACACGGTCTGTCTGGAAGCGTGCTAGGGGGCAATTCGATCCCGCCCCCCGTCCTTCCCGCAGCCGCCGCCAGAGGATCCCGCTGCCGCTGCCGGAGACGGCGAGGGCGGGAAGGTGTCGGCGGGCGGGGGGAAGAGGCGGAGCGGCGCTGGGCGGAGCCGCTGTAGCGGGGAAGCTATCGGAGCCCGAGACGTGGAGGAGTCGGGGATTCTTGCGGTGTGGGGTTCCTGAGAGCCCGGCTTCGCGGCTGGGGAGGCGGCGCTGGACACAGGCTGCCCACACCACTCTTTGCAAATCGTCGCCCTGTGTGTTTCTCCTCGACGTATTTCTGCCACGGTATCGTCCGGCCTATTTATGCCGCCCACCTGGGCTTCTGTCCCACAGCTTCTTGTCCCAAAGCGCTGCCGGCAGAGCACTCCCAGCCCACACCGTGGCGGCTGCCGCGGCAGCATCTCCCTTGCAGGGCGCCGGGGACGCTTTTATTTATTTGACGTGGATGCACCTGTGTATGAATATATGCACTTTTATAAACGTGGCCAGTGCGGGGGTAGCCGGCAGTAGCGAAACCGCTCTCTCTACGCAGGACGCTACCCGTCCTTGCTTGCCAAAAGCGGTGGCACTGCGAGCCGGGAACATGGGTAGCGCGACCCGGGAATTGCAAGTGATGCTTCCATAAGTGTAGTATCCTTCAGAAAACCTTTGGTTGCCTCAGAACGGTGGCGGCTACAGCGAGCTGCCGTGCGGCAGTACCTGTGGCAGCGCGGAGCCCGGCGCTGCCGGAACTCGCCGGCACGGGCAGGGATTTCTGTCGTAGCTGAGAGGCGGCGACTGCCTCCGCTTGCCCCGTCCCGCCTCTCGCAAGGCCCGCAGCTCTGGTTTCTGCAGAATTCCCATCAGCGGAGCGACGTGGCTCTCAACGGGCCAGTGCCTAAAGAAAGGCTCGCTTTCACATAGCTATTTCTGGCGAAATCCAGCTAAACCTCGAACCCCTTCCCCTTCCTCAAGGAAGCAGGGCGGCCTGGAATCCACCTGCTCTTCTCTGCTGGCAATCGAAAAGAGCACAAGTCTTACAACGAGTCATTATTAGCAATTCACAGTAACTGCAATTAGCCAAAGTCATCAGGAGAAAACTACTCTATAATCTAGTAAAGAAACGTTTAGATTGAAAAAAAACACACCAAAAACAACAAACAAAACCCTAAAGTGCATGACTGGGAATTAATTGCCTGGCTTGCAGCAGATTTTCCCTAAGCTGTCTCATTCCTTCAATAAATAACTTCGGGAACAACTCTCTACAGCCAGCTCTGCTAGGCACGATGTAGGAGTTATTCTAAAAGCAAGACTGCATCTTCCAGCAGTTTGATTGTTGGTTTTTGCTTGTTTGTTAAATATGCTGTAGTTTACAATCACTCCCTCAGAACTTGGAAATGATGTTTAAGAGAGTAAGAAGAAATGATTTATGCTTTGAGATTTTTGATCACAGTAAAGCTCATTGTAGCTCCAGAAGAGCTTTTTTGTTTCCAGATTACCATCATGTAAGTGAAATTTTGTCATTCACCTTGTTATCATGCTGATGTTTGGTGCAAAGAGAATTAAGTTGCTAAAAATCACATCCGTGCTGTTCTTAGCAGAGTAGAAAGACAAATGATGTCGAAGTCTAAACTATTTTTGCCCTGAATATACTTGTCTGCCATCACATTTCTGACTTTACAGCATAAAATCCTAATTTGTTCTAAAGTTACCCGTATAAACATAAACACACGTAGTGTGGTCTACTGCATCTCTTTTCTGTATACACATTTTACAGGTGTATCTTATGCATATATATGTGTCTATGCATTCATACAGTGTACGCAAACTTCGATATACATCCGGCTAGATACAGAGGCATACACGAAATTGTGTGTTTATATGTCTACGCTAGACTGCACCGTTAAGTGTCCCTCTGTAGCCGCACTGGTCTGTGTCTGAATGTACATCGGGATGTCCGTGGTTCCGACCATTCCGAGACCAGAAGCAGAGCCGACCCTGCTCTCTCCCTCTGAAGGGAGCACCTCCAGCGTTCTGGAGGGCCCATTTGGCAAGTAAGTGTGGAGTTTGGGGGTGGAGGCACCCTCCAGAACAGCGGAGAAACGCTGCCATCGGACGCCGCAGCCCTCTCGGAGCCGCTCTCTCGG
This sequence comes from Pogoniulus pusillus, assembly GCF_015220805.1. Classification (NCBI taxonomy): domain Eukaryota; kingdom Metazoa; phylum Chordata; class Aves; order Piciformes; family Lybiidae; genus Pogoniulus; species Pogoniulus pusillus. The sequence goes on along the minus strand of NC_087268.1, from coordinate 23,693,278 downwards.
GGTCACTGGACTGGTGACGGCAGGGACGAATCCCCGGGGCCGGCTGCCTGGTGACTACGTCGGGAGAGTTGCTGCTCCCCCTCTTCCCTGCGTGTGCGCCCGCCGGGGCGGGGGCAGGGTGCAGTTCCCGGCTCCCCGCCTTGCCGGCGAGGCGGGTACCTGTTGGGCAGGGAGCGGGGACGAGGAGCTCTTCGATGCGGGGCGGTTCCCAGCAGCGCTCCGGTGCCGCGCTGCGGGGCCGGCCGCGGGCCAGGCGCTCCGCGGGGCGTGGGGGGCGAGGTGCGCCCTTTCCCCCCAGCCCGCCCTCCGCCCGGCCCGGCCCACCTCTCCCCGCGGCTCCCGTGGCCCGGTGGGGCCCGGGCTCCGCCGCGCTGTGCACAGCCCGGGGGGCACAGCCAGCACCATCTGGGGGAGCGGGAGAGGCCGCGCTGCTGCTCTCGGCAGTTGATTGCCAGGAAGGGGAAAACGCCGCGGCTCTGCTCTCTGAACACCTGTCATCCCGTGCTGCCTGATTTATACCTGGCCCCGGCAGCCTCTCCGCTGGGGGTTTCCCCCTCGTCCTACTTTTTTTTTTTTTTTTTTTTTTCCCCTCCTCCCTCCTCCCTTCCTAGGAGCGGTGTGAAAGGGGGTATTTTCTTCAGGGTATAAACCTGAGAATACAGAAGAAGAGAGGCTAAGAGCTTTACCTCATTGCCTCATTCTCCTTTTCATGTGAACATCCTGCACCATTTACTTCGCCCTGCCGTACCTTTCACCTGGCCAGCGCTGCCCAGATCATGTCCGCTAAGCTCCTGCCGGTTTTCTTCCTTCTCTCAGTGTTTCACGCCTGGTAAGTCCGCACTACCCTCGCCTGCCCCCACTCCCTCTCTTCCCTCGCACCGGAGCTTGAAGGCTGGAGTCCCGCTCGTCGGAGTTTGCAAAACGCTCGGCGCCCGGGAAGGACAGCGGGCTCTTCCCCACCTCCCCCGCGCTGGGACTTTATTCCCAAACGCGGCTTCCCCCGCTTTCTCCTCGGTAGCCGCCTGGCTCTCCGGACATCTCGGACCCCGCTGCCGCCGCGGCAGCGCCGCCGATGTCCCTTTCGGTCCCACGTGAAGTCGGAGGTCTCCCGCCACGCTTCGTCCCGAGCCGACCCGACAGAAAGTTTTCCCGTTCCGCGGCCGGTGGCTGGTGCTGCCCGGGCTCCCCTCAAGGCGCTGGGCTGCCGACAGCCCCGGTTTTTCTCTCTGTCCCACTACTGGGGTCGCCGCGGACGGGGCCGGCATGAGAAAAGGGCAGCCGCAGGCAGCGTGAGCCCAGTGACCGGGGGCCAGCTGGGGTGCTTGGTGCCTGAGCAGTCTGGCGCGGAGCAAGCATACTGTTCCCGTCGCGCCCTCGCCCTGACGGGCAGTAACCACCATGGACGGGTCCGGGAAGGGTGCATGTGGCGGGCCAGGCTGGGAACTCCTGGCCCCTGCATTAGCGGCGTGAAGGGTATCCCCAGTGCGGCTCCGGCCACCGCTAGCGGTGAGCGCCTGAGAGGGAACAGCCGGCAGCTGCAACCGTAGTCTTTTGGACTGATCTCACCTTTGGTTGCAGTGGCTGTCCAGGGTACTAGGAAGGGCCTCCGCTGCATAACCAAAGCAAAGGAGTCAGATCAGCGTCTCCCCGTTGTAGGATCTGACACGTTCACTGGACTACAGGCATGCTTGGAGGCTTTTCCCTTTCCCTTTCTCTTTTCTCCTCCATGGCAGCCTGCCCCATACCCAAGTGGCATCTTTCTCCCAGATCCCCACAGGAAGTAGAGGCATCTTCATGCCAGGGCCCGGAGCAAGTCCCAGACATACATGCTGCAGGAAATAAACCCTTTCCCCACAAGCTCTTAGGGTGTTCCAGCCTTCCTCCTTTGCAGTTTATGCATTGCCTCGTCTGTTTCTTCACACGATTGAAACTAATGCCCCCTGAGGAGTTTGGGAAAGGTGTGGAATCTTTCTTCCTCCCCAGCTTGAAAATGGCCTGCCGTCATCCCGTGTTTGTTTATGTGGATACAGGAACATACTAGGAACTGACAGTTGCCAGTAAGGCTGTAGGTGAAAATGCAACATCAGGTGCCTTGAAGGAGCTTAATTGTGGGGAAGCGAGGGAAGTGAAATAACAAACTCTTCAAGATTGTTTTGTTTTCTTCCTTAAAAATACGTCTAGTGTATAATTCTGATTCACTCTGAGACCTCTTTCAACCTCAGTCTAGATCTGGAAGGTAGATAGGAATTTACAGGGTTTGGAGCTACTTTCTAGGAAACAAGTTGCTAGTGAGGGGATTTAAAGGGTCTGTCAGTGTCTAGACTCTCGTTTTAAATAAGTGGCTCCTTGAAATGGGAATCAAGATCTTAGCTGAACTCAGTTCTCGTTTCCACATGCAGTCTGAATATCTCCAATAAAGTTGTGGTGGGTGTGGCAGAAAAAGATGTGATTTGTCAGCCATTCAGCACCACTGCAGCGTTACAGCTCCGAAATATCAACCATATATGTTTGGAGATGCTGCCTCCTTTGAGAGTGGTTCAGTAACTACAGTATGAAAAGAGGACTTTGTTATGATCTGAGGGACAAAACCAACCAAACAAAGAGAAAAAAAAAAAGAAGAATGCCAAAATCTTGTTGTGATTGTTTTAAATTCTCACTGGGTGAATCATGCAAAAAAGATCAACTCTTCAAGAAATACAGCTCACTAACAGAGGAGGAATAGGTTCTCTATTGGAAATTCCCCTTAAGTTTTTCTCTACTTTTGCAGCTTGGCTGTATGAGCTCTCTATAGAAAATTCTCAGGAGCTGGGTTTCAGAATTATTATTATTATATTGAAATTGGACCTGGAGCACTTGCAATTTGTGAGGTCATGTTAAGTGATTCATGGCTAATCCTTAGGGGCATACTGGCTGTAAAGCAGTTTAAATGAAAAGTTTCATTAAATGCCTGAATGGTGGTCTACAACCAATTTTGAGAGCTGATAATGCTCTGTGATTAAATTTTTAAATTTGCCTTACTTTTTTTTTTCAGTTACTGTAGAATGTTTATGAAGTCTTCTGGACAGCTGAGCTATTTTAAAAGACACTAGTGTCATTATGGAGATAGAGAAAGGAGATTGCACTGATGTGTATAGCACATCTCATGAAAAAGCAGAGCTGGTGCTTTTGATACTCCATTGCTCTGCATCTTGCATAATTATTGACATTTGTGTACAAAAGTTGTGAAATGCTATTGCATCACCAGGGTGATTGCAGGTTGGTGCAACAATCTGATTATTTCTGTAGCTTCCACCACTGAGGTTATGTTTTCTAATGACTTCATCTCCGTTTAGCTGTCATAGATTTTCTCCAGTGAGAGACATGAAACATATTTGGTTTCTAAGATACCAAAAGATACATCTTCAAATCAACAAATTACTTTTTGTGCGCATAAAGCCACACACATAAAACTAGTCTTGTGTGAAAGTAGCTCCGGCTGTGATTTCTGGACAAACTATGGTTTTGCCACTTTTGAATTAGCATACTTCTAGAAGAAAAAAAATCCACCTATGAAGGAAAGAAGTTGCAGCTTTTAGTGTAGTATTGTTTCAAAAAAAGTGTCATTAAAACTGCAGGGAAATTCAGATTAATTTATGCAATGTAGTTGTCTGCTTGTGATAATCCGTTTTAAATTCAAGGAGCAAGCTTTTAATTCTAAGCCTTGTAATACATTAAACTGAAATTCAGGAGCTGAGAATATAATAATTTATTAATAGGATAAAATGATCAGAAAGTATTAAAAGATCTGAATTTTTAATACTCTTATTAGCCTTTGTGCAAGAGATGAATCAGTTGTCTTGATGTATTAATAAAAATAACACTTCAGATATTCAGTCTTTGTAAGAGCATATTGTAAACTAATTAGTTGGGGTAGGTTGGTTAAAATACAGGATATAAAATGCTACTCTGATAATTGTATTGACTCCCAGAGTATAATTTTTTGAGAGACTGGCAGAAGACAAATTTGTAACTGTTAATAGGAACACCCTGTTGCAGAAACAGGGTGGATGCAAAGCTAAGTGAGATATACAAAACTTCCTCAGACAAGTGTGAAGATTTACCTAGAAGATAACATCAGATATTAGTTACGTGAAATAACATCTATTTGTTTAATTTCTTTCAGTTCTAGGAAGGTTGAAGAAGATGAATATGAAGATGGAACACCTAACCAAAAATGGGTTTTAGCTCCAAAAACACAAGACACAGATGTGACTCTCATACTAAACAAGCTGCTGAGAGAGTATGACAAAAAGCTACGTCCAGATATTGGAAGTAAGTACTCCTTTCTGCACAAGCATCCATGAGTGCAGAAAAGACATTATGTTTTATTTTGGTTACTGTGTACAAATGTCTATCAAAGTGGAGATTAAGGTTTGGTTTTTTGGCTGAAATTTTTACCTAAGTCAATATTTAAAGAACAATAATTCTCATGGGTAGATGTCATGGTACCTTAGGGTGTTAAACTCTGGTTTGCATGCACAGAGTTTGTGTAGAAATATGGAAGGGCTAGCTCTGAATTATTAGGAACATACTTATCCCTTCTGTCATCCAATCCACACACATGAAAAACACTCTGAAAAATGGAGCAAAGCTCTTCTCATGGAGCGAAGCTGGAGACAGATAGGTTCAGGCTGGACATGAGGAGGAAGTTATTCAGCATGAGAGTGTTGAGAGCCTGGAATAGGTTCCCCAGGGAGGTGGTTGAGGCCCTGTCCCTGGAGGTGTTTAAGGCCAGGCTGGATGGGGCTCTGACCAGCCTGATGTAGGGTTGGGTGTCCCTGCCCATGGCAGTGGGGTTGGAACTAAATTATCCTTGTGGTCCCTTCCAACTCTGACTGATTCTATGATTCTGTGGTTCTATGAAATGATCAAAACCCCAGCATATTAAAAACAAAAAGTAGGACAGAATATGATTGTGGAAGCTGACGTTCCTTTATGCTGAGAAGACAACTGGGATTTCCCCATGTATAGGGCAACTCTAGAGGTTTGCTTCCCCAGACCAGCAGACATCTTCAAAAGAAATCTGATAAAATGGAAGAATCTTGTGGGCAATATTACTACAAATAGGTATAAAAATTAGGTAAGAATCATTAGATACCTGCATATAATCGTTCTGAGCTATGAGCTATTTTCTTTCTTTGGTTTTTTTTTTTTTTTAATTTGTACAATCAGATTGTGTGTTTCAAATCAGTAATTTTTTTCTTATTATGGTTGTGTCTCATTTACCTTGTTTGTATCCTTAGATCAGAATGGCTACAGTACAACTGCTGCTGAGCTTGCTAGCAGGAAGTTTCTAACACAGAAATCAAACAATTTGTCATTTACATGTACTGCGCCTTGTGTATCATCTTGCATATACTTCAGAGTGGCTTGGGAAAGTGGAGTGCTCAAAACGACGATCTAATATAATTCACTTTTCCTATTTTTTTGTGGAGATTAGAGGGAGAATTCCTACCATTGATTATAAGTGAAACTACTCTTTGTTGATGGCTCATGTATTGATATACTTTCTATGCAATCCAAATGAGTTGTCTGAGAGGGAAGTAAAAGCCAGCTTTGTGTAGCTGTGTGTCTCATAGCTACACAGTAATGCAACAGTTCCAGAAAAAAAACCACCCCCCCTATGCCATGATATGGAAGTGTTTTATTTGTTGTTTGTTTGGTTGTTTTTTTCTCATAGCTGTTCTTTTGATTTTCTGTAGCATTTACAAAGCTCGTGTTTGATTGATGTGTCTGTTTTTAACACACACTGACATTAATCTTTTTCTCTCTTTGCTTAGTTTGTCATACTGGATTTAGATGATCTCTAATACTTGGTGAAGGAGTGCTTTAGTGTGGTTCCCCACTCATGTTGACATCTGGAGGACATTCCTGGATAGTTTTTTTTATTTTATTTTGTACAAAGTGTCCTCAGATCACTAACTTCAGGCAGAGTAAATTATGTTGTGCCTGTGGGGGGCAAAGTAATCATTCAGTGTCCCCATGTCAGTTGCTATAAAATCAGTAGAGGTCAGGCATATCTTACAGCACTGGAAAATCATTGTTACTGAAATAATTCCTTTTGTCTCTCCACGGACTTTCATAAATCCTGTTGTAGAGAAAGGAGTTAAATTACACAGCTACTCATATATCCTACCAAACAGAGATTTTACAATTTTCAACTACATCTATCTATTTCTATCAAGTATTTCAGTCCTGGGCCATTTTTCTCTTTGATAGGAATCTGACTATTTTGGAATTTGAGCTGAGTGTTGCTCAGATGCTAAAGAAGTTAGTTCACCTCTGCTTCCTTCTCCTGGTCTGTCTTCCCTCCTCTTTTACCTTTGATGCAGATAAATAACATTGCCCTTTAGAAGCTGAGGAACTGCTGCATTTATCAAGGACAACATGAGTGGAATGTTAGAGAATCAGGCATTGTGTCTAACTGCCCTGAGTTGCTGGCTGATGCCTTACACACAAGCACATCTTAGTTTTCATCTGGAAGAAGATTATGCCCCAAACCACATGGTGGACTTGTCCTGAAATGGAGCTGTGTTCTTGCTTTGAAGGTCCTGGTATTAATACATTTGTATTAATATGAAACAGTTGATTGTCCCACCCATCTCAACCTTACCCCAGTCTCAAGGAAGAATGGAGGTTCGTCCAGAGGGTTAGGAAACAAAGTGGATTAATCAGAGAAATGGCAGAGAGGCTCGAGAGAGAAATACAGCTCAGGCAATGCCCCAACAAGGGGAATAATGACTCCCTTATCTGTGTTTGGATTCTTGTTCCAATACCTCTCAGCAAGCCTATGAGTGAAGTAGACATCACCTGTGTTTTCCTTTCACAGCCTGTAGTCTAGTTCTTCTCACCAAAACATTCTAGCTAGCTTCAAACTAGCACATACTGCCTGGCACTTTACAGGCACATTTTTAGTGCCCTCTTGCTATACTGTGTGTAATGAGTTCTTGAGTAATCATGTCACCTCCAGATGAGGAGTATAACCATCAGTGAATGACCTCCTATGAACAGGCACTCAGCCACTGTCTTTCCTCCCTCCCTGCTCAGCCCACCTAAACCACAATAAGCACATAGGTCAATGCTGCAAGGCCAGGATTTGCTCCTTCTTTCCTTTTCTCTCATGCTGGCTTATGCTTGGCCTAGGCTTTTGTGTAAGTTATGGTTGATCTGATCACATGCTCAGTCTACATGTAGCAGTGCAGGGTTAACCTGCAGGATTCCCAGCTGGGGTTTTGAAAGAGCGGATAAAATAGTTACTGTGAAGGCTATCAGCAGTGTGACACCTTAACCACACCCGTCTGGATAAAAGGGGCCTTTGGTCTTTGGGAACAAAGCTGTGTTTTACCAGCAGGGGAACGTTTGACTGCTTCCCCTGTGGCAACACACTTGGCAGAGTTCTTGTATACATAAATATCACAGCTTGTGAGAGTTTTCATTTTAATGGTGGCATCTGGCAGTTTTCCATTATACCACAGAATGTACACAGCTTTTGGAATTAAAAAAAAAAAGGGCAAGCACTTCACACTGAACAGCTTACACCATTGTGCTGGTTAAATTTTAAGAAGTATTTTACAGAGACAAAGCATCTTTTCCGTGGACTTTTTGCCAGTTACAATTATAGAGCTGAGAATCCTGGGTCTGTTGCATGATGTAAGAGGCACAACTCACAGATAATAAATAAACCCATTTTTAATGATTAAGGTCTTAAAATGTCTTCCACAGATAGGTACTCTGGAGTTTATTTCAAAGTCCTTTGAAGTGAAGATTTGTTCAATGGATATGCAACATTTTCTAAGTGCAATTAGGCCTACTGCCTTGCAAGAATGTCTCTTTTCCCCCTGCTGTGTCACACTGACTTAAGCCCTGACAATAAGTAAGACTTAGTTCTGTCCTGGAATTTTACTTCCTTCTTGATAATAAAATAAGAACAGAAATAATTGATAAATCATCAGGCCACAGAACAGAATGATGACAACAAAGCTGGTGAGGGGCCTGGAACACAAACCCTATGAGGAGAGGCTGAGGGAGCTGGGGTTGTTTAGCCTGGAGAAGAGGAGGCTCAGGGGTGACCTCATTGCTGTCTACAACTACCTGAAGGGAGGTTGTAGCCAGGTGGGTGTCGGTCTCTTCTCCCAGGCATCAGCAACAGAACAAGGGGACACAATCTCAAGTTGTGCCAGGGGAAGTATAGGCTGGATGTTAGGAGGAAGTTCTTGCCAGAGAGAGTGATTTGCCATTGGAATGGGCTGCCCAGGGAGGTGGTGGAGGCACCGTCCCTGGGGGTCTTCAAGAAAAGCCTGGATGAGGCACTTAGTGCCATGGTCTAGTTGACTGGCTAGGGCTGGGTGCTAGGTTGGAGTGGATGATCTCGGAAGTCTCTTCCAACCTGGTTGATTCTAAGTATCACGATTCCATGACAAATACAGCTAGAAAGATCTCAAATCTTATTTAGATTTTCTTAATGAAACAGGTTTTTTGACACTGGTCTATTTTTGATCAACTGATTTCAAATTTAAGTTATATTTCAGTGGGTAGCTGGTTTGCTTACCTCAGAGAAAGGATCTTTTTTCTTTTGTTCATTAAGAAGCAACAAATAATGTAGGCCAAAATGTCAGTGATGACAAGACAATTGTAAGGTTGTTTCCTAAGCTGAGATGAACCCCAAACTTCCATCCTTATCTCAATCTGATAATATGAAAAACAAAACAAAGCAAAACATTTCATTTCACCATAAATTTTTAGAAACAAACTGTTCCCCGAGCACCTCTAGCAAGCAGTCAGTCACCTCAGCACTAAAATATGAGTGCAAAAGATATTCTAAATCACACAACCTGCAGTCTACCCAGGTGCCTGTCATTACCTGCCCCTTTCCCCAGCTCTTGAAATACCTTCTCCAAAACACAACAGGATTAGTAGAAGAAATACGCACATTTGTTAAGTACAAACAGACAGAACTGCTGTTCACTGCCCTTCTCCATGGTGATCACTGGGCACTGAAGCAGGCTGCCCAGAGAAGTGGTGGAGTTTTTTTAAACACCTGGAGGTGTTTAAAAGACATTTGGATGAGGTGCTTAGAGACATGATTTAATAGTTTTGTACAAGGACGTGTTACGTTATGGCTGGATAGATGATCTTAAGGTCTTTTCCAACCAGCTGATTCTATGACATCAAATCAGAATTGAGGCAAGAAGAGAGAAACAGAACAATTGTGAATAATAATGTTTCACTGATACTGTTCACTGAAAGGGTAGACTAGAGTAGCAGGATAATTTGTGTCACATATGTGCATCCTTGGCTTCCCAAATGTATCACTATGTTAGGGAACTCTATCACTTACACATGTTGAAGAAAGTTTCATCAGCTTGTGTTCACTGACATCCTGGTTGGAGTCTGTTATAGACCACCCAACCAGGATGAAGAAACAGACGAGATATTTTGCAAACAGCTGGAGGCTGTCTCAAGATCAGATCTTGTCCTTGTGGGCGACTTTAACCTGCCAGATACCTGCTGGGAACTTAATTCAGCAGAGAGGAGGCAGTCTAGGAGATTTCTAGAGTGCATGGAGGACAGCTTCATGTCCCAGCTGTTAAGTGAGCCTGCTAGGGGTCAAGCTCAGCTTGACCTGCTGCTGTCCAACAGAGAAGGGCTGGTAGGAGATGTGGCAGTGGGAGGCTGCCTGGGGTGTAGTGATCACGAGTTAGTGGAGTTTTCAATATGCAGGGAGGTAGGGAGGCACTGCAACAAAACCTACACCTTGCACTTTCGGAGGGCAAACTTCAATTTGCTTAGGAAACTTATTTCCAAAGTCCCCTGGGCAGCAGTCCTTGAGAACAAAGGGGTCCAGGATGGTTGGACCTACTTTAAACAGGAGCTCTTGAAGGCACAGGAGCTGGCAGTTCCCATGTGCCGAAAGATGAGCCAGTGGGGAAGGCGACCAGCCTGGATGAGTAAACAGCTCCTGAAGGAATTGGGGGAAAAAAAGAGGGTGTATCACCTCTGGAAGGAGGGGAAGGCTTCTCCTGACGTGTTTAAGGATGTAGCCAGATTATGCAGGAGAAAAATTAGAGAGGCTAAGGCCCAGCTAGAACTTAGGCTGCCACCTCTGTGAAGGATAACAAAAAGCACTTTTATAAATTTATCAATGCTAAAAGGAAGGGCAAGAAGAGCCTCCACTCCTTACTGGACCAGGAGGGGAATACTATAACTGATGATGTAGAAAAGGGTGAGGTCCTGAATGCCTTCTTCGCCTCAGTTTTCAACAGTAAGGAGGGAGGAGTTCAGGGCAAGTGGCCTCTTGAACTAGGGGATGGGGTCAGGGAGCAGTGTGTTCCCCTGGAAATTCATGAGGAATTAGTTCAGGACCTGCTGAGCCACCTGGACACCCACAAGTCCATGGGACCAGATGGGATCCATCCCAGGGTGCTGAGACAGCTGGCAGCTGAGCTGGCCAAGCTGCTCTCCATCATTTTCCAGCAGTCCTGGCTCACTGGAGAGTTCCCAGGAGACTGGAAAATGGCCAACGTGGTCCCCATCCACAAGAAGGGTCAGATGGAGGAACCTGGGAACTACAGACCTGTCAGCCTGACCTCAGTGCCAGGGAAACTGATGGAACAGGTTATCTTGGGGGTGATAAGAGCGCATCTAAGGGATGGCAAAGGGCTTAGGTCCAGTCAGCATGGGTTTAGGAAGGGCAGATCCTGCCTTTCTAACCTGATCTCCTTCTATGATCAGGTGAGCCGCTTGGTGGATGTGGGGAGGCCTGTGGATGTGGTCTATCTGGACTTCAGCAAGGCCTTTGACACTGTCCCCCACAGCAAACTGCTGGCTAAGCTGTCAGCCCATGGCTTGGATGGCAGCACTCTGTGCTGGGTTAGGAACTGGCTGGAGGGCCGGACCCAGAGAGTGGTGGTGAATGGTGCCACATCCAGCTGGTGGCTGTCACTAGTGGTGTCCCTCAGGGATCTGTGCTGGGCCCCATCCTCTTTACCATCTTCATTGATGATCTGGATGAGGGCATCGAGTCAGTCATCAGCAAGTTTGCAGATGACACCAAGCTGGGGGCAGATGTGGCTGGGTTGGAGGGCAGAAGGGCTCTGCAGCGGGACCTTGACCACCTGCACAGATGGGCAGAGTCCAATAGGATGGTGTTCAATAGCTCCAAGTGCAGGGTGCTGCACTTTGGCCACAACAACCCCATGCAGAGATACAGGCTGGGGTCGGAGTGGCTGGAGAGCAGCCAGACAGAGAGGGATCTGGGGGTACTGATTGATACCCGCCTGAACATGAGCCAGCAGTGTGCCCAGGTGGCCAAGAGAGCCAGTGGCATCCTGGCCTGCATCAGGAATGGTGTGGTCAGCAGGAGCAGGGAGGTCATTCTGCCCCTGTACTCTGCACTGGGTAGACCACACCTTGAGTACTGTGTTCAGTTCTGGGCCCCCCAGTTTAGAAGGGACGTTGAGATGCCTGAGCGTGTCCAGAGAAGGGCGACGAGGCTGGTGAGAGGCCTTGAGCACAGCCCTACGAGGAGAGGCTGAGGGAGCTGGGAGTGTTTAGCCTGGAGAAGAGGAGGCTCAGGGGTGACCTTATTGCTGTCTACAACTACCTGAAGGAAGGTTGTGGCCAGGAGGAGGTTGCTCTCTTCTCTCAGGTGGTCAGCACCAGAACGAGAGGACACAGCCTCAGGCTGCGCCAGGGGAAATTTAGGCTTGAGGTGAGGAGAAAGTTCTTCACTGAGAGAGTCATTGGACACTGGAATGGGCTGACCGGGGAGGTGGTGGAGTCGCCGTCCCTGGGGCACTTTAAGGCAAGGTTGGATGTGGCACTTGGTGCCATGGTCTAGCCTTGAGCTCTGTGGTAAAGGGTTGGACTCGATGATCTGTGAGGTCTCTTCCAACCCTGATGATACTGTGATACTGTGATACTAATGCCTGCTTTTCCTTCTTGTTATTATACTGCAGTAGCAAGATTCCTCTTGGATTTGCTAGAGTGTTGTACAGCCTCTGGGGGTCCTCTATATTTATTATGTGTTTATAAATAAATTAATTCTGAAGTATGAAGTCTACATGTGTATATATGTGTATGTGTATATGTATATGCATGTGAGTATACACCCTGTAATTTAATGGCTATATACCTTTCAGCCCTGACACTTCTGGCTGCCTTGAGAGTCGAAATGTGTTTATTTGCTCCTCAAGTGTCTTCATAACCATTAGGCAAACATCTGAGGATGTGAGCAATCTCACAAACATGTGGACAGCTCTCAGTACCTTGATTTGGTTTTTACAAGTGTAACTGGTAGAAATATGTGGACTCTTTTGTGCTGCCAAACACAGGAGAGGAAGTTCTGTCTGACATGCTTCTCGTATTGAGTTGGCATCATTTAACAGTAGGTCTCTTTTTTTAAGCAGTTAAAAGTTCTATTTGCAACTAATTTAGGCAGTTTCTTAGTGTATGCAAGATCTGTTTGGTGAATGGACACAATGTTTAACTTGTTGCTTTTTAAAGGAGATGTGCATTTTCAGGCACAATCCTGGTGAAAACCTTGAGTTCTGAACCTGTATCAGAACTTTTCTGCTGTTTGACCTGCCTTCCTAGCAGGCCACAGAGAAATGAACCTTCATGTGCACTCCAGATTGTTACCACTGTGGCTGTCTAGTTATGTTAGCTAGCTGCTGATTGCCACACCTGATACTCTTCAGATTAGTTCCAGGAAGGTTTCCCCATATGTGCTGCTGCTTATTGCCTCACAGAGCAAAATATTTCCCAGATCATAATGCAGAGAAAGCTGTGAACTGTCATGCAAGGTCAAATTAATACATTCTGCTATAAGTTGTTTTTTGTGGTAGCCTACCAGAGATTGTGTCAAACATCTTATCACAGGAAGCAGTGAGAGACAGTTGTCACTTAGGCATTGATTATAGACCAGTGCTACCTGGTGGGAAGGAGACGGTGAGTAACTTCTGTTTGTATTACAGAAGCATTCAGGAGGTGAAAGTTGTAGTCCTGGATCCAACTTCTGTAGTATTGGGCACTGCAGAATATTGTGGACATCAGACGAATTTAGGTTTACATAGAAGAAAAAACTCGAATAACCCATTGGTGAGGGCAGTGCCTAAGACTCTGCTAGGAAACAGGGCTCAAGAGCTGGAAGAGATAATGTCGAAAAAAACAAACCCAGAACTGTTTCAGTTGTTGTAATTGATATTTCCTTTTTCTGGAAAGTGGATTGTCTTTGTTCCAGAAAGCTTTAGTTCTGATTCAGCCACTAAACTGGAAGTTCATTAATTGTCCATTTCCATGAGCAAGAGAGTAAATAAGAAGGCTATTTTTGTGCCAGTCATCTCCCATACGTTATGTGTAAGCACACCTATGCAAGGAGAAGAGTACTCTTGAGGAAAGAATTGCTATTTAGTGCAAACCAGAACAGCCTCTATTCTATGTGGAAGGATAAAAGAGATTTCTAAACTGACTGCAGGAGTTCTAGTACTCTAACATCATCAGTAACTGATGCTTTATTCTGCACACTTTGCCATCAACATTTCTAGAATATTAATGTAAGGCTTGTAAGTGAGGAGTAAACTACTCTATGGCTACTTCAAAGTACCAGTTTCATATTTTGACAACTGTAATCAGTCTGAGGTTTAAAACATGACATAAATGCATTCATTCAGTGCACCTGATCGTTGTCTAGTGCTCGTATAGTGCATCAAGCATAGACACTTTCAAAATCTAGCGTAGGAACATTGCTGATGAGAATAGCCTATTGACAGGTTTTTTTTCAAGCTTACATTCTGCTTTTCTAATTGCTTAATCATGGAGATGAGTAAAGGGGAATTTTTGACTTTGGTTTCTAACCTGGCTTGTTTCACAGCTTCCCCTTGTATGGGAAGCACCCTGCTTTTTGCTCATCCTTCTCTCAGGTAATACTCTTGATGTGTCGTACTAAAATTATATGTAGAGAAAATGTATTCCAATGCAGTGACCCTGAGGCCTTCCAAGTCAATGTTTCTAATTAAAAAAAAAAAAAAGAGAGAATATATGTATAGTTATATATTTTAAAAATTATTTAGTATGTTTGACTTCTGTTTTTCTGGGGTTTGATGCATTTTTTTCTAGAACACCTAATTTAGATTAAATGCTGGAAAGAAACACTTCAAAGCTTACAGTACTTACATACATTGAGGTATTTCAGTATTCAAACAGTTTTTCTGGAAGTAATCTCATAATCTAACCCAAGTAATGAGCCACTCATGTTTTTGCAATACTTAGGTCTTGCACGTAGTCTGTTGGGTTGACAAAGTTGTACTGGTTTTGTGTTGGAGAGAGGCCATTTTGCCAAAATACTTAACACCATGCTCCTTTACTATGCAACCTTCTCTTTGTGAATGTAAATAGTTAATGTACACAGATAATTATATTTCCTGACAGTGATTACTTTCTGAAAAGGCTGGATAGAAACTCAGGCTGAATATTTTTCTTGAGTGGTATTGTAAGTAGGAAAGTTTGCTTGACAGTTTGCCAAACTCTTCATCTAATCTGTCAGACCCAAAAGTCAATGTAGCAGCCCCTAGTTCTTATTTTCTCTTCTTTTCCAGAACTTCACCTAAGAAATCTGAGAGGAAGTTTGGACTATAACATACAGACTTGTGGGATACAGGGGATTGAATAGTAAAAGTCAGGAAAATCTGATCTATTAATTATCTTTCTTTTCTCTCCTTTCTTTTGTATTTACCGAGATAATGGTAGCTCTTCCAAGTGTAGAAGTGTTTTGTTGTTTCTGTGTTCCCTGTTTTCTTTTTTAATTTTCTCTCTTTTTTTTTAATTAAAGAGAGTTCTGAGCAAGTATTTGTAAAACAGCAAACTGTGCAGGGCTACAGCTGCCATTTTGAAGTTGTGGCATGAACTAATAAATTATTTTGTCATCTTTGAACAAGGAAAAATTTCTGCACATGCTATTGAAAAATATAATTGTTCTTTTTTCTCTGCAATTGTAAGGTCTTCTTATGACTTCTTTGTTCTTCCAGATCCTGGTTGCTGTCTTGATAGACTTTACAGGAAAGTTCTTCTCTTGTTAAGTCTTACGATATCATAGAAGAACTCAGAATCAGAATCAGTCAGGGTTGGAAGGGACCACAAGGATCATCTAGTTCCAACCGTCCTGGGTTGGACACCCTACCCTAGACCAGATTGGCCAGAGCCCCATCCAGCCTGGCCTTAAACACCTCCAGGGATGAGGCCTCAACCACCTCCCTGGGGAACCCATTCCAGGCTCTCACCATGCTGATGGTGAAGAATTTCCTCCTCACGTCCAGTCTGAACTCCCTTCTGCTATGAATGTAACTTTAGAAAACAAGGAAACTTAAGGTGTTGGTTGTAAATGTAGCTTATCCACTAAGATCTACATTTTTCATTCCCAGACAACACTACTGGAAAAATTACAGTTTATGCTTTAGGGAAAGGTAAATGGAAGATAAAAGTGCTGAAAGTTGATTGATGGTGATACTGGGATATGAAGAATGAAATTGATCTGTAGTTAATCGAGGAGGTCTTGCTTATGTGCACAATGTCATTCACACTCCTGGACAGAATGGCTACAAAAGTGAATAAAATACCCTGTTCTGAAGACTGTTTTCATTGTGGGATTGCTATCTACACTTTTTTCCAGGTCTGTGCTTAATTTTGGATTATTCTTTTGATTTTCTTGTGTGGTCCTGGTTTTGATACTTTGATCCCAAATCAGAGAGGTGACGATTTGTCAGTTTCTCTGGCTCTGGCAGGTGAAGGGCTTTGACCTCTATGTGCTGTTCAATCCCATTCTCTCTGTGCAGGAAAAATAAGGGTGGGCTTTTTTTGTTTGTTGTCGGTTTATTTTTAATTATTATTTTCTTTGCAGGTACCTTTGTAGAATCATAGAATAATTTAGGTTGGAAATGACCTCTAAAATCATGTAGTCCAACTGTAAACCCTACACTGCCTAATATACTACTAAATCAGGCCTGTAAGAAACATTCAGGGTGGGAAAGATCACCAAGTCCAACCAATATCCCTACTGTACAAGGTTCACCCTAAACCGTATCCCCATGCACCACATCCAAATGACTTTTAAACACATACAGGGTCGATGACTCCACCATCTCCCAGGGCAGCCTATTCCAATGCCACTCCCTCTGTGAAAAAAATGTTTCCTAATATCCAGTCCAAACTTCCCCAGTCACAGCTTGAGGACTTTCCTTCCTATTCTATCACTAATTACCTGTGAAAAGAGACCAGCACCAATCTCTCCATAATGTCCTTTCAGGTAGCTGTAGACAGCTACAAGACCATTGAATTTTAATTCTAGGGGTTGTGATTTCTTTGACACTGGCTCAGGATAATTCTATTTTTTTTTGTGGTTCTAATCAATAACCTAGTGACATATCCAAGGAAGTAGCTATCCATGCATCTACATGTCTTTTAAATACTTCCAGGGTAACACTTCCTGTTACTGTGTGTTTCTTCATATGTGGTAATTTGTCCTGAAATATAAAAGTTTTAGCTGACTACAGTTATCCCTGAGAAATGACTTGTTAGCATAGCCCTTTGTTTGACAGGAGCAAACAGGCAATTAGGTATCTCCTATAAGGTCATGTATTAAAAGATTTATAATCATAACCACTAAAGCAAAGTAAACATTAACACTATCATAACTACTACTGTGGTTACCAATAACTGTAATGATTTCAGCTACGTCCCAATTTAAGCATAACAATTTATGTGCTAATGAGATAATGTAAAATATCATTATAAAGTAATTCTAAAAACCCCTCATTACTGTAGATCCAATCTTGTTGGTCTCTTCTGTTCAGAAGTCTTGCGGAACTTAGAGTTTAAGTGGCTCTATTTTTGGAACAGAGCTCATGTCTTTTTTTGTGACTGCATGCCTTCTAGAAATCTAGTGCTAATTGCATTGCTTGTATAAAAACATGTATATTGATCCATATAATTTTTGCCACCACTGTTTTGGGTCAAACCCAAGGAGCAATTTAGATCTAGGAGTTTCATCGGCAATGTAAAAAAAGGTTAACTCTCTGCAAAAATGAATTTTAATTTATGAGAGCTGAGCTAGTTCTACTGATGTTTAAATAAGCTTCCAGTAAAAATATTTCTAAACAGTATAATTAAAAAAAAATTCTAAATGTTTTGATTTATGCAGGAATATAAATACTGTTTGGACAGACTTAAAACTGAGGAAGCTTTCTGTAGGAAGCAAAGTGGTTTCATACATGAAATAAGCATTAGTTCTGAATAGTGGCAATCTATCAAAAAATAAGATCTATTTTAAAAGGATAAGATAATTTATAGTACTAAAGTAAGCATAACAAAATGCCAGGAACTTATTGCGTGTGAGATGTGAAACTGCATAACAATCACTTTGTTTATTTCAGCAAAAGTCTCTTACAGTTCTCCTGATTTATCTGACACAGTTCTCACACACAGGATCAGCTTGCATATTTCTGAGAGTAAAATCTTCACAGATTTTAATGGCATACATTCACACTCAGGCACTGTTTATTTCAACAATGTAAATCTATGAAGCAGGGCTACACAAAAATGTGTAGTTGCCCTGTATGAGTATTTGTCATCAGGAAGTTATACTGTTTCTGTGTTTTGTTGTCCAGACATACCTGACCTAGCTTTACACTAAATGTGGGAGTGTTTACCTGGCTTATTAGGTGATCTTTGCAGGCAGCATTGAACTCATGACTCTGGTGGTAGATATCTTTTGAACTGTCTAAAATTTTTAGACAAATTTCACTTGTCTTTGCAATGACACAGTCAGGCTGACTGGAATATAAAACCCTTTGTCCTTCTCAAAGCCATGGCATTTCAGTCAGGTGGCAACTGTTAGTTCAATATTGGCCTCACCTTAGGTGTGTTTGCATATATTTTGATTGGCCTGATAAAGCCCCATCTCAGTGAAAAGCACCGTGTTTGAAGATGGAATGATTTGATAAGCAATGAGCTAAGCTCAGATAGCACTGTGTAGCAGCATAGAGCTGCAATTACTTTTATATGCTTACGTTGTCGTTTAGGGGAAGTCAACTACTATGTATTAAAGAATATTCCAAAGAACTTTGAGGAGGTTGGTACATTTATTAATGAATTCTAATTACTCTCCTGCTTGTGCTATACATATGGTTTTGCCAGTAAATTTTCTGACAGCTCTTTAGAACTATTTTTGACTGGTACTGGTGTCAAAACAATACTGGAGCCGAGTTATCCATTCGGTACTTTATTGCTAACTTTTGGTGAGGTATTTTTCAAGCAACAAAACTATGAAGACTTCGTGAGTGTAAGGGAAAAAGCTCCATCCAGTGCAGAGTCACAAAACAATTCAGGGAGGAAAACACCACTCTTACGATGAAAGGCTGAGGGAGCTGGGTCTCTAGCTTGGAGAACAGGAGACTGAGGAGTGACCTCATTCATATTTATAAATATGTAAAGGGTGAGTGTTGGGGGGGATGGAACCAGGTTCTTCTCAGTGATATCTAATGATAGGACAAGTGGCAGTGCATGCAAGTTGGAGCATAGGAGGTTACACTTGAACATAAAGAAAAAGCTTGATCACTGTGAGGGTGACAGAACACTGGAACAGGCTGCCCAAAGCAATTGTGGAGTCTTTTTCTCTGGAGATATTAAAAACCTGCCTGGATGCATCCCTGTGTGACATACTCTAGGTGATCCTGCTTTGGCATGGAGGTTGGTCTAGATGGTCTTTCAAGGTTCTTTCCAAACCCTAACATTCTGTAGTTCCGTGATTCAAATCAAGTGTTCACAAGTGCATGTAGGACACAGAAAAGCTGAGGAGGCCTTGAAATAATTTTTAATGTAACTGTTAGCATTTTTGCATGAAACTAAGTTTATTTTGAAGATTGGTAGAGGGTGAGTTCTTGCTAATAAAATACGATAATTTTAAGACTCGGTTATTTTCTTTTTCATAATGCAATTTGGGTGAAGTAATCTTAAAATCTTTGTATCATTATGGTTGTTATTTTGAATTAAAATCCTATGGTAACAAGTCTGAAATCTATGCCTGAAGGCTCTCCCAGCTTATATCTGTGTATATCCGTGAGAGATCGCATGCAACAGAACTGTACTCTACTATCTTTTTATTTTTAAACTTGATCACATATTTGCCATACAATCACATTACAATTGTGTTTTCTGCCTCTGTCTAGGAAAACAAACTGTAACTCAAAGGAAACATCAGTCTGTTTTTATTGTAGTACTCTAACAGCTTACCTGTACGCTTTATTTATCTTTTTTATTTTGAATTTCACTGTGAATGTCTCAAGCTAGATTTAATTTGATGTAAGAAGTGGCTGCTGCTTAGTTTTCTCCTGTTTCAAGATTAGACCTTTAGTATAAGACCAAATTCTCTTTAGCATTTAGAAGCAGTACTTATTTTTTGTTTGTTTGCTTTTTACCAGAAGATAATTTGGTCCAGCACATTAAGGAGAAATTACCATCTCATAATCTGTTTATACACTTAACTGCAATGATTAAACAAAAACGAATTCCAAGCACTGTGTTCTGGTCCTGAGCTTTATCTCTGATTCTGTGAAGATTCAACTGCATGAAATTTTTCATCACTAAATCTAGTCCTATTAATGTTCACCAGAACTTGTTAGTGTTGAACTTTCAGCTGGTTATGTGCATAAGCCCTAAAAAGGTCAAAACTCTCTATTCCATGTGTGCTATCTTGGTAAAAGAGTTAGCTGTAATTCTCTGCTATTACCAATTTCTATGTAATGACATTTATTACTTCATTTTGAGGCAAGTCTCATTACAAGAAGCTGCTAGACTCCTATTCAGTTATTAGCTGGGTACAATTAGAGTTACATTAATCAGTTGTGCTTGTTCATCTGAGTGTAGATTTTCTTTTGCTGTAGGGAAGATCAGAGTTAAGTTTACTTCAGATAATTTGGAACTTTGACCTTAAATAATCATGGATGTTCCGACCATATGGAGTGAAAGAAGTGTTTAGTACTTAATGAATGAGAGAGAATGGTTATCATCTTTAAGCACTGTTTATACCCACTTTCATGTCTGTTTTTGCAACATTAGATCTAGTCTTCCTAATGATGTGTATGTACCAAGGTCTTACATGACAAGCCAGCCTGTATATTTTTTCACAAACATCTAAATTTTCAGGTACTTTAGAATTCCTTGGCATCTCAGGATTTAGTCTGAAATGTGAGGAATGCAGGCAAAAGTATTCATAGTTACAAGTGAATTTTCCTATCTATCTTCAGTTTCGTTCTAGAGGCATCTTAAGCTTTAGACAAATTAACTGTTGTTACTTGTCTGAGGTAAGCTTCCCATGGAATGGTGGTATTTAACTATTCCTCACTTTGCTTGGTAGCTTCCCAAGGAAAGCTCTCTGAGGTTTAAGTAGCTGATGTACCTCATTCTGGGGGAGCTTGGGGATTACTGCAGAAATGTCCCAAGTTCAGCATAGTTAGCAGACTTCAGCACTTTGAAGATTTTTGAAGACCATGAAGAGAGGAGGGTGTCTCTGTTGGGAAAGGGAGAAGTGTAACAGAAACTGTTAGCCTGCTAGGGCCAAGTTTGTGTCAGTTCCAACAATGCAGATTAGAACAGGATTTCTACTTACTTAGTTTTGGGTCAGCTAAGCATGGAGACAGTGAAATACCAGTTTAGAGGTTAATACATACCCTGTGGCATCAAAAGGAGAGCAGCATATGAAAAAAAAACAAATCAACAAAACCAAACCTATGTGCCTTTCAGTGTAAGAGTGACATTTTTTTAGAGTTAGGCTATGTCACCAGTAAGCTATATGAATAACAAAAGCCATTACATGACACTAAGGATGCTGGAAGAGATAATTGCTAGGGGTGTCAGCTGAAAAAAAAGAGTAGAGAGCTTGTCCTGGTCTATTAAATTCTGGAAGTCTGAAAACAGGGAAGATCTTGTGAGAGACCTGCATTGACTAAACGAAATCTAATTAAAAAAACTGTGGATGAATGAGCGCAAAGTCAACATGGGCTGAAGAAAATGAGTGCAAATTGAAAGAACAGTTCCTTATGTGTTTAGCAAAATGGATTTCCTAATGATTTTGTTCCATGTTTGGATGATTTCAGGGCTGATGAGACGAGAAAATGCAGGAAGACATTTTGGTGTGTGGAACAAACATGCTAAAGGATTTGCGTGCTGAGGCAATAGGAAAAAGTGATACACTGTACTTTCATGTCAGTCACTGTAGGTTTCAACTTTCAGCCACTGTGCTTAGCACTGAAAGTTTCTTTAACGAATTGCTGATTAAATTAAAAGGCATCTCATGATGATAAAGTGATACAGGCTGTAATATATAGCAATCTTTGTTGGATAGGAGGAAAATAATCTTTTCTGGTAAATCCAAAACCCATATTTCTCAGGAGTTCTACCTGAAAAGTAGACTTCATAGTTATTGTGGAGAAAAATTTTATAGTGATTACTTATGTTTACTCCAAAATAATGGTAAATTATTTCTTTTCTCCACAGTAAAACCGACAGTTATTGACGTTGACATTTATGTCAACAGCATTGGTCCTGTATCATCAATAAATATGGTAAGTGACTGGCTAATGGCTTCAATACTTGCTTTTGAAAAGGATAACAAATACCACTGGGATAAGTTGTTTTGATTGCTGATTTAGTTCTGTTTTCAGCTATAGCTCAGTTTTTCAGATGACTCTTTTGTGTCTCTTCAAAAGAAGAGCAAACCTACAAGTAATATTGTGCTTTTTGTTGTCTGACACAAAATGCTGGTAGATCTTGAATGGTAGAATATCTATCTGAGGGAAAAATAAGTATGAATCAAATCTTTTGTCATGAAAATTCTTGAATCAATGTTTCGAGAGCCAGTTGAATATGCAGAGCTTCATAATATGGAGTTAACAAGAGTCATACATATACTATCTACTTATTTGAAACCCACTATCACTTTGATGGTTACTCTTATTTCACATTATCAACAATCATTATCAACAATCTTTAGCCTTAAAATGTAATTTTCAAGAAGTTGCTTATATCTGTACCACGTGTGTAAATGCTGGAGAAACTGAAGAATGTGTGTGATAGTGTGACAGTAGTGAACCTCACAAGACAACAATTAATCAGTTGTTTTGGTCTTCCTAGCTCTAAAACTTCCGTCAGTCTTGCAGTAACACATTCAGATAAATATGAAGGCAAGCTGAGTTTATATAGCTATGAAGATATAGATTACTCTGGCTGCTTGTGCAGCTTGAAGTTTTAATTCAGGACAGTATTTGTCTTTGTAAACTAGGCTGATTGTTATAAAACTTGGAAATGGAGGACTTGTTAATAGTTTGGTTAAAGGTCTTATGCTAACCTTTTCAAAGTGATTACTTTCTCTTGTTTACAATGACATTCAAAGGTTGCTGTGCACAATGGTCATACTAGAATCTATTAAATGCACTGCATGTATGGTTTGTGTTTTTGAAGCAAAAGCTCCTGAATTTGGAACATGGTTGTTCAGCCTAATTGTTTGGTTTTGTCTATGTATATGGGAAAATGTAAATTACTGTGTGTCCATTTAATGGGTGGCCAGAGACCCCTATGCTCCCTGGCAATGGGAAATCTGGCAAGTAGAGACATAGCAATAACTGGGAACAACTTGGCCACATATTCAAAGAGTGTGAAATGTATTGGTTATATTTCATGTGAAGCACTGAATGTCAAGCGGTGGAAATACTTGCTCCATTCTTCAACTAATAAATAGCTAATTATCTTGCCCTTCCTCAACTGCTTACTGAAAAGACTTGTTCAGGAAATGATTTATCAGAAGATTTATTCTGCTTAGAGTCCTCTGGCTTGCATCTGTTTATCTATCTATCTATCTATCTACTCTAGGACAGAGTATTCTATTCAAAAGCAGTGGTAACAATGGTGAGAATGCTTACTTTTCAAAGTATTTCTAGTCTTTTTTTTGCTCTTTTATGAATTAGCTTGTAAGTAGCATTTTGGGGTGCTGGAAATATATGTTGAACCATAATTAAGAAAGTGATCGAAACAACTTTAGGCAGGAAAGAGGAAAAATAATAAAAGGAACCAGTGGTTATTGGAAGTTTATGGTGGCACTGTCAAAACACTATAGTTTATCCCTTGATTTCAGGATATCTTACGGTACCAAGATAGAGAGATGTGCTAAGATAACAGCTTTAAAAATGTGTACTTTACCTCTTTGATAATGGATGAGATGGTGCAGAGATATTTCTTGGTTGCAGCTAAAAATACCCCTGTGTGTAATCTGTAAGGGCTGAATGATAAATAAAACAATGAAATATGAAATTTAGATATCTGAAGTGTTAAGGACTCAAGTCTGCTTACAGCTATATTTAAACTTATGAATAGAAATGGATCTTGTTTCAAAGCTGCTTGTAGCCTGTATATCCCACTGAAACTGAGTCAAAACTAATTATTGATACTAGAGATTTACATTAGGCACTCAAATGTAACAAAATTTTGCAGCAGCTCCATTTGTCCTCTTATATTTTGGAGTTTATTCAAACTTACATGAGAGAGCAGAAAGGAGGAGCTTGCAATCTCAATTTTACAGTGAAGATGGAAAGTCCTCTTTGTTGTATGTTAGCTTGTGTCTCCAGTGGTGGAACTGGTTAAGGAGATATTTTGCCCCCCCTTGTGTTATTCCAACTGCTTGACTAGAGTATGCAGTAGCTCTGTGATGCTCTACTGGGAAAAATGACATTTTTTTTTTTAATAAGAAAAACAACTATTGAAAAAATATTTAAATAAGCAGTTTTTCATGTAGCCTATGAGCTGATGGAGCATGAGTACACAAACAGCTGAATAGAAACAGTAGTTGAAACTTACTTGTAACAGAAGAAGGAAAGGACCATCTTCTGTCTGATTTCTGCCATATAACTGAATAAGGAGAACTGTACAGAATTTAGAACAGTATTCTGGAAGAAAAGAAAGATTATTCTTGCAAGACTCTACATATGCTATATTTCTCAGTGGGACAGGAAATTTTAGCTTTTCTCTCCTAAATCATTATTAAAAGCTGAGCTATTTTGTGAAGGCAGCTCAGCAAGGTGATTGTTGATTGAGCAGAAAGAAAGATGATTACATTGATTTCAATTTCTTCTATTTAAAGAGTGAGATCATCAACGTGTACAAGGAGGACTTTCCTGCTGTGTACTTCCAAACTTAGCCCATAGGTCTATCACTTCTTTCTTAATCTGTAGCACTTATGAGAGAAAATTATGTGGAGTTTCTGTAGAGATCAAACTATTCAGGTATATTTTCTTATAACTTTTCATCAGCACTTTTCATCCTGTGGGTGAAACCTAGAAAGTACAATAATTTTCTTTAATTATCTATTCAGTGGGTATTCATTTGAATGTTCGAGCCCATTTTGTAAAGCAAAGCTTTTCAGATGTCTATAACCTTGTTGTAATTATGAATAGACTTGAGTATGAATATTAATATCTCATTATTTCTTTAACAGTCAAGAAAAAGTTGCTGCCAGACACCTACCTATAGCAATGATAACCTCAGATGAATTGTATGTGAATACTTGTGGCCCTGAGGAAAAAGGAATCCTCTTAGACTGAGGCTAGAAATGCCACAAGAGGAAGAAATGTTAGGGATGCCTCCAAAAAGGTGTGCAGTCAAGGGAAGGATAATATTGTTTGAGACAAAGATGACATAATCCACAGAAATTTAGAACTGCCCTGCATTCCCTGCAGAGGGTTTATGCCACTTACTGTAAAGGCCTTACCAGTGGTTTATTTCCTAGTTGCTTTAAAAATACCTGTTTAGAACCTCTGGATTTCCAGAAGAACCCAGAGTGGTTGTGAGGTGGTGATGTAGATGCTCTTCTACTAGGGACTTCTCATTGTAATATCTTTATGATGACAATAGAAACTTCTTTTCTAGGTAGGCAGTGATGATTCTTCCTTTGTCTGTCGCATGAAAGATTTCTTTGGGGCACAGTGTGAAAAAAAAGCTAGCATTAAATAGTGAGAAATAGGAGTTGTGTAAGAATAAAGTAAAAGGCTGAATAAGGAAGTGAGTGATACTAGAAGGTAGTGTTGAGTGGCAGTAGCTTTGGAGAATAAAGTAATTTCAGCATTTTAAGCTATGGCATGATGTTATGAAATGATAAAAATAATTGATACTAGATGAGTATGATGAAATTTAAAACTCTTAGATATTTGAATGTTTGATGTCCATTCAAAATTTTCCTCTTAAGAAGCCTTCTATTGTACAAATATCTTTATGTCTGTCCTTTATAAAAAACTTGCTAGGGTGTGAGCTTGGACTAATTTAAAAGAAACATGAGTTGGTTGATTTAAAAGTGAATGACACATGGATGATCTGAGCCAAATTCAATCTTTCTGCATGTATACTATATCGCTTCATCTTGGTACATAAAAGAAGTTACAGGAATCTGCAACTTCCCATTTCATATTACATTAGGGATCCTGACTTGCAGGTGCAAAACATTCACATCCAACACAAGATTTTATATCAACATGTTCTGTATTTATAAGCTTTGTTATATTTGTCATCATAATGAGCATGCTTCAGGTTCTGTTAGGAATCTGAGCTTTTTAAATTTGAAAATTCACTTGTGACGTCATTTTGATTTCCCCCCATATTTTCTGTCATTAATGTATGATTTCCAGACTGCTCAGTTGTAATCTCTCAGTGTCTTTTTTTTTCTTTTTTTTTTTTTTTTTTTTTTTTTTGTTTGTTTGTTTGTTTTGGGTTTTTTTGAGAGAAATGTAAGAACTCTGGGATTATGTAGGCTATTAAATGTCAATAGCATCAGTCTGCGTGTGTGTGCACACGTATAGTCTTAACTGAGCAGCTACAGGAATCTAAGGCTGCAGCTCAAGTTGCTGGCGAAGGAAGAATTTGATACTTGCACAGTTTTAGTGAGTTAGATCTCATCTTTGTGAAGTATGTCAAAGAGATTTTTTGAGAAACCATACAATAAACTCTACTTACCTGTTGATAAAACTGTCAATTGGTTGTCTGCCGGATGTATGTGCATGTCTTTATTCTCAGGTAATCTGAAAAGGTAATTCTTACAGTGTTCTCTGTGTTTCAGCACTTCATTCTATTTTGTCTGCTCTCCAGGCCATGTCTCATGTCTTTATGAATGCTGTATTTCCCTTTTATTCAGTTAAGTGTTGTAGAATAAAAGCAGTCTTTACTCTTTTTTTGCCTATTATTGTACTGATAGACTTCTTTGAACTTGAGTTTTAAAGTGGCCACATGCTCATTTTGCTTCACCATTAGACATGATAGATATTTTAAAGAGAACTCTTGATGTAGAGACTTGTCTAAAATAATGTTCAGAGCTTATAATTAAGTCTGATTTCTTTTGTATGTTTCTAGTCTTCATGTCTGTTTACTTGATAGTCAAAGCTATTATTGGAGCATCTGCAGTTACAAAAACATAACCTGATGAATCGTTCCATAATAAAGCAAAGTTAATTTAAACCCACACTTAATCTGTTTTCCAATCCACTGTGTAGCCCTATATATTTCCTTTGTGGGCTTCTTCTCCAAAGTAATGCAAGACACTGTTTAAGCACAAGCTTGATATCCTGCTGTTCATTGTTATCTTGGAGTGTTTTTTCTAACTGTATCTCACTGTCTTAGCCAATCTATTGATAAAGCAAAAATCTGTATTATAAAATAAAATCTACATTTTAAAGCAGTAAAAAACAGGGAGGTGGTATCTGTTATTTTTGAGGGGTGAGTTTTCCAGATGAAAAGTTCAGAGCATCTCTAAAATAATAGAATCCCTCAGAATATTTGTGTATTTCCCTTCAAATTTAATAAGCTTCTGGTTTTGCTATGTGGCCTAGGAGAATCATAGAATCACAGAATCAACCAGGTTGGAAGAGACCTCCAAGATCATCCAGTCCAACCTATCACCCAGCCCTATCCAGTCAACTAGACCATGACACCAAGTGCCTCATCCAGTCTTTTCTTGAACACCTCCAGGGACGGTGCCTCCACCACCTCCCTGGGCAGCCCATTCCAATGCCAATCACTCTTTCTGGGAAGAACTTCCTCCTAACATCCAGCCTATACTTCCCCTGGCACAACTTGAGACTGTGTTCCCTTGTTCTATTGCTGGTTGCCTGGGAGAAGAGCCCTACCCCCACCTGGCTACAACCTCCCTTCAGGTAGTTGTAGACAGCAATGAGATCACCCCTGAGCCTCCTCTTCTCCAGGCTAAACAGGCCCAGCTCACTCAGCCTCTCCTCATAGGGTTTGCGTTCCAGGCCCTTCACCAGCTTTGTTGCCCTTCTCTGGACACATTCCAGCACCTCAACATCTCTCTTGAATTGAGTGGCCCAGAACTGGACACAGTACTCAAGGTGTGGCCTGACCAGTGTTGGGTACAGGGGAAGAATAGCCTCAGTTCACAAATTTGCAGATTTATTGAGTTGAAAGGACCCTCAAAGGTCATCTTGTTCAACCCCACAGCAGTGAACAGGGACATGTCCAACTAGATCAGACTGCCTAAGACCACAATTTTGATCTTCAGTGTCTCCAGGGGTGGGGCCTCAGCTAAATCCCTGGGCAATCTGTTCTAGAATTTTAACCACTCTCATTATAAAGGACTTCTTCCTTATGTCCAACCTAAATGTGCTCTGCTCCAGTTTAAAATTGGTGCCCCTTGTCCTATTGCTACAAGTCCTTCTAAATGGTCCTTCCCCAGCCTTCCTGTAGGACCCCTTCAGATATTGAAATGTAGTTATAATGTCTCCCTTGGAGCCTTCTCTTTGCCAGGCTGGACAGCCCCAAATTATTCAGCCTGACTTCACAGGAGAGGTGCTTCAGCCCTCAGATCAGCTTAGTGGCCCTCCTGTGGACTCGCTCCAGCAGGACTAAGTGCTGGGGAGTCCCATAGCTGGACACGGTACTTCAAATGAAGTCAAGTCTCATTAGAGTGAAGTGGCAGAATCACCTCTCTTGATCTGCTGGCCATGCTTCTTTTCATGCAACCCAGGATGCAGTTGGCCTTCTGGGCTGCAAGTGCACATTGCTGTCTCATGTCCAGCTTCTCATCCACCAGTACCCCAAGTCTTTTTCTGCAGGACCACTCTCAACGTCATCATCTCCCAGCCTGTACTGATATTGAGGATTGCCCAGACCTAGGTGTAGAACCCTGTGGTTTGACTTACTGAACCTCATGAGGTTCTCTTTAGCTCACTTCTCCAGCCTGTCCAGCTGCCCGTGGATGGTATCCAGCCCTTCAGTCTTATCAACAGTCAGCTTGGTATCATCAGCAAACTTGCTGAGGGTGCACTCATTCTCATTGTGTATATCACTGAATAAGATAATTTAGCAGCACTGGTCCCAGTCCAGACCTTTGAGGACACCGCTTGTCACATGTCTCCATCTAGACACTGAGTCATTGACCACTACCCTTTGTATGCAATCATCCAACCAATTCCTTATCCACTGACAGATCAGTAATTTCTAGGGTCCTCTTTTTTACCCTTTTTAAAAAGGGATGCAATGTTTCCCTTCTTTCAGTCTTCACAGGCCTCATCTGACTGTCAGGGCTTTTCAAACGTGGAGAGTGGCTTGGCAACTACATCAGCCAGCTCCTTCAAAATTCTGGCACGCATTTCATTAGGTCACATAGATGTATGTTCAGATGGTCCTGAACTTGATCTTCCCTTACAGTAGGAGAGTCTTTACCCTGCTGTTCCACACCTAGAGATTCATTGACCTAGGAGGAGGATAGAGCAAAATTGCCAGTGAAAACTGAAGCAAATCAGTTATTGATTACCTCAGCCTTCTCCTTGTCTGTTGACACCAGCTCTCCATTCTCACTCAGAGGGGGTACGGTTTCTTTAACCTTACTTCAATGGTTGATAGCTCCTACAGCATCCCTTTTTATTATTATTTGTGTCCCTTGCCAGGTTCAGCTCCAGTTGTGCCTTGGCCTTCCTGATCATATTCCTACACAACTGAGCAGTGTTCCTATAGTCCTCCCAGGTTACCTGTCCCTGCTTCCACTGGCTGTGCAATTCTCCCTTGCTCTTTATTTTGACTAGGTGTCTATTCAGTCATGCCAGTCTCTTCCCTTCCTTGTCTGATTTCTTACACACGAGGGTTGAGAGCACTTGTGCTCTAAGGAAAATGTTCATAACTTTTCTTAAAGAAAGTTCTGCCAGATGTGCTCTTCTCCACTGTCCCTAAGGATTGTTTCCATGGTGTCCTACAAAGTCCTTAAGGAGATGGAAGTTTGCCTTCCTAAAATTTAGTCTTGGTTATATTCCTTGCCTGGCCCATATTGCTTAGTACTTCAAACTGCATCAGTGCATGATCACTGAAGCCCAGGCCAACCCCTTTCTTGACATCACTGATGAATTCACTTGCATTCATCATCATCAGGTCCAGCATTGCATTTCCTTGGGTAGGGCTGTCTGTTATCTGGCTCAAGAAGTTATCATTGAGGCACTGCAGGAGTCTTCTTGATTGCCTACAGCTGCACTGCTTTTACAGTAGATGTCAGAATAGTTTAAGTTCACCAGCAGGACAAGAGCCTGCAAGCGTGAAGCCTCCTGTAGCTGAAGTAAGAAGGCTTCACCAGTGGGCTCTCCTTGATCAGGTGGCCTGTAGTAGGCACTAACCACAAGGTTGCTTATGTTTGCTTTTGTCTCTAATTCTTATCAATAAGCTTTTGACCTGTTCATGGCTATACTTCAGGGACAGCTCCTCACACTTTATCAATTTCCTGACATAAAGGGTGGTGCCTCCACCTCTCCTTCCTCACCTGTCCCTTCTGAACAGCCTGTAGCCATCAACAGCCACACTCCTGTAGTAGGATTCATCCCACCGAGTATCAGTGATGGTTATCAGGTCATAGTTTTCTAGTTACACAGTAACTTCAGACTCCTCCTGTTCTTTGCCCATGCCACCTGTCTTCGTGTAGAGGCATTTCAGATGTATCACTTTCTTAGCAGAGCTCCCCTCGATTGCCTTGATGTGTCTCATGCAAGTTTCCTTGCTGGCTTCTACTGCCTCGGGAACACCCAGCTCACCTCTGCTGGATTTTGTCTGCTCTGCAGTGTTTCCAGCACATGTCTGGTCAACAGAGTCCATGCTAGGACCATTTCCCTCTAAATATGAGTTGACTCTGTGTTTATCCTGGTTTCCTCCCCCTTTCTCTTCATGTTTAATTTAAAACCTTATCAATGAGGTCTGCTAGTTCCTGGCAAAGGTGCTCTTACACTGTCGAGAAAGGTGACTCCCATCTGAGCCCAGCATGCCTGGTGCTGGGTACGCTAACACATTGTGAAAGAACCCAAAATTGTGATGTTGGATTAAATTATAGTTTGAGTAGGTCTGTTCATTTTCAAAGAATATGATACTAATCATACACTTAAACTTTTTGCTAGATGATGATTGAGTTACTATTCCTGCCTCTACAATATATTTATGTACTGTCATTAAGTTTGGATCAGTCATGATGAAAAAGGTATGAATTATAGAAAACTTTAAGGCTGCATGGATTTTTGCTGATAAATCAAAATCAGCTTACATACAGACTCATTTCTTTGCTTCAAGCTTTGACAGTCAGTGCCTCGCCATGAAAATATTTCTGGGAGGTAGTAGTAATATGCTGAAATTTAAGTCTATTTATGACCTTTTTCTCCACTGAATTTGTGAGAGGATGATATCATCTCGGAAGTGAAACAGAGTGGAAAAAAGGGGGCTGAGGGAAAGAAATGAGCATGGACTGATTTGTTTCACATACCACCTTGGCAGCTTCTACTTTTGATGTGATCTAGAGCCCCACTTTGTGTAACTATGTTAGGACCTAGCTGATAGACACTTGAATAGACACTTGGTTAAAGGCCCAGGCAGCCCTTATCTGAGGTGCAATGGGATGAGCTAGTGTAATGTTCATTTTTCTGTGATGAAGCATGTGTAGCAGTAAAATATTTACTGCTATAATCTACTACATTGACAGGAAATCCAGTTTACATCTTGGAGAAATGAGAATTTCTCTCACAAATCTATGGCAATGAACTAATCTGTCTGCTGGTCTGTAATCTCATAGTTCAATCAAATTATCAGGTATGGGTAACTCAGCCTTAGTGTTGTCTCAAAAGGTGCATAACTAATGAGCAATTTACTTTCAGTAATATAGGAGAATAAAATGTCTGCTCAACAATGAGCATTGACAAAAGACCTGAAGAACAGCTGGACTGAATGCTTTTGCCATAGCTGAGCGGTGTTACAGTATCTAACAGGTATCTCATCTCTGAGCAATTGAATTGGCCTTCTTACAAAGGATGGAAAGAAACTCCTTTCCAGCCTGATCCCAGTTCTTAAACTTGGTTTCTCCCACTTCAATAAGCTGTTTCTTGGGCCTGCACACCCTAGGTTTTAGACTAAGCGTATGCACTGTTAATGATTCCTTTAGAAAGTAGTAGTTACCCTTCTTGTCTATCCAGTGCTATGTAGATTCACTTTCTTTATTGCCAACATTTGGGAAAGTTAATTTAAAAAAGCTAAATTGCTTCAAAGGATATTGAATTACTTTAGGATAAATTGAGGGTCTCTTTGTCTAAATCAACTTAGTTTTTGAGTGCATTTATCAACCTGCCTCTTAAAGTCATTCTTAGAAACAGTAGCTCATAGACTCAAGGGATTGTGGAGCTTTGACTGATAGTTCATATTTGGTGAAGTGTCAGCTAACTCTGACAAAGAAGTCACTGCTGTCTGCTTACACACATTCTGTATATCAGGCTCTGATAGTTCTGTGCTTCCAAATGCCTTTTCATGTGGATTATTTCTCCAAGGAATATTTACTGCAGTGTGTGCAGTATCTTTTTCTTCGTTACCTGGAATGCCTGTAGATTGAGAGTGAATTACAAGGCAATCAAAATTGTTAACTGTAGAAAAGTATGGCCTTATTCTTTCAATTTATAGAGATGATTATCTTGTAACAAAACATGTTTTTGTCTAGTAATGTCAGTTACTTTAATTTTACTGCTTTTAGTAATTGAGGAGTTGAGATCATCAAGCTGTTTGTCTGTATTCCCTGCTGCAAATGTAAATGAAAAATTTCCTCCTGTATTCCTTATCTGCCTCAGTCTTGGTCTCTATTTCTCTGGATAAAATTATTGTCACTTGATGACATACTCACTAAACATCTGGCTATCTTTAAGGCAAAGCAGTTTCAATTTTCCCAAATTGGACTTCATGCATTATGCAAACATTACTTTATTAGACACTGAGATAAGCCATCAAGCTATATTGTTTGGTCAGAATAATGTAGGCTTAGCTTTCCTTTCAACTCTGGTTTGAAATCAGACTAGCAGTTTTGGATAAATTCAGTTCATGAAATTATTTTTGCTTGTGATTCAATTAGAGCATACACAGAGTCAATGTAGCCAATGGTGTCGTGTCTGTTCATGACTTACGATGATACCTATGAAGCAGCATAAACAATAAAGGGCTAAATTAGTCTCTCTACAAGTAAATATAACTGTGCCAGGCATAAATCTGAGCCATGTTCACCGAAATTCTTCCACACTGAGAGGGTAACAATATCCAAGGTAACCTCAAGTTCCCTTTAATAGTAGAACATATAGAACCTCACTGCATTCTGTATTTTCTTTTAATTTGCACAATTGTGGAGAGTGCAAAGTGGAACACCAGTAAATTCAGGAATTTCTTCTATGCTGGATGGAGCCAAATAAACAGGTGATGTGTACAATAGTGGAGGATTTGCCTGGTGCCTAAAGTTATGACCTGAATCCCCTGGGAGTTCCACCTGACTTATATGTTTGACTACATCAGTACAAATGGAAATGTGCCCATCTGTGCTAGTCCATAGGCTGCTGCTTTCATATGTCTCTTTTTTTCCTTTAATTGTTTCCAGATTAAAAGGTTAGCTATTAAGAGAGGTTTTTTTACATAACACTATAATATATGATATCATTATTTTGTATTAAACACCACAGACAAAGAAAGAAACAACAGACTGCAAGATTGTATGATTCTGCTTACCTGAAAGTTACTGATTTTGTCTTCATTATTTTTTCCTGCAGTGTCTTCTCTAACTCTCTGGAGTCTGAAACTGTATTTATGTAAATACTGATGAGCATTTCTATGCCATCTGGATGGTAATGTAAGAATAGTATAAGAAAAGGAAAGTGAAACAAACATAAGGAGCCTAGGAGAACACCTTAAAAAGATAAAAGTAGACCCATATTTTGGGACCTGCCCAACTGGACCAACACGCAAAGCTTTTGATAAATCATGGCACAGCTACACTAGACAGCTGCAAAGAGGCAGATTAAAAGAATCATTTGGGAGCTGCCTTTGGGTTTCCAAAAGTCTGGCTAAGATGATATTATGTACCTGAAAATTATGTAACCTGAAAGGAGGTTGTAGTGAGGTGGGGGTCAGTCTCTTTTCCAGGATGAGAGGAAATGGTTTGACATTGTGACAGGGAGGTTTACATTGGATGTTAGTAAAAAAAATATTTCTGAAAGAGTGGTCAGGCATTGGAATAGGTTGCTCAGGGAGATGGTGGACCTCCATACCTGGAAATGTTCAAGAAACATGTGGACATGGCATTCAGGACATGGTTGAGTGGGGGTGCCAGGTCAATGGTCGGATTTGATGATCTTAGAGGTCTTTTCCAAACGAAACAATTCTATGATTCTGTGATCCCATGTCATTGTTCTAGCTAATGGGAACAATGAAAGCTGATGCAGTGACTGGTTACCTTGTGCTTCTTTGATTTAAAGCAGATTTATGCATGAAATTTTTGCTTGAGTTCTATGATGATGATTTCTTTTGAAATACCTCACCAGAAAAGCCATCAGATACAGTATGGGGTAAAAATGTTTCACTTATAAAGCTGACAGTGCTTACAGAATCATCAACTGAGTACAGCTGTTGGGAATGTCCAACTGTTTGGGAATTCCCAAATTTGGATTATTTACCTGGTGTGCAGAAAACTGATCAACACACAGAGCTGAGATATTTGTTTTATTACAGCTCTGTGCCGAAAAGGGTGCTAAGGTGATAGTCCACAAAACTAGCCCACCCCAGGAATCACAGAGGATCAATATAAAGAGGTAACTGAGGAAGAATCACAGCACAATACCTGATTGATTACCTGTGATTTCATTACAAAAGTCATTACAGAAGTACCTGTACTGGCAGCTGTATTGTTAGTCTGAGTTAGAAGGGACCCTTGCAGGTCATCTAGTTCAATTTCCCTGCAATAAACAGTAATATCTTAGATTAGAGCAGGTTGCTTGGAGCCCCATCCAACCTCACCTAGTGTGTTTCCAGGCGATGTTAATCCCAACAGTCACAGTGTTACCTGGTCAAGAAGTTAATAACTTGATGAGGACCACAACCAGCTTTAGTTTAAATATTTGGGCTTAAGTTTAGATACAATTCTCAAAACAAAAATGGAAACATGTGAAGGCCAAGATTTTGTGATGATGCTGCTGCAGCATTGAGGTCAAAGGTCTCCAAACTCCATTATTTCCTGGACATCATTGTGCAAGCAAAACTGTATCAACAGACTGAAAGGGTAAGCTTGTTTAGTGGGAAAAATATAAACATCAATTCACTTCTTACATGGAAGAAACCTCCATACTTTCCTTAGTCATGCTCCTGGAAGTCTTTTATTTATTTATCTAGTTTTAATTATTCTTGCTTTATTAATTTTTCTTTCTTACTTGTATATCTTAGTCTGTGCATGTATAAACTCTTCCTAGCCTGGAGTTACAAGGGTATTTATAAATGCTTTGAACAACATGACAAATAAATGAGTAGTCAAAGCCTTAATGAAATAAAAATGAGAGACATGCGAGAAATTGCTCAGTTTCTAAACAGATAACCTGATTTATTCTGAGCATAACATGGAAACCAAAATCAGAACTGTGTGTGAAAGTACTTATCTTACATTATTTTAGTGTCTATTTGAACTTTACAAGGCTTAGCCTCCATTTTCATGCAGAATCTGAAGCCCTTCCATTGACTGGATACCAGCTGTTTTAACTGTTTTCCAGGTCGAGAATCAGGACAAGGTTAGTTTTACTTAGAAAATGGTACATTATTTTAGCCTTACCTAGTAATTTGTTATCTAATTGAATGTCTGTATTGTATTTTTCTTTATAAATACTGATTTTCAGCTGAGTATTTTAAAGATTTGGAGAAAACATTTCAACAGGAGATACCCATCACAAAACTTCTATTTGCCAGAAGCATTTCAGACAGTGGTTTGACTATTTCTGAAAAAAAAAGTAGAAGGTTTTTTTTAACATTCAAAAATGAGTAAGCCTACGTCTTTCCTCAAACATTACTACCTCATGCTAGTTATAAAATTACATTAAGTTTGAAGGCTTTGGGGAGGAGGAAGGAGAGAGAGAAAATGGTGCATTTCCTGTATGTCAGAGATGCCTTCTGTTATCAGTGTGAAAATCTGCCTCCAAGGCTGTTTGCACATGCTCTGCAGAGAAAAACTATTTTAGCAGCTTAAATCTGAGATTCCACCTGTACTGCATATGTTTCATTGTGAGTGTAAGCCAGATTTCCTGGAGAGTTTACATTTGAGCTACTGCAGCTGATGTGAAGGAACAGTATTATGTACTTCTAGTGAGTGCTCCTATGTACTGCACCTCAGCAACACAGAAGAGGGAATTAACTGATTGCAATGGACAAGGGGCTAGGGGTAGTGAAGGGTGCATGAAATAGTGCATGAATAGTGACTGCATGAAACAGATATGAGAACTGACTGAGACATGGGTATGATGAAGAGCATGAAAGACTGAGGAATGGATGAGTGTAATGAATGAGTGTCCTGAAGATTTGGAGTATAGAGAAATCAGGACTGGACATAAAATGAGAAATCAGAGTGAAAAGACAGATAAGAAAACCTGTTAATAGAGCTCTTATGCTCCTCCAATATTTAAGAGGGAATTCAAGGTCCTGCTTATATTCCTTTTCATACCTATGTTCAAGTTTGGATAAAAGCCTTTTGTTTGATGTATTCATATTACCTGTGGGGATAGCTATCAACTATGAACTAGTATCCATCTGTTTGGCCTTATCTCAGTAGCTAACTGAGTCATTCTGGAGGTGGAGTGAGGACACAGGGAGGACCAGTGTATAGCTGGGAAGGTGGGCACACAATCTAGGTTTAGACCTGGATATACTTAATCCAGAAGAACTGCACAGCTGCAGCCTCAGATTCTCTGCAATTCTTAACATTAAATGTTTGTGAAGCACGGTGGCCAACTCTCATGGACCTTGAAGGGGATTGCAAGAAATGGTTTATAGTTATTGAGATCTAAGATGGTCTTTTGTCTCAAACAGAGCTCACTATGATGATGAAATTATGATAAGGTGACATGTAATAGGTTATTTTGTGTGTAATAAGCTAGAAAAGTATTCACTAAACATATTTAAAGACTTTCTCAAGTTGAAAAGTCAAACTTATGGTTGTTTTTTAATTATTATTCGTTTGTTCTCAAGCATGATAATACACTCATTCATTTCCTGATAATCTACCATGTTTCTGCAGCATAGTTCCTCCTTCAGCATTCACCAAGTTTCTCTGGTCTGAGACCCTTTGCTTGTTAAAGAAGATTTATCTTTATTGCAGTTGCAGCACCATTGGGTGTTTGTAGCAAGACAGTGCTGCTCCAATAGAGCCAAAGACAGTTTGATAGAACGTGGGACATTTATAGTGAACTTCTTGAAATGGCTATTAGTTGGATGTTCCCTACTTGATGTTATGTGGTCTCCTACGGAGAAGTGAAATAGATGCTGAGTTAATGAAAGTTGAATGTAAATCCTGTGGCATTAAATATTGCCTATTAGAAAATAGCTAGAGAAAGTACCCCATAAGCCCTTGTTTCCAGCACCAAAAAATTCTGTGAACTTTTGACATAGTCTTAGAGGCAGAGGTTGTGATGAGACTTTGCTGAAGCTCATTTTCTGAGAAAACACCCAGGAAGGCGAGTGTGTGTTATCACAGTTCACGTAAGTTCCTCGACATATGTTTTTTGGCACATATTAAAAATAAGTGAATGGAGAGGACCTTGATGACATTCTGAACTTTCCTTACATTGCTCTCTTTGCTATATCCTTGAGTGCCTGTTTTCTTACTATGAATTTGCATCAGCTACAAAATTTATGGGCTGTTATAGGAGAACTAGAAAGCAGGGGGTTTCTCTTAGTGTTACTTTCATACACAGCTGTCTTGTCTTTTTTTTTTGCCCTCTACTTCTTTCTGCAGTGAGGCATGATTTAAGTAAACTTTAAAATCCTCTTACTATTTAAAAAAGTTGTTTTATTTCTTTAGTAGCTCAGTCCTGGATTTCTGTGATAGCAGATTTGAGGCTGCGATTTGTTTTTCTTCAGATCACCAGAAATGATAGACCCATAGCTTAAAGGCAAGACCTGAAATACAGTTTGAAATACTTCTTTTCAGCTTGTTCTCTCAACAGATTCTCAGCAAATCAGTGCTTGTTTTTCAGAAAGCCTCTGAAGTAAAGATGATGATGTTGTTTTTATTTTCTCTAGAGGACAATTGTGTTGTAGAACTAGTGTCTCCTTGACTTATCATTCCTTTGCCTTGCTTCACTTTGCCTTACCTCTTTTCTTTTCTTTTTTTTTTTTTTTTCTTGGGTAGTTTCTCCATGCTTACTATTAGCCATAGCATCTCAAACTGTTACGTGTAAACAATTAGCTATTTCCTCATCTGTGGTGGAAAAAGTATGAATTTCCAAGATTAGACCATCACTGTCTTGCTTATCAGGGAAATGATATAATTTGATTAAATTCCCATATCTTTACATGTTATGCTAACCATGCCATAAACGTTAACTGCTAAAAGCAGGAAGAGGGATCTGACCTGAAGGGACATTGTAGCCAGGTGGGGGGTGGCCTCTTCTCCCAGGCAACCAGCAATAGAACAAGGGGACACAGCCTCAAGTTGTGCCGGGTTAGGTATAGGCTGGATATTAGGAGGAAGTTCTTCCCAGAGAGAGTGATTGGCATTGGAATGGGCTGCCCAGGGAGGTGTTGAAGGCACCATCCCTGGAGGTCTTCAAGAAAAGCCTGGATGAGGCACTTAGTGCCATGGTCTAGTTGATTGGATAGGGCTGGGTGCTAGGTTGGACTGGCTGATCTTGGAGGTCTCTTCCAACCTGGGTGATTCTATGATTCTATGCTTCTGTGATTGCTCATGAACCTCTCTGCTTTTGCTCTTAATAAAGAAAACGGGAATATTTCCTGGAGTTCTCAGGTAGGTTTGAATCTTGAATGTGTTTGATTTTTTTTCTGATGTGCTTTAACTGTGCAGGCCAGTGGCTTGAGTCCAGTTTTTAATGGACCAGGTGCATAGCAACGTGGTCCTTTCTGCCTCTATTATGCTATAATTCTGTTAGGCTAACAGACTCCAAAAGCCCTGCTGAGAGGATTTGTTACTTTGCCTGTGGATGTTGGAAGGAACTGACAGAATCGCTGTGTACCTGCAGCCTTCCATCTCTTGCGTTGTAACGAGCAGTTTTGTGATGCTGATTATTCCCTCTATAGTCTCTGGCCATACATTTTTTTCAGTCCTTTTCTTCAGTAATGTAAAACTGGTGGGAACATTGAGGCTGTTTTTATGTCAGGTACTCAAGACATGGTACTATCTTTTTTTACATATTTCAGCTAGGGAGGCACCACTGCTGACCGAGAGAAATCTGAGAGCAAGAGGTGTTGGTTGTTGTCCTAGATGTATTACAAGTAATGCCTTATGATGGAGGGAATAAGAGATGTTCCTAGAAAAGACAGTATTGCCATTGCTGTGGCATTGCTACATACGTCTTCAGACCTAAAGGATTTTTGTGCACCTCGAATGCTCTGATAGCCTCAGCTGGCTTTGTGACCAGAAGAGGCTTTCTATGTCACACTCTTATAAAAATTATAAAGCTGTAGTTACTTATAATTCACAGTAGCTGTCCTGGCACTTGCTTTACAGATATCAGAATCCTATGTTTGTATACCGATTTGCTAGGTTTTTGTTGTTAACGAACACTGATTTGAAAATGCCTGTACTTTTTGCAGTCCTTGCTACACTGAAAATACAATCCTTAGAATCATAGAATCATAGAATCAACCAGGTTGGAAGAGACCTCCAAGATCAGCCTGTCCAACCTAGCACCCAGCCCTATCCAGGCAACTAGACCATGGCACTAAGTGCCTCATCCAGGCTTTTCTTGAACACCTCCAGGGATGGTGCCTCCACCACCTCCCTGGGCAGCCCATTCCAATGCCAAATCACTCTCTCTGTGAAGAACTTCCCCCTAACATCCAGCCTATACCTACCCCGGCACAACTTGAGACTATGTCCCCTTGTTCTATTGCTGGTTGCCTGGGAGAAGAGGCCACCCCCCACCTGGCTACAATGTCCCTTCAGGTAGTTGTAGACAGTAATAAGATCACCGCTGAGCCTTCTCTTCTCCAGGCTAAACAACCCCAGCTCCCTCAGCCTCTCCTCATAGGATTTGTGTTCCAGGCCCCTCACCAGCTTTGTTGCCCTTCTCTGGACACATTCCAGCACCTCAACATCTCTCTTGAATTGAGGGGCCCAGAACTGGACACAGTACTCCAGGTGTGGCCTGACCAGTGCTGAGTACAGGGGCAGAATAACCTCCCTTGTCCTACTGGCCACACTGTTCCTGATGCAGGCCAGGATGCCATTGGCTCTCTTGGCCACCAGAGAACAAGTCAACTCTTCTATGGGCAAAGAATAATTTGGAATCTGAGAGGAAGCATAAAATATGTAATGGCAGAAACCAAAGCTAAAGGGGGAAACCAAAGTTAAAGGGGGAAAGAAATCCATTGAAGAAATCTGGGACAGCTGGGTTGTAGACGAGACAAATGGACAGAATTGCATAAAAGCCTAAAGCCATGCTAGAAGACACTGTTTCTTTATGCTGGACAGTAAAAAACAAAGTTTCCTCCATATCATGGTCCTTTAGCAAGCCATTTAGGCTGTCATTTTTGTGCATTCTTCTTTAGTCTTCTTCACAGAATCACTGAAAACATCCCGTTGGAAGAGACCTCAAAGATTGTCCAGTCCAACCTTCAACCCAGTTTAGGGTCAATCCTAAATCATGTGCGTAAGGGCCAGATCCTCAGCTCCCTCAGACACTCCTCACAGGCCATGTGCTCAGGCTCTTCACCAGCCTTTCTGCCCTTCTCTGGACATGCTCCAGAACCTCAATGTCCTTCCTGTGGTGAGGGGCCCAGAACTGAACACAGTACTCAAAGTGTGGCCTTACCAGTGCTCAGTACAGGGCAATGATCACCTCCCTGTTCCTGCTGTCCACTGTGTTTCCAATGCAAGCCAGGATGCCACTGGCTTTCTTGGTCACCTGAGCACACTTCTGAGTCATGTCAACCAGTCCACTGTCAACCAGTACTCCCAGGTCTCTCTCAGAGTCGCAGCTTTCCAACCACACATCCCCACGTCTGTAGATTACCATGCAGTTCTTGTGGCCCAGGTGGAGGACCTGGCACTTGACCTTGTTAAACTTCATACAGCTAGCATTGGCCCATCAGTCTAACCTGTCCAGAACCTGCTGCAAAGCCTCTCTACCCTCCAGCAGATTGACACTGCCACCCAGCTTGCTGTCATCTGCAAATTTACTGAGAGTGCACTCCAGATCATTAATAAAGATTTTAAAGAGGACAGGCCCCAGCACTGAACCCTGGGAGACACCACTAGTATCTGGGTGCCAGCCACATTTAAATCCATTCTCCATCCCTCTTTGGGCCCAGCCATGCAGACAGTTTTTGATCCAATGCAGAGTGCAGTTATCCAAGCCTTATGTCATGAGTTTCTGAAGGAGAATGCTGTGGGAGACAGTGTCAAAGGCTGTACTAACATCCAAGTAGACAATGTCCACAGCACTTCCCTCATTGACTAGGTGGGTCACCTTGTTGTAGAAGCAGATCAGATTTTTCCGACAGGAGCTACCTTTCATAAACCTATGCTGGTAGGGCCTGATTGTCTGTTTGTCTTGTAAGTGCTGTATGATGGCACTCAGGGTGACCTACTTGATCACCTTTCCTGGCACTGAGGTCAGACTGACAGGCCTGTAGTTCCCAGATCATCCTTCCAGCCCATCTTGTAAATGGGCGTCACGTTTGCCAGCCTACAGTGAACTCGGGCCTCCCCAGTTAGCTAGGACTGTTAATGGTGAGTGGCTTGGTGAGCATATCTGCCAGCTTCTAAGTACTCTTGGGTGGATCCCATCCAGTCCCATAGACTTGTGCACATCTAAGTGGTACAATAGGTCTTACACCTAAACAGTTGTTTTTTCACTTCTGTGGATTAACTGACCAGACAAGATCTGGAAAGGATGGAGAGCTGGGTGAAGACAAACCTCACATTAATAAGGACAAGTGCAGAGCCCTGCATCTTGGGAGGAATAATACCAGGCATGAGTATAGACTAGAGGTTGTCCTGCTGGAAAGCAGCTCCCTGGAGAAAGACCTTGGGATCTTAGTTGGCAGCAAGTTATCCATGGGGCAGCAAGGGGCCAATGGCATTCTGGGGTGCATCAAGAAAATTGTGTTCAGCAGGTCTAGGGAGGTTCTTCTACCACTCTCTGCAGCCCTGATGAGACCACACCTGGAATGCTGTGTCCAGTTTTGGGCTCCCCATTTGAAGAGAGACAGGGATCCACTAAAGTGACTCCAGCAGAGGGCTTATGAGGATGGTTGTGGGACTTTAAGATTGCTCCTATGAAGAGAAACTAAGAGAATTTTGGCTATTTAGTCTTGAGAAGAGAAGGCTGAGAGGGAGTCTTACCGACAGCTATAAATATCTGAGGGATGAGCGCCAAGATAAAGGTGATGTTCTCTTTTTGGTGGTGACCTGTGATAGGACAGGGAACAATGGGTGCAAGCTGGAACACAGGAGCTTCCACCTCAGCATGAGGAGAAACTCCTTTATGTTGAGGGGACAGAGCACATGGACAGCCTGCTCAGAGAGATTGTGGAGTCTTCTCTGGAAACTTTGAAAATCCACCTGGATATGTTCCACTGTGGTCTGCCCTAGGTGGTCTTGCCTTGGCATGAGGGTTGGACTTGATCTCTAGAGGTCCCTTGCAACCCCCAACATTCTGTGATTCTGTTATTTTACAGTTAGCACCTCCTTCTTCTGCTGGGCTAGTGAAGAAACACACTATGCACAGTGTAGAATGTAGAATGGCTTTTCTTTATATTTTTTTTTTTTGTTACAGGAGAGTGGGAAATCTAGGATTCCAGATGTGGTGTACTGGATACATTAAATTTGCAGAGGAAGGGGTGATCTGTATCCACAGAAGAGGTGGGGAGAAGCTGAAGGGAGAATTAGACACTTTCTGAGTTTTAGTCCATCCAGTCTATCATCCGCAGAGGGTGGAAATAAAACGCACACACCTGGCTATCCCTTTTGTCTCTCTTAAAGGTGACTGCTGCAAGCTCCTGGCATTACATGGCTAAATGTGAATATGGTTATATTTAACAAAAGAAAACTGCATAATCAGAATACCACGTGGAAAGAGTATATGAGAGAGCCACTGGAAGTTATTGCTCATGGCCTATCGCAAAGGAAAGGTTCTGCGTTGTGTTTCTCTGCTTTCTTTCCCCATCAATGGAATTTCTTTTTACTCCATTTCTTTCTTAATTTCTTACTCTCTTTTCTCTTGAAAAGTTCACTTTTCCTTTTCTTTCCTTCCCCTGTAGCTTATCCTTTTAACTTGCACCACTTCACACCTCCATAGCGGTGATTTCTCCATTCCAGCAGAACTGTTGCACAGTTGGCTACTCTTCCATAACTCATTGCATGTAAGATTTTGTGCTGTCTTTCTGCCCTGGTTCTGTCATGCTTGCCAGTTCCGTACTATACGGAACATTTTTAACGGTGTATACAGCTGAGCTGTAGCGGATTTTACCCTTTGTATAATTGCTCTCTAATAAATGTGATTAATATTAAATGCCTACTATTAGCCTAATATACAGTCTGTACTGAAATTAAAAAATGTAAGGAATACTTGTACAAATGTCAGCTCTTACGATTCTAATATTTTAGGATTGCAAATGTCACTGTATGCTACGTAATAGTGTTTGCATGTGTGAAGTACCTTGTAATCACTGAAGGGTGAATCTTGAAATTTTCCAAAGTTCACACAAGTTAATCCATCCAAAGTTTAAATGTTTTT
This sequence comes from Pogoniulus pusillus, assembly GCF_015220805.1. Classification (NCBI taxonomy): domain Eukaryota; kingdom Metazoa; phylum Chordata; class Aves; order Piciformes; family Lybiidae; genus Pogoniulus; species Pogoniulus pusillus. The sequence continues at coordinate 23,649,926 of NC_087268.1, read as the reverse complement.
ACAAACTCCTGATGTTTTTCCAGTGTGAAAACGAAGTGGAAGTCAAGTTGTATAAGGATTAACTAAGAAAGTGGTGCAGCAATCAAACTGAAAATTCAGACTCCAAGGAATCTAGGCAGTAAAGTATAGCTTAAGGTTTGTGACTGAAGAGTCTCAGCAGCTTGGACATCCTTATATGGTCATGGAACAATACTGGCAGCAGGGGCCTCTCATTCATTATACATGCAGTTATAAAAATGGCCTGTGAAAGGGATCGGGGCAGGATGGGAGGAATGATGATTTTGATTAATCAGTGAGCTAGCTGAAAAAGACTGTGATGAAATTCATGTTTCCCATATTTATCTGCTCAATTTCTTTCTTAAACAGAAATCTGTAAGTCATGGTTACATGAACAGGGAACAGTCTTTTCCTCAGGTAATACTTTTTGGGTTTTAATCTCAGGCTTTTCAAGTGATAGACCAAGTATAGAAAGCATTGAAAAATCGTGGTTAAAGCAAACTATACATCTAAATATTACTTTAGGTTTGAACAGTAAGAATTTTGACAATCAGCTTCTCTTCAGTCAGAAGGAGGAACCTGACATGAGTCAGCAGAAGTGGACGCCTGAGTGGTATTCCAGTGTTGTAGCATACAGCTTGTTTCTATTGCAGGGTCAGAATTAATACCTTGCTTGTTGTTGTTTGGCACAGTGCCCTTTGCATTGGACATGTGATTCAAACAGTGCTTGAATGCATGTTTCTACGTGTCCTTGGTGTGAATGAAATTGGTGCTTTTGGTCCTGCATTGAACAGGAGTGCATGCTGAATATAGGCTTACTTTAGATGGCAACAAGTGGTAGTTAAGTTTGAATACTTGTTATTAAATAAATTGTTGGTATTGTTTTCTTTTTAATTAACCATAACAAAAGATTCTGTAGATATTTATAAGAAATAAAAAAAAAAAAAAAAAGGAAAAATCATTCTGCATTTGTATTTAGAATCATGGAATAATTGAGGTTGGAAGGGACTTCTGGAAACCTAGTCATCTGATTACCTGTAAGTTCAGTTGTCTAGTCAAACCCTCCACTAAAATCAGACTCAGTTATATTACACATTCTGTGATTCTGTGATTAGGTTGTTCAAAGCCTCAGCCACTGCACTTTTGAACATCTGCAAGAATGGAGATTCCAGAGCCTGTTTGACAGTGTGTTTGACCATTACTATGGTTTAAGAAAATAGAATGTATATTTAACTAGAAATTTCTGTGTTCTGTATTGTGTCTATCCTGTTAGGATACCTGAGGAGCGCTGAACAAATCCCATTCTCTTAATATTTCTTCATGTGTCATGTTTTCTGGTCTCCAGATGATCCTGATGGTCCCCTGCTGGACATGCTCCAGTATGTCAGTATCTTGTACTGAGGAGCCCCATTATGGCACAATACTCCAGATGTGGTCTTTCAAGTACTAAACATAGTGAAACAATAATTTCCTTCAACCCATTGGCTATATTTTTATTAGTGAAACTAATTGTGTGGTTGGCCTTTATCTCCTTACAGTATACTGCTGATTCATAGTCAACTTGTCCACCAGAGTCCTCAAGTTCTTTCCTGTAAAGGTTAGCACCCAGCCTATGATATTGCATGGAGTTACTTCATCCCAGTTGCAGAACTTTACATTTGTCTGTTTTGGTTCACTTCTCCATTTTGTCAGAGTTCTTCTGAGTCGCAGTTCAGTCCTTTGGCATGTTGATCACTCCCCTCAGTATGATGCACATTTTCTGGAATGCCACATCCCCCATTGCTGAAGTCACAAATGAAGTCATGTTAGAGTATTGGATTGAGCTCTTGATTCCTGAAGGATGACACTGGTGACTGGCTGCTAGTTGAATTCTGCACCATTGATGACACCTATGATGACACCCAGTGTCCAGCTATTTTCCATCCAATTTAAAGTCTATTTGTTGAGCATCAGTCTCACCGACGTGGCTATATGCATATTATGGGAAACCCGTTCACATGGTACCTCTTAGAATTCTGTTTTCCTCCCTTTTGGTTATTCACATTGCTATTAACAAGGGCTTTGCTATTTCTTTTATCTATACAGGACTGACATCAGTCAGATCAATAACACATTCTCATTATGAAAATTGACAATGTTTGAGTCAGACAAATATGTAATGAGATTTTGTGGCATAGTTTTAACTTAGCAATGTGTGGTTAGTTATTGAAGGGTAATGCTGACCAAGATGTGTTTAACAGATATGAGACTTCGTGACTGATTTTCCTTTTTTTTTTGGATGCTATACATGGGGGGAAAATGGATGGATGCCTCTTCCTTTCTTGATATTTATAGAGGTCAATTGCCATCATGGAAGGGTACATGTTTTGACTGACATCCTTTAGAAGTTAATTTGAGGTTTGGGAAGAGAAGTGGGAAAAAAACTGCATGACAGTTTTCTTTTCTATAGTCTTCTAATGGAATTAGTGATCTTGCTTTTTAAGTTGGCTATAGCAGAAGTGAAATGTTATCTGTGCAATACCTTTTATTGGTTGAATTAATCTGTAGATAAAAGAATAGTTGCCCATTAGGTATATACTGATGTAGCTCCCTGTAATTGCAATATTCTCTCAAATCCAATTGATTTAACTTAACAATCAGACAAAACAGCAAGAAAGCCTCTTCCCAGCCTTTCTGAGTTCTGAATTATCTTCACCTGACTGGCTCAAAGAATGCTGACTATCTAATCCACATGTAGAGACTGCTCTATTTTTAAGTCTGTGTCTCTTTGTGTCCAAGGCAACCGCTTGAAGCAAAGGAAATCCTAATATCTGCAAAACATATTCCACATATACATGCATGCAGCTACAGCAGGCTATCTCTCAGTGTCTGCCAGTTTATCGCCAGAAACATAGCAATGAAGATATCATCAGTTTTTCTCCTTGGGATTAAAGCTGGCAACAGCTCTTGAGGGCTTAGTAACACTGCTGATGTTTAGATGTGGAGATTTGCTGTTTCCATTTGCAACCACTTTTCACACTGGTTTGAAAAATAATTTGTTTTTTATTTACTGGGGTTTAACTTTTATTAATAGATTGGCCATATTAATCACAGAGCCGTTCCAGCTTTCAGAAAGTATTTTTACAGCTGACCGAAGTGCAGATGTACATACATGTATTTGAATTAATTTGGCAATTCAGTGCTCCATTCCTGATGCTAACCATGGCTTCCTGATCATCAAAATAATGTCAGCAAGGTGTTCTAAATGCATGTTGTCTACCAGCAAACTAGGACAAGATAGATCCATAAACTCCTTGATGAACTCATTAAAAGTGAAGTCCCTGCTCTAGCAAGCTAGAAGTGATTCACAGGCAAAACAGTTTGGCAATGTACTTCTCCATTTCCCCCGCTCCACTTTTCATTAATTAAGGCTCACAGCAATCTTTCATGATATTAAAAGGTTTTAGAGGTGTCCACACTAGTACTCATACAAGGAGTTTTATGACAGTAGGATGCCTCAAGATCCTTCCCCAACTAAACTGGGAAGATGAAGGGGAAAGACCCCAACTTGTTTTGTCAGTTATCATTACATCCCTTGCAGGTAGATAATATGTGGTAATTTCCCATTTCTCATTTTCTTCCTCTTATCAGCTTCTCAGAAATGCTAAGTATATTAAAATATTTCTAAAGTAAATCCCCCAGGTGCTGTCCAATTCCAGTTTACACTTTGATTGTATGACTTCAGGTTGGGAGGAATCCTCAGCTGGCATCATCCTCAATCTGCTTTGATCTTCAAGGGAAGAAGAAGATGGGGTGTGTGGACAGGAAGGGATCTGATGAAGACTGCAGCTTTGTATTACTGTAGGCAGGTGTGACAGTTTGGGAGTTACCCTCTCCCCCAGACTTAAGAAAATTGCCCAGACTAGACACAGACATCTGGAATTTAAAGAATAAAGCTTTATTTACAGCTTATCACAATATACAAGCATATATACACAGATACATACAGTTATATACAAGTTAAAAGTAATACAGAAACACAATAACCCTCTCAGAAACAATCAGTCCCCAGGAGGGCTCCCGACCCAATTCCCTTTTCCCCCTCCCTCCTTCTTTCCCTTCAGAAATAACCAGATCAACCCACATATATCTCACATGGAAAATCTAGAGATCTGAGGTGAGATGTCGAAAAGATGACAAGGGGGTTAGAGGAAAAAGGATCAGATTGGATTAGAGTTAAGGCAGAGACAGCCACAGAGACCAGACTGCCAGAAAGAAGGCACAGCCAGAAGTGAGAGCTGAGCAGTGTGTGAGGAGTAGCTATATTTTGACTAGTTGTGTTTCTCAGCAAAAGAATGGGTGATACAGGGTACATGTTGTTTTCTTTTCTTCCTTCTCATGGCTAAGGATTTAATTTCTCTCAGTAAAATATTCCAGTTGGTCTCAAACCAGCACAGCATGCAGTCTGAGAATCTATACATCTAAGGATGGATGGAATGGTGTTTCTATATCAAGGGAACTTGAGCTTGGCAATATACTTATGTTATGCTAAGGAGCTAAAAAAAAAGTAATCATTAAACTGTACTTTACCTACAGCAAACAGCTCATTACTCACTGTTGCAAATGTTCTTATTAGAAAAGCCTTAGTTTAGGTTAAAACTATGACTGTATGTTATAATTAATATCATGAGATAGATGATGAGAGGTCTCATGACAAATTTATTTCCAGAAATCACTGTGTGATTTTTCTCTTGAATTCAGCAGAACAATGCTAAGTATTGATATGGTAGGGAAAAACCCAAACCAAACCAAAACCTTTTCTGTTTTACATTGCTAAACTGCTTTTGAAACAGTGATGGTGGCTTCCAAATAGGTAATGGATGTCTGCCTGTTTCTATGGAGTCAAACCTGTTCTGAAAACATTAGAGACCTCTTTGAAGGATGCTGAATTGTCCTAGTGGAAAGACTCAGAAATTAATTTGATATACAATTAGAGGAAGTAGAAAGGCAAGAGAGAAGATTACGCAACCTGCTCAGAATTTTTGTAATTCACGTAGCAGTTTATTTGAGTTGATTGTTATTTGGATAAAAAGTATCTGTTTTGGATACTTTTTTACTTGCATTTGTGCGAGCATTCTGATTTGGAAGTGACTCTTGCATCCATCTAGCATTTTCTTTTTTTTTTTCTTCACTATTTTTTTCACAGCATAGCCAAGAAAGTAGGAGTTAAATCTGGTTATTTATCTTGTGTCAAATTAATTATTAAACTAGCAGTGTGTGACATCAATGTTCTTAAATTTCCTCTTGTTTCTTGAAGCAGTTTGTTCACAAGTACTGTGGGTTTGTTTTGTGAATAAATAACAAAAATAATGTTTGATGTCCTACACTCTTTCCTAAAAACACCTAGCATTTTAATTTTTCCTGTATGCTTTTGCCAAAGTAGTTGGCTTCTGTCTGAAGCGTTAACACTGCATTCAGGTAAACTATGAGCATCGTAATTTTGTTTAATCAGAACCCAACATAAGCTCTAAACTGCATGCTGCTTGTTAGAAGTTGTTCACAATCCATGTTCTTTCTGCTACTCTGTAAGCTGAGCCTTCAGCTGAATATAGATTTTGTTATTTTATTGTACCTCAGTCTCAGAAAGGTTGTGGCAAGTGGGACCTAACTGAGAAAGTCCTTTGGGCTTAGCTGCCAAATATTAATAGCTTTCTAAAGGTTTTAGTATCAAGCTAGTAAAACTAACATATTCTCATAACATTAGCTGCAACTTTCAAGCCAGTGCCATACCAAAGTACCAATTTTACTTAATTAGGAATATTGAGTAGACTATTATTCAAATAAAAATGGTTGAATTTGGCAGATTTGACTTTTATTTCCTTGTCCTGCAGAAGACTATCCTGAGTCACCCTTAATAATTCATAGAGATCTGACTCTTACGACCATGCAGTGAAAGAGGGAATTTTTAAAAAGATGGTAGATTTATTTCAGGGTGGGACACAGTGATGTGGCTTTTGAATGTACAAGAGCAGCCTGAAAGGATGGCAAAGCCTTCTGGACTGTGTCCAAATTTCTTTAAACTAGCTGCAAGCAAGGTTTTTAAAACTCTCTACTCGTATTATTTTAAAGGTACATTCAACTAATCTATGCAGATTTTTCTCAGCTCTGTTTCTTTTGTGTAGTTTCTGTTACTTGCTTTTGCCTAAGATTACTTTGCTTTTTTTAAAACTTATTTTACAGTTGCCTTATTCATCGTTAAGTGGAAAAATTAGTCTTGCTTCTTGTGTAATTAATCTTGCTTCTTGTGTGGATTTAGAAAAATCTGCAAGTCTAATAAAAAGGAATTTCACTAAATTATCAGCATAGAAACAAATTGGGTAAATAACAGACTACAAGATACTAAAAGTTGATTTTTTTTGTTTTAATTTAATGGATTTCTGAGACTCGACTCTCATCTAAAGTTTGCAGGTTGCAAGTGTAGCTGTAATGTTCTAATAACCTAATTAGGCGTATTTTAATATAGTAATATTGACTCATGTTCATCAGAGTTCCAAAAACTGAGAAGTACTTTATAAAACATGAAACTATATTGAAACAACTCACATAAATTGGCTAAAGCTGTGATGGTTTTACTTTGATGGTTTGCAAACCCAAGTATTAATTTCTGAAAGCTTTTCGCTATAATCTTGACCTGTGTGTGGAGAGTCTTCAGTCCAGTATGAAATTTATCACAAGAAATTATGATGTGGAGTTGAGAAGAGAGCATTGGAAAGGGACTTGCCTTTCCTTAGAAGTGAGTAGAGACAATAAAGCCAAGTTGTGACAAACTTGTTTCCTGTGTATTTACCCAAATGTCCAATCTGGCACATCCTGACACTCATGCCTGCTACTGTACAGGCAACAGGGCTCTCCCAAGGACGTTATAGTCTACATGCTAACTGCTTTTCCCATATTGCTCTCTGGAAAATCCAGAGAAAGTGCTGCAGAAATGCTTTTCTGTACTAAAGGAGGATATTTATAGGTATTTGCATACACTGAATGCCAGCAGATTAGGATATTGTGTTCTTTGGCAGTTAAACAGATTGACCCATTGCCTGCAAAATGATTATTCTCCCTGAACTGAACTGATCAGTATTGGCGTATAACTGGTGGAGCACCTGGGTACAATGACTCTTTGTTCACCAATATGATTAGGTGGTCATAATCCACTTTATTTCCGTGATACAGTGACTTATATGCATTCTAGCAAGAGGCGTGCTCCACCAAGATTGGTTACAAACAGAGGGTACAGGGTTACTTGTAAGGCATGGATAGGTCAGTATACCATAACAATCTGAGGGTCAACCTCTGGGGCTGGCTAAACTCTGCCCACCTGCAGCTGCACTCCATCCCCTGCAGCTGCATGTGGGGGGTTATACCCTGTGCCTGCTATCTTAACTCCCAAGATGGACTCAAGGACACTCCCAGCACGGGTTGCTCATGTTTATGATTTCTGTGTCCTCAGCTAGCAAGAATTTCTCCAACAGATCAGCAGTTTCATGTTCAATATTTAATCTTAATAAAAAGGGTCCTAATGGGATTCTCTATATCCTATTCTGAAATAAACAGGTCATTTCAATTTTTGACATGCTAACAGGAATCCATATAAGATTTCTTGGAATGTTATGCTGCTAAGTCACTTCTGTTATGGCTCTTTACCATTACTACCTGCACTGGATTTAATTATGCAGTGTTCAATGTTCTTTTAAAATAATTTTGTTTTTTTACAAAACATGTCTGGTCAGTTTTGAGCCTGTAATTTTCACAGCTAATGTGTGAAGGTCAGCATAAAGTTCAGTTATTCTTGGAGTTGATAGCAGTCTGACTTTTTTACTAAATAATTATTGAGTCAAAAAAATATGAGGTTTGGTTTTGTAAGCACTGGGAAAAAAATAGCCCTCTTAGATTAAGGCATCACACATCACTTCGGTTTAACTTTCACTCCAAAGTTATTTTTGAAACAGTTAGTTTATTTTCAAAATCAAAATTTGAGAAATTTAAGGGAATTGTTTGATCAAGTTAGGTTGATTGCACAGTTTAAAAAATTCAGTGTTATACAGTATCTTGTACTTACTTCAAATTTCTAAAACTGACTTTCATACCAAGCAAAAAGAGTGGGACAGAGCAGAAAAGAATAATGAAAGAGAGGGTGGTGGAACTAGGTAAAATGGAATTAGGAGTCAGGAAAGAGCCTGACTGGCAAGTAGATTAATCAATGAAAAGCCAGTCCATTTATCAAAAGAGCCTGAGGATGAAATAAGTCCAAATGCAAAACATTAAAACTCCTAGTACTTCAGCTGCCAAATACAAACAGAGTATGGACAGCTGGGGCTGCTCACTGGCAATGTGGTATGATCCCAGTACTAAACAAATACTGCTGAGTTGAATGACAAGATTGTGCGAAGGAAGAATAGCTGAGAGAATTCAAGGAATAAAGATAGCGACTGTGAAGTACAAACATGTATCTGAATCAAGGACTAGCCAGTTTCTACTCAGTGTGTAAAACTGCACGTTTAACACCAGCAGGTAGGGCTAGAGATACTGTACAAGGTAGGATGAGGCTTCAGCTGAAACTCTTTAAGGAAGGGACCTGAAGATGGAAGAGATACAGAGAAGAGCTACTAAAATCATGAGGGGGGCAGAGGTTTTACTTTCTAGGACAAAAAATGAAACAAAACATCAAATCTATTGTTAGACAAGCCATTTTGGCTGCTACAGAGCTTGGTGAAGTTCTACATGTGTGATACTTGTGTCATCTAACCCGTTTCTGTCAAAAGTCCTCAAGCAGAAGAATGCTTTAGTATAGCTTTGATAAAAACTGGGAGAGGAAATGAGCTGAAATACACTTATGCCACCTTGTTTGAAGGAGCAGGGAAGATGAAAGACCTTGAGAGAGAGTCCAGAAGAGAGCTGCAAGATGATCAATAGGCTGGAGTACCTCTGCTATGAGGACAGGCTGAGAGATGTGAGGTTACTTGGCCTTGAGAAGAGAAAGTCCAGGGAGACCTTACAGCCGCCTCCCAGAGCTAATAAGGGACCTTACAGGGGAAATGAGTAAGGACTCTTCATCAGGGAATGTAGTGATAGGTTGAAGTGTAACAGTTTCAAACTGAGAGTGGGGATATTTAAATTGGAGGTAAGGAAGAAATTATTTACTGTGAAGGTGGTGAGGCACTGGAATAGGTTACCTAGAAAGATTGTGGACACCCCATCTCTGGAAGTGCTCAAGGCTCGGCTGGATGGGGCTTTGAGCAACCTGATCTAATGGAAGGTGTCCTCGCCTGTGGCAGTGGAAGGTTTGCAAGTAGATGATCCTTAAGGTTGCATCTAACCCAAACCATTCTGTGATTCTATGATCTGGAGATTTTTGTAGTGGTTCTGGGAGTTCCACACTCCCCCCCCCCCCCCCCCCCCCCCCCAGTGGATTCACCCAGACTGGACTCAGCCAGATGGAAGATAAGGAATGAAGCTTTATATTCACAGTTTAGCACAGCATACAAAGCACATATTTACAACATATTATACATTTTTACAGCTACATACAGAAATATACAAGTTAAAAGTAATACAGAACCTAACCCTCCCAGAAGTCAGAATGCCCAGGAGGGGTTCCCAACCACCCTTCCAGCTTCTTTTCACCTCCCTCTTTTATCCTAGAATCTGTCTTACGTGCAAGGTGAGTTGGAATGATTGGCAAGAGGGGTTAGAAGTAGAATGGTTAGGTGGGTTACGCAGATCTAGCTAGAAGCAGTTAATACGGCAGAAGCTAGGAAGAAACAGACTCCCTTTTCTATGTTTATGTCCTTGTTTTTATATGTCTCAGCAAACCTATGACTGGAATAGACATCACCATTGTTTTCTTTTCACAGTCTATAATCTAATTTCTCTCATCAAAATATTCCAATTAGCTTCAAACCAGCACAATTCTGAAAGTTTAAGCTACTGCAACTCCACCAGAACAGTACAGATGAACAACATAAACAAGTTTGACTTGTTTAGTAAAATGGTGTTTGATTGCTGATCATATATACTCTTGTGAAGCTAAACCCCAGGGATGAAGAATTTCAAAGGACAAGGTTAATGCAAATATGCAGTTATAGATATACAGTGATTATATTTTGCCAGAACAGTGAAACCAACATGATCTTCTCTTAGGAGAGGTAAGAGGGTTTCAAGAGCAGATTGTTAAGAGATTATATATTGTTGTCTCAAACCACAGCATTGGACTAAATTTGATTACTCAATCTCATCATTCCAAATGACAAAACCAGTCACGAAATTGCTAAATTAATTAAAATAATGCATTCAACTCCGTTGTCCATTTCCAGATTTTCAATGTAATAATGTTCAGTGTGGTATAAAAAGATTCTTTTAACTTCAGGTGGTTTCCAGTTGAAAAATAAGTTGTTTGTTTTTTTGTTTGCTTGTTTGTTTGTTTTGTTTCCCAATCCCACAGCCTATCTGGTTCATGACTGTAGATTACAATCATCTGCTCATAAAAAGTACTTTAAAAAGCCAGCAGATCAAGGGAAGTGATCCTCCCCCTCTATTCCACACCTGGAGTACCGCATCCAGTTCTAGAGCCCCTATTACAAGAGGAATGTGGATGTGCTGGAATGTCTCCAGAGAAGGACCACGAGGATGATCAGAGGGCTGGAGCAGCTCTCCTGTGAGGAGAGATTGAGGGACTGTTGGGGCTGTTCAGTCTGGAGGGGAGAAGGCTCCGAGGTGACCTTATTGTGGCCTTTCAGTATCTTAAAGAAGAGTACAAGAAAGATGGGGAGAGACTTTTTAGGATATCAGGTAGTGATAGGACGAGGGGGAATGGAACAAAGCTAGAAATGAGTAGATTCAGATTGGATGTTAAGAAGAAGTTCTTCGTCATGATGGTGGTGAGACCCTGGAATGGGTTGCCTAGGGAGGTGGTGGAAGCCCCATCTCTGGAGGTGTTTGAGGTCAGGCTGGATGAGGCTCTAGACAACCTGATCTAGTGTGAGATGTCCCTGCCCATGGCAGGAGGGTTGGAACTAGATGATCCTTGAGGTCCCTGACTGATTCTATGATACTTTCAGAAAACTGCATTTTATTACAATGAAGGGAGGTTGCAGCCAGGTGGGGGTTGGTCTCTTCTCCCAGACAACAAGCAACAGAACAAGGGGACACAGTCTCAAGTTGTGCTGGGGGAGGTATAGGCTGGATGTTAGGAAGAAGTTCTTCCCAGAGGGAGTGATTTGCGGTTGGAATGGGCTGCCCAGGGAGGTGGTGGAGGCACCGTCCCTGGAGGTCTTCAAGAAAAGCCTGGATGAGGCACTTAGTGCCATGATCAAGTTGTCTGGATAGGGCTGGGTGCTAGGTTGGACTGGATGATCTTGGAGGTCTTTTCCAACCTGGTTGATTCTATGATTCTATGATGATTAGAGATTTGACATTCTTAGGAATGTGCATACACCTTTGGTAAGGTTTTAATTAATGTGATTTTCTTTAGTATTTATTTTGTGACTTTGCAATACAGATATACCTAAATCACAATAGTAGATAACTAATTTTAATTTTAATGTAAGCTTTCAATTTAGTGTTGATTTGTAAGGATGTTAAAATTAAAAAAATAGTGTATATAAAAATATGATATGGCTGAACTCAGTGATCTTAGTGGTCTTTTCCAACCTTAATGATTCTATGGTTCTATGATTCTAAATTGCTCAGACTAGTCACAGCAGGAGCTATGTGAGGGAAATCTCTAGAAATATATGATAATCACATCCAGAGAGATCCTGTAACAATCTGTCAAATCATTCCTGTGAGCATCAACAGTTAACCAAGAGTTAACCTCTTGGGTCATCTGCATGGCTGAGGTAGATATACTGGCCTAAGCTAATGGAGAAACTTGCAAGTAGGTGATTGCTTGAAACTTCAATGGTGACAAGGTTGCTCCCAGACCAGGTCAGGAAGTTAGCCTGCAGGTCAGGATCAGGATCAGTGAGATCTGTGCCTGGATAAACACATCACTGCAATGCAACTGGAGACCGGCACTCCTACAAGATTGCTGAGGCAGCGATTGACGGCCCTGGTGTGGGCCTGTGGGATTGTAAGTGTGTTGTCAGGACAAATAAGGTCTATTAGTGTGGCCCTGACATTGAGATACTGCAGACTCCTTAGAGTAAACATTTATCATATGGCTACCTGGGATGAAGAAGCGCTGGAGCAGCACTGAGAACTAAGGCAAAGTAATCCACACTGTAGTCTTGTGCTACCATTGATGATGGCATTTCTAGTACCTGTGATTTGTAGCTTCATTTTACATAGTGCTGTCTTTATCATGGATCTTTTCTGAGCCTACTTACAGTGAAAGCAATATTATAATGTAAAAAACTTTCATTGAGGATCTCAGACTGACAACAATAGTTTCTTTTTTTCATTACATGCTACTAAGTTGTGCTTAAGACCTTCCATTTTTAAGCAGTTGCTAACAGTTGTTCTGATTATGCAACTGTCTTCATGCTGCATTGTGGATTTCATAACGTCTTATTAGAGCTCTGGTTACCCAGCAGCTACCTTGCCACCAGCAGTGGGAAAACACTTTCAGGAAAGTGCACTCCCAGTGGAAGTTATTCAGATTTTAATGAGCAGGATGTTTTATGATCTTTGCTAGTAAAAATGAAACTGGAAGAGAGCACTACTCTTGCTAGAATGTGTTCTTTTCCATATTGCCAGAAATTGCAGGCTACACATAAACTGTTGTACTTCCAGGCATATTCTGTCAAAATATGAATATGTATTATTCTGTTAAGTGTTACAGTATGACCATATAAATAGTAATAATGCTGTGTGCTGAGATGGGAAATCCCATCATGTATAATAACATTGCCAGCAGAACAGAATACTGATGTGTCTTCTTAAACATATTCAGTGAAAAGTAGTTATTGACCTCTCTGCTCAGCATCTCTCTTCAGGCAAAAGACCTAATCTATTCTGGATTCTCTGCCTTTCCACCCCAGCCCCTGAATTCCCATTGGAACAGCATATATTAAGACCTAACTGTCTACAGTTTGTGAGCTTACAAAATATCACTTCAAATTTGTTCTTCATGACAAAAGCTATTTGAAAGCATTTGTTCATTTAGAAATAGCCTAAACAGTGAATAGTTCTTTTAAATCATGTTCCTGAATTGGCAACCTAAAGCAAATGCTAATATAAAATTTAGTCTGGCTGTTGAAAACTATGTCTAGCTATTAAAGTAGAACAACAACATTTGAGATAGAAATAGATTCCTTTCTGCCTTGCCTTTCCCAACCTCAAGGAAAACATGTTTAAAACAATTCTAATGCGTGTGCTAGGGTGCTTTGCTATCTTAAATATTTCTTTACTCTCATTTTATAAAACATAGTATATTATCTGTCCCAGAAAGATGTTTGAGCCTGCCATTGGTATTCTTCAGTAACATCTATCATTCTTATTTTGATAAATGAATACCTGTTATTATCTGGAAGAGTTTTTATGATGTTTTGCCTGCATCAAGATTTCCATCATAAAATGCCTTGCAGCATTTTGTACATTATATGTTTAGGCTAGGACAGTTACTCCTTTTAGTTCCTTATGTTGTTGTCTGGTAGGTACTATGTATTAAGTAGCAAGTATCCTGTGTTATCTAGTAAGCAAGAAGGCTTTTGATGCAGTGGATGTAGAGTGGGTACAGTTAGAGTGAGCTATTCAAACAAGTCACATTGCAGTGGTGATGCCATAATCTGCCAATATTGGAGGAACAAGAGCAAGAGTATTTGTAGGTAATGAGATATGTTATATCTTCACAGAGGAACTGTCTGAGTATTCTGTATCCATAAGGACTGAGTTGGAGGGCAGAAGGGCTCTGCAGCGGGACCTTGACCAACTGCACAGATGGGCAGAGTCCAATGGGATGGCGTTCAATAGCTCCAAGTGCAGGGTGCTGCACTTTGACCACAGCAACCCCATACAGAGATACAGGCTGGGGTTGGAGTGGCTGGAGAGCAGCCAGACAGAGAGGGATCTGGGGGTGCTGATTGATACCCGCCTGAACATGAGCCAGCAGTGTGCCCAGGTGGCCAAGAGAGCCAATGGCATCCTGGCCTGCATCAGGAATGGTGTGGTCAGCAGGAGCAGGGAGGTCATTCTGCCCCTGTACTCTGCACTGGTTAGACCACACCTTGAGTACTGTGTCCAGTTCTGGGCCCCCCAGTTTAGGAGGGACATTGAGATGCTTGAGCGTGTCCAGAGAAGGGCAACGAGGCTGGTGAGAGGCCTTGAGCACAGCCCTACGAGGAGAGGCTGAGGGAGCTGGGATTGTTTAGCCTGGAGAAGAGGAGGCTCAGGGGTGACCTTATTGCTGTCTACAACTACCTGAGGGGTGGTTGTGGCCAGGAGGAGGTTGCTCTCTTCTCTCAGGTGGCCAGCGCCAGAACGAGAGGACACAGCCTCAGGCTGCGCCAGGGGAGATTTAGGCTTGAGGTGAGGAGAAAGTTCTTCACTGAGAGAGTCATTGGACACTGGAATGGGCTGCCCGGGGAGGTGGTGGAGTCGCTGTCCCTGGAGCTGTTCAAGGCAAGGTTGGACGTGGCACTTGGTGCCATGGTGTAGCCTTGAGCTCTGTGGTAAAGGGTTGGACTTGATGATCTGTGAGGTCTCTTCCAGCCCTGATGATACTGTGATACTGCGATACTGTGACTCTGGCATTAGCCTAATGCTTTTTTCAACCTTTTTCCTCCTCTCCATCTGTTAAGTCCACAGTGATAAAGAGAATCAAAATAAAATTGGAACCCAGCGTTTGGCCATAATTCATTGATCAATGTCTATAGTCCATTGATATGCAAGGATTGACTGTTTAGCTGAAGGACTGGTCTGATAACACTTGTGTTTGTTGACTGGTTGTATTCATTAGAGCTTGGTTTGACTTAGATTAATGTTTCAGTATATCCTTTTCTCAGTGATAGACATTTTATTTCAATACTCCTTGTCTTTTGTGGTGGTATAGTAGTCCGTACAATGTTTCTTGGTCATTTGTGAAGGTTGAACTGTTCCATTTTATGGTATGACATAGAAGGAGCTTTATACAGAGTACCAGGATGTAAGACCTTCATCCTGGGGACACCAATAGTGTGGAATAAAAGAGGTAGTAAACAGATGCATTTCTTTATTACTATGCTTGATCATGGGACTGAGAGCTGAAAGAGTCTATTTAAACAACCACCATGATGTTAGGATTTACCTCCAACAGTAGATCTAACCTAAGGCTGGAGTTTATTTCTGGTTTTGCAGTATGTGTTCAGTCTCAGAAGTCCTCTGTATTGTTTTGCAGGTTTAGTGCAAATACACACCATGTTTCTGCATATGGACAGAAACTTTTATTCCCATCCAAAATTTGCTTCCAAGAAACGAGACCTAGGGAAACATAACAGGTTAGAGAATCTGATGTTAGAATAAATGGATATGCAGTCAAACTCTTGTCAGAATCATAACTTACTTGATATGCTTCAGCATGGTGGCTCTTAGTTGCTCTCAGATGATTTATTACATCATTGCTGTATCATTCAGTGTTTAATAACACTTGTAATCAAAACCGGGCTAGTAGCTTGCCCCACATTAATTTTTCCTACAGGCTCTTCTGAGTTGGAAATAGAGACACAGAACTCTGGAGAGGGTGTTTTGTTGTTTTAGCTCTTGCTTTAATCATGTGTAGAAAAACACACTTCTCTGCAGGTGGGAGTGTTGTAGTCAAGAACTTTGTCCTTTTGTTTAGAAACCTTCCCCAGGTGATGTAAAGGTAATTCCAGTTGAGCACAGGTCTGTGGCTATCTGTACTTCTGAAATGGTATTGGTCAAATTACCCCTTTTCAGGGAAGAAACCAGCTTCAGTTCTTTCACTCAAAATCTACAGTCTATGGGAATGTGTATATGTGAAAATCCCTTTCTTTTACTATCAGAATTATGACTGAGTATAATTCTAAAGAATGTGGGTTTCAGACTTGAATCCTGTGATGGCAATCTTCATGGGAACCATCTGTTAACACCCAGAGGAGAAAAAAAAGTGCAACATATTTAATAGCATCAGTCAGGACTCATCTATTCACAGTGTTGAGCAGCTGAAGGTATAGGCATATTGATCACTTGCTTTAAATTGAAACTCCATTCCTAATGGAAGTGTCTTAACGATGGGAGCTTCTCTTCATGTCAGCACAGATTAAGGGCTTGGGAAGGGTAAAGAGGAAAGGAGCACTGGAGGTTTTCTTTGCCACATAAGGCTGAAGGTAAGAATAATGGAATTTCAGAGAAATAGAAGAAAGAATGAAGTATTCTAGATGCAAAAATCATTAAACTGTGAAGGAATTGTTTATCATGGAATTAGGACAGAAGAAAGAGCATGTGGTGTAAAAGAATCCACACTGTAAGGAGGAAGGAACTTGACTGAACAAGAAATGGCTTAATTTATAGAAGTAACAGCAATATGCCTCTCTGAAGAGGAAAAGGATGTGTACAGCAGACATCTTAGAGGATCTCCAAAGACCCTATGCTCAGGAACTACTTGGGAAATTTCACACGTTGCTTTCACTTTGCCAAGAGCTACCTTTTAGCTACAGCAATACAACTAGGGAGCAATTTTAATGGAAAACTTCAGTTTTAGTCTCATTTAATTTCTGACAGTGTCCCAGTTTAGGGCCACGACCCAGAAGCAGAGGACAGAAATGATATTTACTACTCTGGGGGAGTGAAAATGAAAATGCTGCACACTGACTGGAAGTTGGAAGGGAGGTTCTATTTACAAGTACATAGGCACAGAAGGCAATCGGGCAGGGTGAATGCATTCACAAACTAGGCCAAGACTATCAGGCTAAAACCTTTCAGAATCCTCCACCCCATCCAACCTCAGCTGGCCTGAGAGTAGGCCAAAACTGTCCTCCCTCGCCTCAAGCCTACAAGGGCTCAGCAGCTCTCATGACACGTCTCAAAATTCCCTGCCAGCTGGAAGCCTTCTGCCCGACACAAACCATGAGGTAAGTAGGGATGCACTCTTCACGAAGAGAGGAGAAGTGGAGGGAGGTGAAGCAGAGAGAAGAGAGAGGCATCAGCTAGGCACTGCTGTCTAAGCTGTGGTGCCAGGAAGCAGAATAGAACAGCGATGGTACAATGTCCTGGGATGATCAGGTCTGTCCCCCATGACTCTCAGTCTCTTTTTGGAGGACTGTCTCTCTGATCTTCTTAAGGGAACCTGGGCCCCAAAGCCACCACAGACAGCTCCCTCTGAATTAGTAGATTTGTTAAACAGTAAAGAAAAAAGATTTTCTGGGATTAGGCATCATGTGGTCAAACCCATGTAATTTAGGAGAAGACAAGCTGCACACTGCAAGCACGTGTTTTTCTCTACTAATTTTCAAAGGAGATAGTCTTTCCATTCTGTGAGTTGTGTCCTTGTGAAGGTTTGGGAGTTATCCACCTCCCCGCTCCTGTGAAATCACCCAGACTAGCCTCAGCCAGCTGGAAGTTAAGGAGTGAAGCTGCATAGTTACAGCTTAGCACAATATGCAAGCAGATATTTACAATATATTACAAATATATAAAGAAATATACAAGTTAAAAGTAAGTCAGAAACACAACAGCCCTCCCAAAAATCAGAGTCTGCAGGAGGGGATTCCAACCACCCTTCCACCTTCATTCCAGCCCTCTGCTGTTGCAGGCCACACTGCCTGCTATCACTGCTTGCTGCGGGCCACGGTAAACAAGCCCACAGACCAACATGGTGTTTGGCCTGCCGTGAGGGAGTCTGCAGATGATTCACTATGAATTATGCAGAAGCCCATTTTATTGATGATAACAGCTCTCAGCCAGTAGAGCACACGCCTATACATTAGCATAATTAGTCAGGGACGACCCACCACACCTACGTAAGTCCACGCCTCATTAGCGAGGTCCGTTATCTACCCCTTCTGAGATAAGGTGGCCAGCTGCATGTGAGAACCAAGGGCTGTTATTACAAGGATCTGCCTGTTGTCTCTTCACTTCGTTCCCACAGGTCTTCTGCATTCTGCATTCCCACACTCTGCCTTATCCCAGAATCTGCCTTATGTGCAAGGTGAGTTTGGAGGATCAACCAGAGGGGTTAGAAGTAGGACAATTAGTTACACAGATCCAAGCAGAAGGGAAACATACACTCCGAAAGACAGAGATACACACACCATTTTATCTGTGTTTGTGACCTTGTTTTTATACATCTCTGCAAGCCTGTGAGTGAAGTAGACATCACCACTGTTTTCTTTTCACAGCCTATAATCTGATTTTTCTCACTAAAATATTCCAATTAGCCTCAAACCAGCACAGTCCTGGAAGAGTGAATTGTAAACCTGGAGTGAGGATGGAGGGGAAAACTAATTAAACTATTGACCAGTATGGAAGGACAGAAAGTACTTAGGAAAGTGGAAAACTAGCTGTAGTCCTGGTGGCCTAAAGACTGAACAGGTTCATTGCCATCAAACGACAGCACAAGAAGTTTGTGCCCTGAAAAATATATCCAAGAAGCCTATCAAAGAGAGTTTGCTTCAACTTTGCTGAGTCTCAACAAAGGAAATACAAGACTTGACATATTTCTGTTTTCAGTTTTACATTTGAAGGCTGCTTGTGTATCTGTATGTAAGTGTATGTGTCTCTAGCAAAGGAGAACTCTGCCAGGATCTGCCAGAATGGACTTTTTAAAACACTTCACTAAAGACCAAGTGCCCTCCACAGATGAATATTGCCCATACCTACAAGTGGTAGAAATGTATCAGTTGTCCAAATCAAGGATTTCTTCAGATCATGTTGTGGCTCCTTTCCAATTCAGTTACCTTGGTCCCTTATTGCAGAAGCCAAGACCAAGGACCTGAGAAATGACTTGCACCTGAGTCCTCCCTCAATATGGAGCTGGATGAAAAGCATCTTTATATAAACATGGATGTTGGATTTCAGCGATTCTTAGCCTATCATTCTCAACTTAGTCATACTGACATGAATCATTAACTGTGTGGATCAATAATTCCATAACAGACATGAAATGCTCTTGTATGACTTAATAGACATTAAGGTAAAGCTCAAGTTCTTTACCCTTTTTTTATTTCTCAAACTCACTGTAAGATTTTAGCAAAGCTATATACTTACTGTAACTTAAAATGAATAAAAGGTGTTGATTCAAATGTCTTTCCTCATACAGTTTGTAACCATCTAACATCCCTTTGAGACACTGCAGGCTTCATGAACACATTGTGGTATAAATGGTCTTCTAAAGTGATTGCAGTAAGTATTTTACAGTAGGTTCTTTACCCTGCACAAGCAGGCTTGATGTGCCATGGAGACTGCACTGAGGTTGGGGCCATTACAGAACAAGTCCTTCTGAGACAGATTAGAGTCTCATCAAAGCAAAAACTAAATCAGTGATTCAGGATCTAGCTGGACAGGAAAAGGTCCGAGTGTTTAGATAAAATGGGAACCTAAATGCAACAAAGGGATGATGAAGAGAAGCAAGCTTAGATTTTCTTTTTAATTTATTTAAATGCTTATTATTATATTAGTGCTTTGCAGGTGTTTCCAGGTCATAATCAGGCTATATGAAATCACCAGATGCTCTAAATTAACTTTAATTTTTTTTACAAGTAAGTGAAATTATTTTACTCTTTTAAAGTAGCATGCAAATAAAAGTATTCAGGGCATCTGCATCTCTCAGCGGATGAAGATATTCAAAGTAGCTTTTGTTTTTAAATCTTCAAAATTGATAAATATGAGAATGTCACTGAGATCAGGAGGTAATATAGCCTGATAATGACAGTGTATTTGGCTTATCCTTGGTGTATTAATGTTTTTTTAGGGTCTTAGTCAAATAATTTAGTTCCTATCACCTCCTGAGTGGTGATAGTAATCTCGTCCATGCCTGAACTAATAGGCTGAGATTGGTGCAGCTACAGTTAATGCTGATGCTTCTTCCATGAAGGTTCCTGAAGTAGTGCTTACCTGGCTGTGTGTAGTAGGTATCAAGAGGATACATAGACATGGCAGACCTCCACCTATATATCCATCTTTCCCACTGTTGGCAGAATATTTTCACAGGTACTGTTGGTTGGTAGCTTCATAATATTTTGTGTCTAGAGGGTATTATAACAGGCAATCAAAACTGGTCAGAAAACCTCATAGTGTGCTGGGTGCGGTTGCTACTTATGGAATACCACCCAATTACCAATGGCTCTGGATTTTCTTCCCACTATAGGAAGTCTGTTTTGTAGCAGAATGCAGCATGGATAAAATAAAACTGATAAATGTTTAAACTGTGACTAGATTTTCATTATATATTGTTACATGAATTTGAAGAAAATTTGTGGACATTGCATCTTCTGATGACTATTATTGGGCATCTCATGCACGAAGTGAACTGTTACTGCTTCAGGCATTAGACCAAGTGACAATAATGACTGTATTAATTGAACAGACATTGAAATACTTGTGAACTTGCCATGTCTGGATACAGCCCTAGCAATATCTCAATAGTGTAGTAAGGTAAAACCCCAGGCATGTTGCTCCCACAGGTCACCTTTCCTTTCATTTCATTGGGAAGATCATAAAAGAGTGATAGTCTATTCTGGTAAGATATGAAGTTTGAATGACAAATGACATGGGCCACAGGGAATGCTGTTATACATGCTGCTTGATCTAGCAGAGAAGCATCTGTGTCTATAACACATGGTCAGTGAGTTTCCAATGTGAGAGCAGCAGAGCATTAAGCATTTACTGTGCATGTACTATGGTTATTAGAGAATGACAGAATGATAGGGGTTTCAAGTGACCTCTGGATGGGTTCTGACTGACTCCAGAGATGGAGATTTCACCACCTCTCTGAACCACCTGTTCCAGTGCTCTACAACCCTCAAAGCCAAGCCAAGAAGTTCCTCCACATGTTTAGGGGGAACTTCCTATGTCCAAGTTTATACTCTTTGCCTCTTGTTCTGTCACTGTTTACCATTGGAAAAAAACCTGACCCTCTGACACCCACACTTTCAATATTTATAAACATTGATAAGATCCCCCCTAAGTCTTCTCTAGGCTAAAAAATCCTAAGTCCTTCATCTGTTCTTCATAAAACAGATATTCTAGTCCCCAAATCATCTTTGTTTGCCTTTGCTGTACCCTCTCAAGTAGTTCCTTGTCCTCCTTGAACTGAGGACCCAGAACTGCACACCGTACTCAAGATGGGGCCTCACCAGGGCAGAGCAGAGGGGAGGGACAACCTCCCTTGAATTATTTGCCACACTCTTCTTGATGCATCCCAGAATACTGTCACCCTTCCTCGTTACAAGGACACATTACTGGCTTGTGGTCACGTTGTTGTCCACCAGGACTCCACAGATCTTTTTCTACAGAGCTGCTTTCCAGCAGGTCAGCTCCTAACTGGTACTAATGCATGGGGTTATTCATCTGTAGGCACAGTACCCTATGCTTGCTCGTGTTGAGCTTCATAAGGTTACTTTCTGCCCAGCTCTCCAGCTTGTCCAAGTCATGGTGGATGGAAGCACAGCCTTCTGATATGTCAGTCACTCCTCCCAGTTTTGTGTCATCAGCAAACATACTGAGGGTACACTTTATTCTATTCCTTTATCCTTGTTGTTGAAGAATATATTGAACAGGACTGGGCCCATCAGTGACCCCTGGGGAACACCACTTATTGCAGACCTCCAACTAGACTTCGTGTCACTGACCACAACCCTCTTTCAGCCAGATTTCAATCCACCTCACTGTCCATTCATCTAACCTGCCCTTCCTAAGCTTGCTTAAGAGGAAGCTGTTTTTGAAAGCCTTGCTGAAGTCAAGGTGGACAATACCCACTGCTATACTTTCATCTATCCAGCCAAGCCCTTGTAGAAGGTTATCAGAGGTAGTCAACATGGATTCACCAAGGGGGATTGATTTTGTCCACATACTTTGAGATGACTTCCAGAATGAGCTATTGTATCACAGGGGAAGATACAATAATTTTGTTTAACAATAGAAAAAACAAATTTATACACTGGTGTGTTAAATACATGGGGATCTGAACTACAGAAGAATTGAAAACTCTGTATAATATCTCAAATGTTCTCAGTTTTATATATCTCAAGTTACTTCCAGACTAATGATGCTAAAATCGGGGAAGAGGTTTCTCTCTCCTCCTGCCACTGCCCACCAGGGAAATTACTGATTGCACTAATTCTGCCAAAGAAATAGAACTTACTAGTTGGAAAGAAAGAAACAAGGATAATTATGCACCTGTATATAATTCTAGCTTCTTGGAATAAAAATATTCTGAAAAAGTTATTCTGCTTTCTGAAAGTTCACAGTACTTTTGGTTGATCATTTGGCATGATATTCAAAATAAGTATCACATGGATTTCCAAAGGCCATCTAGAGTTTCATTTCAGTGTTATTAAAATGACCATCAACATAAAGCTCCTTTAAATTGACTTCTTGAGTGTCACCCTTAGGTTGAGAGTCCTGGAATAATAAATCCATCAGTGCTGAATTGAATAGCTTTCAGTACAGGTGTGTGTATAAATATTTAAAGATTAAATGGGTCAAATAAGCAACAGAGAATTCCTAGAATGGATATATGTGCCTAAAGCAAGAAAGTCAGAACAGAAGAGGTTTTAAACTACCTTTTTGAAAAGCCTGATAACAAGCTACTTAAGTAATTTCTTTATGCAGAGGAGGTAAAGGACAAAACCAGGAGCTACAATAATAACTTGAGCTGCACTAGTGTGGTGTGAAGGCCTCAGGAATAATGAGCCCAGGATAGAGCCCAGGTGGCATGACTTCTGCCTTACAGCCACCGTGTCAGCAGAATCAGAGGAATGAGAAATGCACACAGATCGGACATTGCTCTAGGCTGTTTAACCTCGGGAAGTGAGAAGAGTGAAGGGGCCAGGGGGGAACAGGTATTTCAGCACTACACAGTTGAATTGAATGCCTACGTTTACAAATCCTGTTCACTTATTTGTTAGAAATTCAAACTTAATAGTCCGCAAGGGAGTGCAGTATCCTACATCCATGATACTCCTAAGTCCTGGACGTTGCCTGTTATACTCTAAGGCTGTCTTCACAACTTTTGCCCTTGTTTGACTGACTGTGGGTAACTGCTACGGGTGTTAATTTACATCAACATTTCTCCATGGTTTAGTTACTCTGGAGGTCTGCAGTCTTTCTTGCCATCATAGAAGAGGAATGCACTTGAATGGTATGCTTCTCATCAGATCCCAGCCATTTATAAAGCCTCTAGATATTTGATCTAAGCTAGACATCTAGAATCTTTGTAGAGCCAGTTGAGAGAAATAATTTCTCTCAAGATGTCCATTTTAGACACTTGTCTTAAGTATTTGCAGAGAACAGCCTTTGCTAACCTCTTATTTCATTCATTAAGAAACAGGTAGATGCAAAATTATCCGACAGCTGACAGAAATTAACCCTAGGCTACTACTGTTTATCTTTGTAAGTAGACCTTGCAACAACAAGCAATCAATTAATAATCTCAGTAACCTCTTTGAAAAGAGTTTCTTTCATTCTAAAAAGATGGCCTAAATGTTTTAAGGTATAAAATATGACAAGCTCTGGATATTTTTAAGAGCTTAAAGATACTTCAGGTGGACATGATACTAAATATGTTGCCATCTCTAAATCTTGGCTAGTAAGTATTTTAATTTATGCAGACTTGTACACCTAAGCCAGTGGCAATGATGCTGTGGTTTAAGATGAATAATAATACCTTTGTGTTTGAGTTAGTTGTTTAATTATACAATAACAGACTGGGGCTTGCTTAACCTTAAACATTTAGGAGTACTATAAAAGACAATGAATGGAAACAAATAATGCACTTACCTAACTGAAATCAAGACCACACACTGTGGCCATATAGGTAATAAGAAAACTATAAATCTAAAAGAGCTGGACTAAAAGCATGATGAGAAATTCAAGCTGAAATCCTGAAACTCCAAGGAGACCATGTGAAATACGAACAGTGTTTCTTAAAATAGATTGTTCTATTAGTAGAAGCCTAAAGTGATGCTTCCACACTGAAAGGCTTTGGCTTCACATCAAATGTCATGTGCTCTTTGACATTCAGAAATACCTCTCAAATATCTCAACATGATGGTAAGGTTTAGACTTAGGTTGCATTATAAATTCTTTTCACTAGGGTGCTTCTGGTGTACGTTTTCACTTGTTACCTAGGAATCCAGAGAAGACAGTATTATGAATAATAAGTCAAGCCTTATGCTAACTTCTGCATTGTTTTCTTCCTACCAAAAATGTAAAAATGTGCCATGAAGACAGCAGACTCCTACAGAACACTTTAAATTAATTAATTTGTAAAATTACCTACTGCTCCTATGTTCAGCTGAATGTAAGTATGTATCTGAAAGCATAAACACAGCTGTCTGAGTCTTTCTAAAGTGATAACCTAAAAGTTCTGAGATGCAAATGATGGATACTTTCTTTCACAAACAGAAGTGAGCTTTCACTTTTTTGCTTTTTCTCTGACCTCTTCATAAAGGCTCTTGAAGGTACTAGGTTCAAGTCTTACAGTTCTGTTTCTGCTACAGTGCTGCAAATTACAGAGGTGCTTACTAGATAAACTCCTATTATTAGGTTGAACTAAACATTTTACTATAATGAGGTTGAGCTCTGAGTGACATACACCTCTTTTACATTCTTTCCCATTGCTCTCTCTAATGAGGATATTTGTGCATCTGTAAGGTTTTTGTTTTACATCAAAGAGAAATACTGATTTTTTTTTTTCTCAGTGGTGCTGGAAACCAGAGTTCCAGCCATGGGGGTTTTTTGTTTTCGCAGAATGATAGGGGTTGGAAGGGACCTCTGCAGATCAGTCTAACTCCATTGCTAGAGCAGGCTCACCT
Source organism: Pogoniulus pusillus (assembly GCF_015220805.1). Lineage (NCBI taxonomy): Eukaryota > Metazoa > Chordata > Aves > Piciformes > Lybiidae > Pogoniulus > Pogoniulus pusillus. Next base: position 23,624,988 of record NC_087268.1, on the reverse strand, counting down.
AGAGCAAATTGCACAGGAATGTCCATAAGGGCTTTGAGCAACTCCAGAAACAGACTCTACCATCTGTCTTAGCAGCCTGTTCTAGTGGTCTACCACCCTCAAAACTAGAGGTTACTTTCTCGATGGAAATAGGAATGGGTAGAACTTTTAGATGGAAGTTCTTATGTTCAGGTTTGTGCCTGTTACCACCTGTCTTGTCACTAGGCACTGGTGATAAAAGACTGACCCCATCCTCCTGACATCCTCTGCCCTTTAAGTATTTATAGGCATTATATTGATAATATAGGCATTATATTGATAAAAAACTTGGTAACTTTTGTTGTGTCCAACCAAACCTTTTGCTTGCTGACTGTACTGTTCTCCATCAAAGGCAGGGATTCCTGAAGACAGACATGAGGATGTTATGCTATGACAGCTATCTTACAGGTGAATGTATAAATAATTCAACTTTTTCACTGCTGAGGGCTGAGAGCTTGATTCAGTAGAGGAAATAGTTCAAAGGTTTTTTTGTCGACTTAAAAATCAACAATGGAATGAGACATTGCAAGTGTGGTGTGGAGACTGAAGATTAATTGAAGAATACAAACAATATGGCTTCAGAGTTTTATTTTACTCTCTATTTATTGTGACAGTTGTCCGGGGCTACCGAATGAGAGAGGCACCCTCTGCCTCTCCTTCCCTCTTGCCTTTATAGTGTTGTTATGAAGGCAGGATTTGAACTTCAGCAACGCTCACTATATGTTATTACAATCTCAATGAAATGCCTGGAGAGCACCGGTTAAGAGATGCAGATTTTCTTAGTGTCATGAAAATCACTGTGCCAGATAAGACTTGTCTTGGTGAAGTTTGACAGAAATGTAGAGGTCTTTTAGAAAACACACTGAAAGCTCGGGGCTGTACTGTCTTTCGATTGTTGCAGGAAAATAGTGTGGATCGAACTTTGAGTGAGGGCACAACTTCTTTGCCACAATGCCCGCTGTCTTCCTGTCACTTTTTTGGTGTTTGTAAGGCTAGAAATGATCCTTCTATTTTCTCTATATTTTTTTTTTCTTACTCAAGTAACATAGAGCATTAGAGAACTAGGAGGATGATAGGAAATCTTGGCAAATGAGGCTCTTGCAGAAATTTACTGAGGATATCAGGAGATACTCAGACACCTGTTTCTTTCAGGACTAGTATTCCAGAAATACTCCTTTGGTGGTATGTGCCTTTTCATGTCTACTATTAAATCCAGGTCACTCTACCTAGATGCTATAGGAGATAAAAGATATACTAAATACAAAGAAAAAAATGCATTCAATTTGACATCTAGACCCTTTGCTGCCAAATTAGCCCTATGTAATTATGAACAGTAAAGAGGACGCAATCCAGAATGATACTACATGCTGCCCCGTTTGTGTCTATTCTAGAAATCTTCGCACTGTTAAAGAGCTCTAACAGAGAGAATTAGGATTAAATCAAGCTTGTTTTCCATTAGCACCAGTGGACTTTGAATGTGTCTGTATTAAATTCTGTGTGCCTATCTACGATACATTTATTTACATACTGTGTGAAGCCAGTGTTATGTACCCGTTTTGCACTACAATAAGAGATATCAATTATGATACGTATTAGTTAAACCCAGTCCTAGTTTGCTTGAGCCGTTAATTTCCATGTCAGCAAGAGTTGGATTTTCTATTATGTTCTTTCATTGTCAGGACTTCTAGCCTTGCAAGACACTGACTTAATAAATTGTTTCCTATTTTCTTTTTCATAAAGTCTAAATCTTGTTAAACCTGGAACTACTATACCTTTACTCTTTGTATTTTCTCTGCTTTCTGGCTGAAGTGACATCTGTGAAAAAAGCCTGTCTGAAAGTATAGCCTGTTGAGTTTCCTATTGATTGCAAGGGGAAAACTGGATGATTTCACTCCTGTTGTGTCAGCTCAGTTTTTCACTTTTGTCTTTCATCTTTAATCTTTGTATTCTGTTTTCTCTGGCTTGAATTTGCTCAGTTTGAAATCATCTTATTAGGAGGCAGGTGACAGACTAGTAAGACATTCTGTCATGCATATTTCCATCTATTAAGCAGTTGTTTTGAGTTAAATGATGAAGTACAGATCCCAGTCAGTTGTCAATCACTTATCATCCTATGTAGCTTTCCTCAAAGACCCTTGTGGTAATCACAAAACCTTAGAGAAATTGACAGTAAAAAAGTGATTGACACAAATCTCATTTTGGAAAGCTGCTTATGCTAGTTAATAACACTTGTGAACTGGTTGCAGGATTTATGGTCACTTTATTCATAAAATTGCTATCAAACATCTTCAGTGTCCAGGAAAGCCAAAATGGTTCCGAGAGATTCAATTCTTGAGAAGACTGAAGACATATTCCTCTTTTTTTTTTTTTTAATAAAGTTTTTCCTCTCCTGTTACTGTTAGAGATAAATGCATGTAAATTACATCCAATGAAAATGGAAGTCTGTGCCGTAGGCCAGTAGTGTGTCAGCAGATTAATTACCCATATTTGATTTTGAGGGTTGAGTACTGGTAATTATCGGAAAGTAATGGCCAAAGTGTTCTCTTGCAGAAATGACCAATAGCCATAATTAGGATCTGAAATGCCTAGCTTATGGCTGTGACATAAAAAAGTCTGAGAACTTCATTGATTAAAGCTAGTGGTGCTTTAAAAAACTGAGACAAATAGCTCTGTTTTCATTCCCTTTAAAAAAATTATCTGCAAGTACACAAGATTTAATTAAATATTGACATACTACTCAAACTGTTTTCTTCTTTGAATTTGAAATAAAGACATTGAAGAGAACTGCAGCTCCAAAATGAAGTTCTGTATATTAGAACATGAATGTATGTTGGAAAATAAATGCATAATATAATGCACAGAGTTCTTTCGAAAGTACTGTTTGCCCAGGCAGTGCTCTTTTTATTTAGCTTGTAACATTTCTTGGAAAACTGTTTATTGGGATAGGATTGGACTGATGATTATTTTTAATACCTAGAAGAATATCAACTTTTCTTTAAGGTACTGTTCTTACTTGGTGTGTATAACTCTTGACTTGGGCTGCAAGGAGCACATGATGCTAAGAGCAGGTCTGATTATAGACTCTGAAGTCTGAAAGGCCTTGACTTTTCTTACTCTGAGCCCACAGGGCTTAATAGCAATTTGCTGATAGAATATTAGCAGTGAGTCAATATCTTCCCAGGGGAACAAAAGAGAAAGGATGAGGAATAATAATGTACACAAATAAAAGTCTTGTAGGATTATATTTCTTGCTCGTGCATGAAGGACATTGCTTATCAATCAGTTTCAGACTTTACACTGTCTGAGACTAGATAAAATCTCAGCCAATGGGCTACAGCTAGATGAAACAATGTTAAGGACAACTCTCATGAAGAATTTACAATTTTATGAAACATCTACTATATTCTTTGTGGGTTTTTTTTTTCTAGTGCAAAAAAATCTGATAAATATGTGGCTTAAAAAAAAATCATCACAGGAAAAGACTCAGAATTTTAGATAAGTGGAAACATCAAACCTTATTGTTTTTTATTTATGTTATTGCCTTCACTAAATTAAACTCAACTTTTATACTTGATAGGGCAGTACTGTGGTTTCAGATTAACTCTTCAAGTACAATTTCTTGGTGATTGTGTATAAAGCATTGATTGAATTGGTTCCTGCTTTAACCACAAGTTTCAGCTTCTTGTTTTTTTTTTTTTTTCCCCTACACTGTTTAAGTAACAAGTAGGAACAGTTCCCAGCCAAGCATCTAACCAACTATTTATCATTATTCAATTATTCATAGACCATTATTTATAGGCCATATTAATATTTTTGTGTAATGAGTAGTATAGTCTTACTTAATGTTTATAGCAATCCGTGACTTGTGACTTCCTAGGACAGTGATGACACATCTATGTAAAGTCTAAGAAACAAGAAAATCTGTCTGAACAGCCTAATCCTCATCATCAGGCAAATTAATCCTGTCAAAATAGACCAACAGATCACAGAAGCACAGAATGTTAGGGGTTGGAAGTGACCTCTAGAGATCATCTAATCCATCCCCCCCTGCCAAAGCAGGATTGCCTGGGGCGGACCACACAGGAATGCATCCAGGTGGATTTTGAAAGTCTTCATAAAAGGAGACTCCACAACCTCTCCGGGCAGCCTGTTCAAATATTCACAGTATCACAGTATCACCAAGATTGGAAGAGACCTCATAGATCATCAAGTCCAACCCTTTACCACAGAGCTCAAGGCTAGACCATGGCACCAAGTGCCACATCCAATCCTGCCTTGAACAGCTCCAGGGACGGCGACTCCACCACCTCCCTGAGCAGCCCATTCCAGTGTCCAATGACTCTCTCAGTGAAGAACTTTCTCCTCACCTCAAGCCTAAATTTCCCCTGGCGTAGCTTGAGGCTGTGTCCTCTTGTTCTGGAGCTGGCCACCTGAGAGAAGAGAGCAACCTCCTCCTGGCCACAACCTCCCCTCAGGTAGTTGTAGATAGCAATAAGGTCTCCCCTCACATACTCAGGTCATAAAGACTAAATTCATCATAACGCAGGTAGAATCCAAACACAGAGCCCAATGCACTGGATGACAGAAACCATGTAAATAAATGAAGCAGCAGCGAGTGGGAAGTTATATGCTGTGTTCATAGGATGTGAATAGGTGTTACTGTCATTAAACAAAGCAATGCACAATAAAGCCAACTGTGCACAAAGCAATGGAAAAATATTCCAGGAACCATAAAAACCTGCCTCCTTGTGTTGAGGTGGAATCTCCTGTCTTCTAGCTTGCACCTGTTGTTCCTTGTCCTGCCATTGGGCACCATCAAAAAGAGACTGGCACCTTCCTCTTGACACCCACCCACAGTTCAAGTTCTGCAATCATTATTGTAGCTTTTGGTTGGACTCTCTCCAGTAGACTACTAGATCCCTGTCTTTCTTGAACTGCAAGCTCTAAACCAGACACAATATTCCAGGTGTGGTCTCAGGAGGGAATAGTAGAGGGGGAGGAGAACTTTCATGGACCTGCTGGACACATCTTTCTTAATGCACCCCAGGATGCTGTTGTCCCTGTTGTTCTCAAGGGTACAGTGCTGTCCCATAGATAACTTTCTGTCTGCAGGCACACCATGGTGTTTCTTCATGGGGCTGCTTTCCAGCAGGACCACCCCTAGACTGTACTAGTGCCTGCTGTTATTTCTTCCCAGATGCAGGACTCTGCACTTTTCCTTATTGAACTTCATGCAGTTTGCCTTCACCCAGCTGTCCAGCCTGTCCAGATTTTGTTGAATGGCAGCACAGCCTGATGAAGTGATGTCAGCCACCCCTACCCCTTCCAGTTTCATATTGTCACTGAACTTGCTGCGGGTACACTCAGTCCTCTCATCTAGGTCACTGATGAATATACTGAACAAAACTGGACCCAGTACTGATCCTTGGGGAACACCACTGGCCACAGACTCTGCAGCACTGATTGCAACTCTCTGAAGACTGTTGAGCCAGTTGCCAACCTACCAATCATCTGGCCCGTTTTTTCTTGAGTTTACCTGTGAGGATGTTATGGGAGACAGTATCAAAATCCTTGCTGAAGTCAAGATAAACAGTATCCACTGTTCTCCCTTCATCTATCCATTTGGTCATGCCTTCTAGAAGGAGGCTACCAGACTAGTCAAGCAAGATTGCCTCTTAGTGAATTCATTCTGGCTATGCTTGGTAATCCTCTTTTCTTTCATGTTGTTAGAGATGGCCTCCAGAACGAGCTGCTCCATCGCCTTTCCAGGGATGGAGCTGAGGCTGAGTGGTATGTGGCTCCCAGATCTCTTCCTTTGTGCCCTTTTTGAAGACTGGAGTGACACTAGCCCTCTTCCAGTCCTCAAGCACCTCCATTATTGAATGTTATAACAGAGAAAAGATAAACTGAAGACAGCAAATTACTGGGGGGAAAAAACAAAGAAAGAAGGAAAGCTTTATCCAGGGAAATTTTGAAAAATGTGAATGTGGAATGCCACAGAGAACCCACTGGAGAATCCTTCTCTCTTCATGGTCTGGCAGCTATTTCTGAAAACTTACAGCTAAGTGTGAGTACAGACTTGGGAGAAGGAAATTGGCCAGCTAAAAGCATGCATTCGTTGTAGAACCTGGGGATTCTTGTTAAAAGAAATCATCCAGTTCTGTAAATGTCTCTGGGGAGAAAGTTCTGCCCTGTTTATTCATTGTGGTTTAGGATTCTAAACTGCTGACTTTTTCAAATGTTCTGTTATTCAGTCACCAGCCGATACAGAATACATCACATTCCATCTACCCTGGGGAAAAGAAGCTAGAGAACTTGTCAGACAAGTTAATTATTAATGATGCCACAGTCTAAAAGCAGTAAAGGTGTCTGAACCAGGATTCCATCTCTTTCAGCTGAGGTGGTTTCTAAGCCAAACTGTGACTGTGTGCTGGAAAGACCTGGTGAATGCAAGTTGTGGTTCCTGCTCATCCTGTGTGGATGGATTTCCTTTCACAAGACACCAAGATTTAGGCAAAATACTATTGTTTACTTGAGTCCTGCCCTGCTGTAGGTGCAGGTAGGATACATGCCCACAGTCAGAAGATGGGAAGCATTCCCAAACACCCAAATTTACATGTTGCTCAGATTTATTATCAGACTACCAATAACTTTTCTTTACCAAAACTCAAGCCAAATAAGAACACAGAAACGAAGATCTTGCACAGCCCATTTTGGGGAATTTTGACTGTGGTAACACTCACTATTGATGGAAACCGAGTGACAGTTTGGCTGAAGTATAGAATCAGGAAGATAAGAGAGAGAGTCCTTGTTCCAGAAACGAAACCATTAGCAGGAAAGAGACCCAAAGACAGAGACCTCGATGGATGGAAGTGTGTGAGCTATATCTTAACGTATTTCAAAAGACTTGAAAGAAACTGAGACAAGGAATGGTGCACACATCCTGTTCCGTTTCCTAAATGGAAGCCATTCTTCTGCTTCTTGTCGTGCAGAGTCATTACTTCCACATTTCTGGCAAAGATTTCAAACTGCATGCATCAAGTACATGTAAGGCTGTGTTTTATAGTGTTTACCTGCAAATTTAGAGAGGGAAGTGGAGCGACATCTTAAAAGTTTCACATTCACCTCTCAGGCTCTCCCATTTATGTTGCAGAAAATTTTGTGTAGTCCATAAAAATGCCTCTCATTTCCTCTTCTTCCTTCCATTTCAGTTTCTATCCTAAATTTCTTGACAGGTTTAAAAGGCTGTCTTGGCAAGACTGTCACAGAGTACTCTAGTTCTCTGGTGAAAAATCACATCTTCAAATATTACTAGTGCCCTAGTATGCTCAATAGCACAAGTTTCCATGTAAAATAATGTGGTTGGTTTGTTTGTTTTTCAAGAAATTTTTGGGTTTTTTTAAGCCTGTTTCCTAGATGTTTGCCATATTCAGTGCAAATTTAGTATGGGCTGTCTTAGTGTATTAGCCCAAAGTTTTAGTGTGTGAAGGAGATAATATTTTTAATCTCTAGTCTTAAATGGTACTTTCTGTTCCATTTCTGCTGTGGTATACTGCAAGACTTGTGTTCAGAGTGTGTAAAATCGTATGTAGCAGATACAACAGTAAAATCTGAGAAACTAAGATGTAGTTATTTGTCCATACAATCCCAGGCTGATACTGGGAAATGTAATCAGTGTACTGGGTTTTCAGTGGCATATCCAAGGAGATTATGTTGCAGAGGGCAGAAATACGTGGCCGAGTCGAAAATTTATCAAAAATAGATATTTTTTATTTTTACAAAAACCCGCCCCCACAACTATATATACAAAGATTAATTTCGTTTGATAAACAGGTTGAGTTGCATGAGAATTAATCTACAAGGATACCATCAATAATCTGACTATATATTTGAAGTCAGATTTTGGAAAAGGACTCAGCTATTAATTAATAGTGGTTTCTTACTAAATTAAGCTAAGCCAAATAACTCACTCAGGCTGGCTCGTGCGGTCTGTCTTCCTCCTCCAGCGGCTGCAGGAATCGTTAAGGGTCGTTAAGGGTCGTTAGGCAGACAAAGGTGTGTGCCTAACAGGAAAGCGAATCCTTAGTCTCTCTGCAGTCCAGGCACAGGGGAGTGAGCGAACTCAGGCAGAGACGTCCAGGCACAGGCAAACTCCAAAGCGGGAACCCCAAAGGCGGGAAGACCCCCAATATTTATAACCTTGGCTAGACAAAGGGCAGAGTTACCACACCTTAGGCGCGAAAGCGCACGGCCAATCCCAGCCTGGCTCCAGCGCGGGAACTCACGGGGCAGTCCCCGCCCCCTTCACGGCTGCAGGGCAGGCGGGGGGGGGGGGGGGGGGAAACCAGGCGGCTTTTCCCCTTTCCCCCCGAAGTCCGGGCAGGAGAGGAATTTAGGGGTACAGGACTCCAGGACAGATTAACAAGTTAACTTTGTGTGACATTAAACTGGAGGTTAATGTCCTTCCTTGCACAATGATGCTGTCAACTGCTCTGTGTCACTGAAATAAACCTCCTGATCTTAGGCTTTTGAAGACTTGCATTTATTTAAGTACTCATGCACTTTTTCACAGTAGTGACATTTCTTAAAGTGGTCAATAGGAATATGTTAAGAAACTTTCACAACTTTTCCCCCTTAGGTTCTGTCTTTCCCTGTGTCAAAGTTTATGCTCTTTTTTTCTGTAGAGAACATAGATTGAGATGGTAGAGTATAATAACTGAAGTAATCCAAAGAATTTCTGAAATGCTATTTGCAGTTAAAAAAAGCTTTCTCATTAAATTAGAGATATTTGCTGCTTTTGGCTTTTCAGATGACGGCAATCTGCAATACAAAATCTGATATAATTCCTAATACTTGTAGCAATTCTCTGTTTGAGATAAGAGCTTCAAAATTTTCTAGCCTTCGGATTCTAAATAGCTGAAAATATGCTCCAAGGAACAACTGAAAACTATTTATTAAAACTCGGTTAATATCTACAAATGATTTATCTAACCTCTAGCATAATTAAATAACCTATATTTTTCTGCAGAGAGAAAATATTAACAACTTTGTTGATCTACTAAAAAAAAGCAAACCTGACCACTCCTACCTCAACCCATTTCAGGTCGAGTATTTAAGTAATACTTTTATCAAAGGTTTTGTCCTATCGTTTCAGTTTCATTGCCTCCTTTTTCTCTTTTTCTTTGAGCTTCTTGCTTTTTTTATCCTGTTCACATAAAATAAAATCATGTGTTTCAAATGGAGTGGAGAGAGGTAATGCTTCTTCCTTCCCAGTATGAGAAGACCTGCTAGTGTCACTCAAACACGTTTAATGGAAGTCAAATTTCCAGCGATTTTTGCCAACTGCCTGACGCGGAGGGGAGAAATTAATTGGTGTGAGATGATACTCTATAAAAATACACAGTTTATTAATTTCAATATTCTGAACTCTCACCACCCCCAACCACTGAATTTTAATATTAATATTTGCTCTTACACTTGTTAATAACTAGCAAACGTTTAAACTATAAACAGAGAGAGGAACTTCCCAGTGGCCAAATGCTGCCTCGGGTTAGTATGCTGCTTGCCCAGTAGATAGGCCCAAGCTCTTTCTGCTCTAGCAGAAGGCAATAGAAATTACGGAGACATTAAAGCATTTACTCACAAATTCTTATTAATTATCAATCACCCTCCATGGCTAAATCACAACCTTCAGGAACTCTGCCTGTGGATTTTGAGGCTGCAATCCTTCTGGCTTCAGGGGAAAGCAGACAATCCCTGACCTTATTCTCCTGGCTTCTTCTGGATGCTCTGTCCAGGGATTCTTAGGCAGGACCTTCAGGTACAGAGGCAGGATGTTGTGCAGTCTCAGCACTATGTCACGCTGATAACACAGGCCGATTGTGTGCAGACAATCCAGGGTCTGCTCCTGGTAACTCGCGGCAGTGGAGCTTACCAGGCGGTGATAAGGCAGTAGGGTACACAGCTACACAGGAGACTAAGCTCCATAGAAGCAGGCAATGCAGGATCTAGTCCTGGTAACTCACTGCAGTGGCATGCTGTGATGGTTTGGGTGTTCCCCGCCCCCCCCCCCACTTTAGAAATACCCAGCTAGACTCAGCCGGCTCTGGAAATATGAATGAAGCTATTTATTTACAGCTAGCACAATATACAAGCAGATATTTACAGTATATACAGCTATAGACAGAAATATACAAGGTAAAAGTAATACAGAAACACAACTCCCCTCCCAGAAACCTGAGTCCCCAGGAGGGGCTCTCAACCACCCCTGCACCTTCCCCCTGCCCCTCTCAACCTTACTCCAGTCCTAAAGAAGAATGGAGGTTCAGTCAAGAGGTAAGAAGCAAAGGTGAGTGGAAGGTGAGGTTAGGGAGATGCAGCTCAGTCAGAAGCCCAAGGCAGAGTGAGAGAAAATGGCCAGAGTGTTATCTAATGTTTTCGTTTCTTGTTCAGCAAGACTCTGGGGGGAGTAGACATCACCATTGCTTTCCTTTCACAGCCTATCATCTAGTTCTTCTCACTAAAACATTCCAGCCTGCTTCAAACTAGCACACGTGCAAGTTTGCATGGCCGGCTGGGAGCCTGTGGGAGACTCTGTAGATAGCACAGACAAATAGGAGCCAAGCAGGCATTAGAGTGAGCACTGTGGGTGAACACTGTGGGTGAGCAGGCAGGCAGGCAGGCAAGCAGGCAAGCATAAGCAGGCATAAGCATAAGTACTTTGTTTACCTGTGTACCTCCTATTTATCAAATGTGGGCTGAGATTAATGGCCCTTTGGCCACCAGATTGACCAATCAGCTTGGCAGTTAACCAAAGCATACCATAATAAGCAAAGGCCACAGGCCTGCTTTTCCCTAATTTGGGAAAAGCAGGGGCCTTGCACTAGGCAGGCACAAGCCAAGTGTGTGTATCTTACACAACCATGTTACACAACCTGGGCCCTGGGCACATCAGACTTCATGGCACTAGGTCTATTGTGCTTCTTTGTGCCTATTTATGTGTTTACCTCTGGTGTGGGCAGAAAGACATGTCCAGGCAAGACAAAGCATGTATAAGCCTCTTTGGGCCTATGGGCCCTCCACAACACTGCCATTCTTCATTGCTGTAGTTTTAAGTTCTCTTTGGTTCACCAGAAGACTGAGGATCTTTGACAAATATGAGGAGCAAAGCCTATTGTATTGCCAAATATAAAGCTGTAATAAGCAGGGAGAAATCAGGTTTGAAATAATGTTGTGTTTGAAGCTCAAAATGCAGATCTAGGACTGGAAAATACAGAAGCTTTGAAAAATGTTCAGCCTGTTTATTGGGAAAACTAAATCCTGCTTTAGTTCAGAAATGTTCCTGCATAATACATTTAATTGTATTTTGATCAATGCTTGCTAGTCAAAAAAGATTGCCTCTGAACTTCAGCTTCTTTCTGAGTGTAATTGTAGCTTTGGAGCATTTGCATTTCTTATTAGTAGGTGATGTATCCAGCAGCATCAAGAATAGCTAAAATTGAAGGAAAATGGTTTAAGAAATAAGCATGCTTTTAGCAGCTTTGGTAGTTGAAGCTTTTGAAGTAGAGCTCCAGAGGCTGCACTTTGTTTATTTGTTTTTCCTCTCCCCCTAAGTCGATATTTGAAAGAAGACAATGTTCCAGAATTACAGCTTTGACCATTAAACAGATTTAATGCTTGTGCCCTTATGATCCAGAATAAAACTTCTAGATGCTTTCTTTTATCACTGAAAGTCAATATTGAATGCACAACTGGCAGCAGGACTACAATGCTTTTGAACTTTGTTTTTTGTTTTGTTTGGATCAGGCTGGTTTTGATTCCCTGACAGTCTTCTGGCATACTGGAACGTGCTATGAGAGAGGTTTCTGACTACTCTTAGCTAAGATCCAGGTTTACCTTTACTAATCTTTACCTACATGTCTTTCTTCATTTATTGTCCTTATATAGTTTGTTCTTCATCTTTGTGCTCTGGATTTACATAATTGGACACTTGTATCATCATCCTGGCCTGTATCAGGAACAGTGTGGCCAGCAGGACAAGGGAGGTTATTCTTCCCCTATACTCAACACTGGTCAGGCCACACCTTGAGTACTGTGTCCAGTTCTGGGCTCCTCAATTCAAGAGAGATGTTGAGGTACTGGAATGTGTCCAGAGAAGAGCGATGAAGCTGGTGAGAGGCCTGGAACACAAACCCTGTGAGGAGAGGCTGGGGGAGGTGGGGTTGTTTAGCCTGGTGAAGAGGAGGCTCAGGGGTGACCTCATTCTATGGCTGCTTCTCCCTCTCTGCCTTGAAATGTGAAATGGAGTTAAAATGCTCATTGCAAATTAATATCCCTGTTAGTTGCTATGATCATCGAACTGATACTCAAGCCTCACTTGGGCACATGAAGAAATTTATGTAAGGGGCAAGCCAAGATCATTCAGATTTTTGTACTCCACCAACTTACGTGCAGCTGAATATGCAGTGTGGTGCCACTGGTTTTCTACAAGGAGAGGCAAATGAAGGCTTCTTCCTCCCTCGAAGTGCCCTTACTGTGAGCTAGTGCTACTAGCAATCAGCTCTGCACAGTAGGTGTTGATTCATTAACTTTTACCACAGTACTCTGCATAGGACAGAGTGATTAGTTCAGCCATAACCAGAGCATGCAAAGAAAAGAATAAAATGTGGCACAAAAAAGAGAGAAATATTGATGTTATTAAAAGTTTAAAAAGAAAATAAAAGTGTATTTGATAATAACAATTAAGTACTGATCATGGAAAGCATTAATAAACTTTGTTGCTTTTTGATTTTTTAGTTTTCATTCATTTTTTTCAATGTATTTCTGTTTTCTGAACGAAATACTCTCTTTTTATATACAATCCTATTAAGAAAAATCCTTCATAGGTTCCTAATAGGAGTTCTGATGTTGTGGTAGATGGACAGAATGTATAGACATACCATTCTTTAATTATGAAACTTCAAGAGCTTCTAATCCTCCCAGGACTGTAATCAAGAAGTGTGTGCAATCAGTTTGTGTTGTTCTTGTAATGATACATGAGATATTAATTCAAACTGGTAACTTGTCCCTCCAGTCACTTGAAAGGGAAGCTGGCAGCACAGTCAATTAAATTCAAGCTTGTGTAAATGATTTTTATTGCTCACTGTTCATGCAGTAGCACCTTGATGTACACAGGCAATATCCTGCTAGGCTTTGGGGATGTGGATTTTAATCACTGCAAGTAGACAAGAAATTTAATGACTTAATGACAAGTCCACCCATTTTAATGGGAACTTTGTGCTAATTAATTAGTGGAGGTAGTTTCTCAGCTTTTTAAAAAACATTGATAACTAGCCTGCGTTTATCCTTTGGGAGGGTGAATAATTGACTAAGTTTAGCTTTCAAATCAGTTGAATTAGGGGAAGTGGAAAAATTACTGCAGATTAACAAAGTTCTGTGATTTTTCTTCTATTAAAACAAAGCCTCAGAGCTCTGTGTTCTGTTGAACAAATAAATATTTCTTTTAGTCAAATCCAAAATGCTTTATTTCAGATGTTAACTTAAAACCAGGAGTAAAGTAATGGGAAACAAAAGTGGATTGGACTGTTGGAGAGCAGGAAGCCATCTTCTTATTCCCTTTGTCTCATAACTGGATTTGAAGTAACACTTGTGGAAAACCCTTTCCAGGATCTAGTGTCTTCTGCAAGTGGAATGAAGGAAGATTGATCACTTGAAATTAAACAGGAAAACTTTGGTCGCTAAGCTTCTTCACCAGGATTTCGAACAGTGCTTTGCAGTAGGCACAAAGCATAATCAAGTTGTAGCACTTCAAGAAAAAAAGAAAAAATGATTCACATTTGCAGCTACCATTTCTACATACAGATGGGTTGATATCTATACTTTTATTACTACAATACATTAGATACTGTACAATCTCCCTTTGATAAGCTTTGTATGTTTTCCTTCTTTAGCCATGTGCTTGATTCCAGCATATCTGAGACTACCATTCTTCATCTTGGCTGAGATGCTGTTTTTCTTTCCTGAGTTTTTCTTTCTTTCACAGAATGTTTTGAGTTGGAAGGGATCTTCAAAGGTTCCCCCTTTATGCCTACCCCATAAGCAAGGATATCTTTCACTAAATTGGTGTACAGGATTAACTCTCCAGGGGGAGTGATCTTGAACCTGACCCTAGGTGGTCTTGACCCCTCCCCAGGGGTGGGTCTGAACACTACCAGCTGATGGCTAGCCTACTCCCCCGTCCTGTCTAAAGGTCTGTAAAAGCAGGGGGACTTCCTGAATTGTCTGGGTTCTAATTTAAATTCCCAGATACTCAAATATGTTTGATAGAACCAATAACCATCTTTTTAGAGTGCCCTTCCCTCTTCCCCTTTCTTTCCGAAAAGAAAGGAATTAGATGTAGAGAGAGGAAAGGTAAGCACACCCAAATAAATAATTTCACTCTCATTTTGAAGTTAAAAAGAATAAAAAAGTTTAACAATAAATGAAAAAGGTATCTGAAGTAGGGAAGTTACAAAGGTATAGGAAAGGGAAAACAAATACAAAATGTGTAAATACAACCAGATTTTTGATAGTAATGAGTTTGTCTACCTTGTGAGTGGTGGCCACATGGTAAAACAAAGAGAACCAGGAACAAGATGGTGATGCTGGTAAGCAGGAAGGCAGGGAGCACAGAGGGAGAACAGGAAGTCCCCCTGCCTTTATAGACCTTTAGACAGGAAAGGGGAGTGGGGTAACTATCACCTGGTAGTGTTCAGACTCACCCCTGGGGAGGGGTCCAGACCACCTAGGGTCAAGTTCAAGATCATTCCCCTAAAGGGTTAACCCTGTACAACTGGGTTGCTCAAAGGCCCATCCAAATGGGGCTGAAATCTCTTCACCTTTGAGACTTGAATGGGGCTTTGAATTTCCCCTTTTTGGGGGTTTGTCCATGAATCCATTAAAATTACTTCCCATAAGGATTCCATGGTGTTCATCTCCTGAAAGTGAGGTCAGGGTGAACACACCAGCACCACGGGGTGAAGAACCCTAGCATTTCTATATGTGGTAGGGTTGTTCTATGAAAGATGATTTTTGTTCAAAGCCTTCGTTTTTTGCATTTTTTTTCCAAAAGGCATATTTTAGGAATTGTTGCTATGCTGCTGTATGGTTGACTTGGCTGCAGTTGAAATCAGGAGGCAAAATTCTTACGGTTTAGAGACATTACAAGAACATTAAGTGGTTTTAGGGCAAGTTTGGCAAGAGTCTGAAAAGCTGAAACCCAAAGTCACTTGTGCTGCGAATCGATCTTCAGATTGTTCTGTTTGTAGCTTATTTCACCACATCGCTTCTAAGACGCGTTTGTTCTTCATGCAAATCAAGTCCAGGAATAAATATTCAGTGCTTTAGGCTTACTTCTATAATAGTTTGTCATTCAGTACTGTAACAAATGAAGATACCTTGATGTAGCAAAATGTAATCTGAAGAAATTGTTCTTGCAACTGTCTCCTACAGTATTTATTAAATATTTACAAATGGCATCTAGCTTGTGGGTTTTCTTCTTGTTTTTAGATGAGGGTGGGAAAGCAGAGTGGAAAAGAATTTGAAGGCTTTTGCAGTATTGAATGTGCAGATAAAGCATATGCTGCTGAGAGAACTTTCCCTATATCGGATAACAAATCAATGAAAAATTATTTGAAAGTATTTGGACTTGATCATAGAATTATAGAATCATAGAATCAACCAGGTTGGAAGAGACCTCCAAGATCAGCCAGTCCAACCTAGCACCCAGCCCTAGCCAGTCAAATAGACCATGGCACTAAGTGCCTCATCCAGGCTTTTCTTGAAGACCTCCAGGGACGGTGCCTCCACCACCTCCCTGGGCAGCACATTCCAATGGGAAATCACTCTCTCTGTGAAGAACTTCCTCCTAACATCCAGCCTATACTTCCCCTGGCACAATTTGAGACTGTGTCCCCTTGTTCTATTGCTGGTTGCCTGGGAGAAGAGGCCACCTCCCACCTGGCTACAATGTCCCTTCAGGTAGTTGTAGACAGTAATAAGATCACCCCTGAGCCTCCTCTTCTCCAACCTTGATGATACTGTGATACTGTGATATTGCTTTGGTGAGGATGTATATGGAAGGAACTAAAAAGATTTTTGACCTTTTTTTTTTGTCCAAACACCCACTTGAACAAAATGAGGAAAGTGTCTCCACTGATGTTGAAGCAGTCCTGCTTGCTGAGTTTGAAAAGGGACACAGTCTCAAGTTGTGCCAGGGGAAGTATAGGCTGGATGTTAGGAGGAAGTTCTTCCCAGAGAGAGTGATTTGCCATTGGAACAGACTGCCCAGGGAGGTGGTGGAATCACTGTCCCTGGAGGTGTTCAAGAAAAGACTGGATGAGGCACTTAGTGCCATGGTCTAGTTGACTGGATAGGGCTGTGTGATAGGTTGGAGTGGATGATCTTGGAGGTCTCTTCCAACCTGGTTGAATGTATGATTCTAAGTATCAAGATTCTGCTAGTGTGGAGTAAATTAGTCAGGAAAAAAATAGTGAGGAAGAGGGCCCAAGATTGCAGTGATTCTGGTGGAACCAGTTTAAAGACCTGCTGATCATGAATGGCTGCTATGTTGCAAGTCAGTTCTTGATTGTTCTGTTTTTAAGTATATTCAATTTTTCACTTATTTGAAATGTTGTTTCCATTCATGCTCATTGATTCATAGAGGATGTTGCTTTCATTATTTTATTGTATCTGATTTTTTAAGATGTCATCCCTTTATTTTTTTCTAGCAGAGAGTAAATTATTATGCCACTGAAACGTAGAGAAGCAATACATTATTTCAGATGAGTTAAGAAACTAGCTCCTACCACACCTGTCCTAGAAATTGTATTCACCCTACTCTCTTGTCATCTCCATTTGGCAATCTGTTTTAAAACTACAGAATGGACAGCAAAGTACTGTTCATGAAATAGATGTGGGAAGAGTTGTATTTAGTGTGGGAGAATTTTGTCTCAAGAACACTTCAGTTATAAGTCTTGCCTTTCACCCCAACAAATCAAAATGCTTTTAGAAAATATAATACATTTGTATGTAGTCTGCATAGTGAATGCTGGTCAAGAAGCTTTTCAGAGATGTTCTTTAATGGTTGTGAGTGCACATCTGCATGCAGGAAAACATTGTCAGTCCTTTTCCGCATGCCTGCTTTCTATCACCTCATGCCCCTGTTTGTATTGATAGTGAGGGTTATTCCAGCCCACGTGTGGAACCCTGCATTTGCTCTTGTTGCTTTCTTTTGGTACCTGCTGCAATTTTCAAGCTCATTCTGAATTCTCACTCTGTCCTTTAGCTGTTTAAAACTACTCTTAGATTGATTTTTTTGTTGTTGTTTGTTTGGGTTTTTTTGGGTGGTCCAGGGGGAAAGATGAGGATATTTATCTTTTGTGTTAATCAAACTATTAGATAATCCTGGATCAAGCTTACATCCCAGTGCAACTTCACATCTACTAAGAGGCAAATATATTTAGTAGTTTTCCATTAAATCTCCTTGTTATCATGTTCATACACATCATAATCCACCTTAGAAGAAGAAAAGTAATTGTATGAGAGAAGAGGGAATAAGGTTCCTTGATTATCCAGTCTATTTCCTTCTCAATTAAACCCTCTTATCTCTCTTCACTCAAGCCTATGGCTAACAGAGGATGCTTAAGAGCAAAGCAGACTCGCACAATCCTTTCAAAGACTGGAAGTGCAAGCTTTTTGACATGCTACATCTATCTGGGAATTTTTTTCTTGTCATGTATTTAAAGAAAAAAAGAGGTGTGTATTTGTTTGGAGACTTACTAAAGGAAAGATATTTAGCAAAAACTTTTCAATACAGAAGGATTTTCATTCGTCCAACACTTCCACTCAGGTGGAGAAGTCAGTACAGTGTAGGAGGCAGAGATTTTGACGCCTACTGAACCCATTAACTGTTGCTAACAAATACATGTTACAGAGGGGTATTCTGCTACCTACGCCTGTTTTAGCAGAGGGGAGAAATGAATTGGGGTGAGATAATTTTATATGAAAATATATATTTATTAATCTCAATATTCTGAACTCTCGCCACTCCCAACCACTGAATATTTATATTCGATACATCGTTATGAAAACAATCTAGGATAAAATATGTACAGAAACTTGTTATTTAACTAGCAAACATTCAAACTATAAACAGAGAGAGGAGTTTTCCCCGCAGCTTAATGCTGTTTGGGGTCTTTATGCTATTTGCCCAGCAGAGCAGGCTGAAACTGACTCTGCTCTACGGCAGAGGTAACAGATATTTACAGAGGTATTAAAGCTTTTACTCACAACTCTTATTAATTATTAATCACCCTCCAGGGCTGCGTCACAGCCCGTGTCTAATGTCCAGACTTCAGGGGATCTCTACCCGTGGACTTGGAGGCTGGAATCTTCCCAGCTTGAGGGGAAAGGATAAATCTTCCCAGCTTGTGGGGTAATGGGTTTCTGACCTTTTTCTCCTGACGAAGGATGTAATCCCTGCCTTTGGTGCTGCTGGCTTCCTCCAGATGCTTCTGTCCAGGAATTCTCAGCTGGCAGGATCTCAAGTATAGGAGAAGAATATCGTGCTGTCTCTGGCATGGTTGTCACAGCTAGCAGGCTGTGTGTGTGTGCAGACAATCCAGAATCTGCTTCCTGGTTATCTCAGTGGCAGTGGCTTTTACCAGGCAACGATAGGCAGCGGGCATGCAAAGTGTGCACGGCTGCTGGGAGTCTGAGCTCTGTAGGTAAATGCAGTACAGGATCTGGTCCTGATAACACAGTGGCGTGCAAGTGTGCACAGCTGGATGGAGACTATATATATATATATATATATGTATATGTGCAGGCTTAAATGAGCTCTGCATCTAAGGTACGCAGGCAGGTGAGCTGTGAATGAGTCAGAGCATGAGGTCTGAGCATCTGAGTGTCTGAGTGTCTGAGTGCAGGTCTGAGCTGCAAGTGAGGGTCAGAGCAGCTGAGCTATACAGGGTCTATGCCTGAGGGTCTGAGCTGAGCATGTGAGCTGTGCAGGGGTCTGAGCACTTTGTTTACCTGTGCACTCCTATTTATTGAATGTGGGCCAAGGTTAATGGGCCCTTTGGCCACTAGAATGACTAATCAGGTTGGCAGTCAGCCAGACCTTACCATAATAGGCAGAAGCTGCCTGCCTGGACTTTCTTCAAATATGGGGATCACATGGGCTTACCCCAGGGAGACAGGAGCTGGGAGTGTGGGGGCTTACAACCTGTTTACAACCAGAGGTCCTGGCAGAAAAACATGTCCAGGCAGGTCAAGGCATAAAAAAGCCTCTTTTTGGGTCTACAGGCCCTCCATGACAACGTGTCTGTAAGACTTCTCTCAATGGGCAAATGCATAATATGCCACTTGCACAATTCACTCTACTATGTATGGTTAAGTTCTATTCATATCATTGTAGTGCGCCTGTTGCCAAAAAATCTGAGCTGCTTCCAGGAAAGTGGCATCAATGTGATCTGCCATCTGACAAACTTTTGCTTGCTTTTTTTCCCCTTTTTATTCAGAAAGAGAGACTTCAATGTGAGATTTTTTTTTTTAAGGGAAAAAAATGTACAGTATGCTGAGTAAAAGCACATTGTGTCCTCAACAAAGTCTGCTAATGCAGTTTAATGTATGCAGTTCTTGCCTAACTCAACTTGGTATAAGTCTGTATATAGTGTTGGGGTAGTGCTGAACCTTCATTTAGCAGATGTACTGTGTTCGCCTTGGACTTGGAACCTTCAAATGTAATAAAAGTTTCCTTTTTTACTTAATCTAAATATCATATATGCTTCCCAGGCCTAATAATGAAAATCAGTTTTGTATAAGATGCTCAGCTAGGATACATGTTTCCAGGCTAGTCCCTAGACATTTCAACACTCAAATTATTTTCCTTGCAATATATCTGTGTCCTGCAAGCCGTACAGTGTGTTTAGTTGATCTGTCTACGTGCTTCTTTTCATGAGCTTTTTATGCAAGGTTCCAAATTCCAGCTGTTCTCTACTGATAGAGGGAAGTAATACAAGAGATTTGCTTTTCTTTAACACTTTACAGAAGACAACCAGCCTTCTAATAGCATCATGTGATAAACTAATTAAGCTAAGCCAAGCAAACACAGATGCAATAAATGCGTTTCACTGATGCTTCTGTGGACAGATTTTTACCCAGCCTCTCTCTTCTCTCTCACTGTTTGCTAGGGAACAGACCAAACTGCAAGCTCAACATAATCTATTTTTTAAAAATCTACACTTAGTGCCTTGATCAAAGTCGATTTGATCCTGTGTGTAAATGACTGGTTTGGGCAGAGTGATCTCCTGGCTTTGTTCAGATTCATGAGAGTGAGTGAGTTTTTAAGAAACTGCACAACCCTCCTCCCAGCCACCTACCAAACTGTGACTTTGTCTTCAAAAATAGAAATATAAGCATGGCACCTTTGTTGGCCTTGAATCTGTTAGAAAGAAATACTGAATGGTTTGTCAAACTCTTTCACCACCCCTGATACTGGAAAGAATGTTTTCAACATTGTCTCTGCTAGTAGGCTGTTCCTCTATGTTGGAGGGATTTTTTACTCTTCTTCCTTGTGGTTTGGGGTAATCAAATTGGTTGAGGACGATGGTAGTTGGCCTGGCCTGTAAATGGAACATTACTGAGACTTACATGAAACTATTCAGCTATGGAACTCAAATTTGTGTGTGTTTATTTTAAGTTATTTTAGTTAAAACATGAACACTGCTTGTACAAATGTGGTTTGGTTTAGGATTGCTACACACTGGTAAGGGTGAGTGAAAGTCAGCTTAAACCTGCTCCTGTATTTTATCAATGTAAATGCTTCTTAAACTGAAGCAGATCTTTTAGTTTTTATCAATTATCCATCATTTCCAGATGGTTCACTTGAGCTGCTTGTGGGGTTGCTATGTTCTACAGACTTATTTGTTGAAGATTTTTCCACATCTTAGTGACAGTGAGAAGGCAACATAAGACAAGTCAGGCTGTTCCTGTGCCACTTTAGTAACAACAGAATTCTGCCTGGAGGAGTTTTGCTATACATAAAAACAGTCATGTTTTGTGAATGGGGGTCAGAATCTGTGGGTAGCTGAGAGCTTTGTATCTGCAGGAAAGCTAAGTGCACTACACTTACGAAATAAAGCCTCTACAGAGATCTGAAACAGTAAAGTGTCCATATAAAGCATATTCATAGAATAATAGAATCATACAATGATTCTGGAAAGAACCTCCAAAAGTCATTCAGTTTGACCCCCTCTGCAGTCAGCAGGGACATCCTCAACTACATCAGGTTGCCCAGAGACCTCTTGAGCCTCACCTTGAATATCTCCAGGGATGGGGCCCCAACAACCTCTGCAGGCAACCTGTTCCAGTGTTCCACTACCCTATGGTAAATACCTGTTTCTAACATCCAATCTAAATCTGCTCTTCTGTAGTTTGAAGCCACTGCTCTTTGTCCTATCACTGCAGGCCTTTGTAAACAGTCTTGCTCCTTCCTTCTTGTAGGCCCCTCTCGGGTACTGGAAGGTCGTTATTAGGTGTCCTCAAAGCCTCCTCTTCTCTAGGCTGAACAACCCCAGCTCTCTCAGGCTGTTATAGCTAAGGTGTCCCTGATGATTTCTGTGGCCCTGTTTCTTGTGGTTCTCTGTTCATAGTTGTTGCATTCTTGCCTATAGAGTGTCCACTGGCCATCTGTGACAGCATTCATCTCCTTTTCTGCTTGCTTGGTGTGAGGACCTTGACACTTGGTAAGGCAGGAGTGCTGACCTTTCAGATAGGTCCCTCTCACACAAATGTTGGGATTGATAATCATTTATGTATTAATTCCCAGCAGCGTGACCTAGAATCATATCAGAAATATAAAGCTTGTGTCTTCAAATCCAGGAGTCACTGTCATCTTTCCTGTCAGAAATGAGGCATGGCTATGTGTGGCTGCTGCATTCCCAGACAAAGGATGAAAACTACTTCCAAAACCCTCATTGCAACAGATTATTCCTTCTTTCATCATTATCATTCTCATCATAATTTGCTTTTGCTTCCAACTAATATTTTATGCTTATTGGTGGAGGTTCAATGTGATTGTTGAAAGAAACAGGATAAAAAGAGTGGCAGACAGTTGGGTTTATATTGAGATAATAAAACCAATTACACTTAAGGGGTCTGAAGTGTTGAAATGGCAACTAAAGCAGCTCCATACTTTGGAGCTCAGTAGGAAGTTCAAATGCCATTTTGGTCTTAGTTTTGGATACAGTTCTTCATAAGAGTGGATTATAGATGGCTTCTGTTGTGAAAGCAGTTTGAATTAACTGGTCACATAACTTGGAAGTAGTGATATAAATACAAAGCTGACACTTTGTTACTAATGGTCAGATGCAAAATGAACAATCATGACTTGCCATGTCTAAAGAAATAAAAGATACTGCAAATGAAAAGCCGAATTGATGTAACAGGTTTTAGTTAGGCTTGTAGGTTCAAAAGGGCTGCGCTTCCAGACCTTTAATGTAAATCACTAGGGAAGGGCAAATGGCTATAGATCTTAAGCACATTGGTTCATGGTAGGCAGCCTGTGACTTGGGGCCAAATTTTGAAGGTCTGTGAGCTCAGAAAGCAGAGAGGCACCAAAATTAATGAAAATGTCAGTAGATTTCCAGTTCCCAGTGTTTTACTGACAGGCACTATAGCCTCTGAAAGTATTAGTGTGATGCTTTTTCAAGATCAAGGTGAGACCAACTTGATAGATACCAGATCACACTGGGTGTGTAGTATCAAAGTCATCATGCTCATACATAATGGCAAATCTTGAGGCTTTATAAGAAGCTATGAATAAGATAATGGCACAGAAGAGGAGTACCAGTATCAGAATTTTCCTATTAACTGTAGTTTAGACAATATCCAGAGAATATGAGAGAATTTATGACAGCGTGTCTTGACTCAGCTGCTTATCAGTGACTTATGTGTAAGTAAACCTATGTAAGTGTGCTGAGCTGAACACAGTTCCCACCTCAGTTTGTAAGTCTGGCATAACCCCAACATGAGTTCTTTGCACACTTCTGCTTTTGGACTCAAAAGCTTTCCACACTGAAATAATGGAGTCATGAAAAAGATTATTGTACAGTGAATCCTGCAGAAAATCAAACTCTAGTGTCTTCACACATAGTGCTATGTTTGACACACTCTGTCCTCAGTGATTTACAGGTCTGGTTGTGGTATGCCCAGTTTCAGCCACCTCAGGTTCCTGTAGGAACATTAGCTGTTCATATGCAAGAAAGAAAAGCATACTGTCACATTTTGCTGCTCTTGTATTTTCAACCGAAATGCTGCTAGTCAGGACTTTCTCTCTCCCATCTTGCTCAAATAAGTTTTATTTTCTATCTCAGTACTGTCTTTAATTTTTTTCCTTTCACATCTCCCACTAATCTTAGCCCAGGCATAGATGCAATGTTTTTGTTTCTTTCTTTTATGGCTATTTTCAGTCCATGTAGAGATTTCTAACTGAGTTGTTTCTTGGAATGTAGTGGTTAGGAAGAGCAAGAGAAGATTCTTCAGTTTGTCTCCCCGTATCAAGAGAAGCAGAGGCACCCTTGCAGGGGCACTTGCTCACCAAGAACAGCACTGCTGTCACAGATGATAAGTAAAAGTGAATTCATAGTTACTCCTCAAGGATCACTACTGGATGCAGTTTACCATAAAAATTCCAAATATAGTTCAAATGTTCTTTGAAAAACTCAATTTTGTTTCACATTTAGTAGGAATATACATGTGTAATCTTTTGTAAAGCAGCTTTCTTATTGCTTACTACTAGCATGTGCAATTAGTTGAATGTGTGTGTAATTTCTTTTTTTGCCCAGTAGATCAGCAAATTAGAGGGATCCGAAATATTGAGAACCCTTTTTCCCTAAGTTGATCTACAGGTCAAGATCTTCAGCAAGGCAGAGAGCAGATTACTGGTGCTTTTTGGGGTGGGGTGGGGAAACTGTTTTGTGTTTGTTTGCTGATGCATACTGTGGGAACATTTCACAGACCAGGTTTATACAGGAAGAATGAAAGCATTAAAGCCTAGGCAATATCTTTTTCGGTATTATTCTCATGTGATGTGTAACTCCCCATAGAATGATGCTGTGAAAAGCAAGCATTTGCTGGAATAGCATTAGACTTGGAGGGAGCTGGGGTCAACTTATTTTCTCCTGATAGGGTGGATCAACCAATCATTTGAATGTCTTTTAGGGCTGCTACAAATGCTTTTTTTAGTGTTTAGAGATAAAGAAAAAGGTACACAATTTTAAACTGGTGTACACTAGTCCTTACACAGGAAAGCTCAGGGTAATCTATAGAACTTACGCCAGTGCAAAGGAGCTCAGAGCTGCATCAGAGTGTGTTTGGTCTTTGGGGGTAGTGTAGTGAAACACCCAGTCCTTTCTAGAGCTATTTCTATGACTTAAAAACAAACAAACAAATAACCCCACTGAACTAAAATTAGGGTTGTTCTTAAGCATTTACTGAATGGAAACTTAATGCTCTAGACAAGTAGCAGTATACCAGTAAAACAATGACTTTTTCTTTTCAAATGCATTCACTCAGCTCAGTAGACTATCTAAACCTTTATCTTTGGCAGTCCATTTTTAGAATGACTTTAATATTGGTTAAAAGCAATATCAGGAGGTCTCTAGTCCAACGTTTTGCTCAAAGCAGGATCTACTATTGGAGAAGATGGTGTTGTTCAGGGATTTCCACTCATTTCTTGGAAACCTGCAAGGACAGAGGTGAAACAACCTGCCTGGGAAGTATGCTCCACTGTTAATGCTTGACTGTTCTCAGTGTGAGGTTTTTTCCCACATATCCAGTTGGAAGCTCTCTTATTTAAACTTGTGCTTATTGTCACTTATCCTCCCACTACGCATTGCTAAAAAGACCTTGGCTCAGTCTGCTTCCTAACCTACTAATAGAACCTGCTAAATCGCTCTTAAGCTGTCTCTTCTCTCAGATGAACAAGCTCTGTTTTCTCAGCCTGTCCTCAAAGGACAAATGTGTCAGCTGATAGTCTTGATGCCCCACTGTTAAACTTAAGTAAATCATCATCTTTCTTGTATTTGAGGACCCAAACTCAGTGTTGTATTCTAGATATAATCTAACAAATACCAAGGGAAGGAGGATGGTTACAGCTGTCAGTTTACTGGCTGTCCTTCTGTTAATACAAGCCAGGATGCCTTTGGCCTTTCCTGCAAGGCATGCTTCTGGCACATGGTCAGCTTGCTGTTTACCCAGACTCCCAAGTCCTTTTGAGCAGTGTTGCTCCTCAGTCAGCTAATTTTCTGTCTGTATCATTGCCTGGGGCATTTCCTCATCAGGTGCAGGACATGGCAATTGTCTTTGAGCAATTTTATGATGTGTCTGTTGGCCCATTCTTTCAGTTTGTCCAGGTCCTTTTGGATTTCAGACCTTCCCTTGAATTTATCAACTATTCCCCCCAGTTTGGTGTCCTATTAGGAGGAAGTTCTTCACAGAGTGATTTGCCATTGGCATGGGCTGCCCAGGGAAGTGGTGGAGTCGCCATCCCTGAGGGTGTTCAAGAAAAGACTGAATGAGGCATTTAGTGGCATGGTCAGTTGATAGGATAGGGCTGGGTGATAGATCGAACTGGATGATCTTGGAGGTGTCTTCCAACCTGGTTGATTCTATGATTCTGTGATCTGCAAATCTGACAAGAGAGAATTGTATCACCTCATCCAGGTACTTGCTAAAGATGTTAAGCAGATCCCAGGACAGATTCCTGTGGCTCTCCATTTTTTACTGCTCTCCATGTAAAGTGTGGCCCATTGACTGTTACCCTCTGTTGCTCGATCATGTAACCAGCTTTTTTACTTGTCTGCTCATGTAGATCATACAGTTTTAACTTCAATAAAATAGTGTTGTGGAAATCAATGATGAAATCCTTACTAAAGCTGAAGAGCATCTGCTGCTCCTACCTGACCCACAAATCCAGCCATTTCATCATTACTTAGCCTTGGTAAACTCATGCTCACCGTTCTCAGTCAGCTTCTTCTTATACCTAGAAATGTACTTAAAGTCTAGTTGTTGTGGAGGGGGTTCTCTATGCCTATGCCTATTTGGCAGAGGTGACAAATTAATTTGAGGTGATATAAATTTTATATAAAAATATAATTTATTAAAATTAATATTTACAAACTCTCACCACCCCCAACCACTGTGTATTAATATTTAGTCCTGTGCAAAGTTATGAAAACAAATTGGATAGAATATATACAGGGATCTGTATATTAATAACTAGCAAACATCAAACGATAAACAGAGAGAGGAGTTTCCCTTTGGCTTAGTGCCTCTTGGGAGCTTATACTATTTGCCCAACAGAGGGGCTGAAACTCTTCCTGCTTTAAGGCAGAGATAACTTATATTACAGAGGAATTAAAGCTTTACTTATAAGTGTTGTTACTAATTACTAATCACCCTCCGGGGTTGTGTCCCAGCCTGTGCCCAATGTCGGGACTTCAGGGGGTCTTTGCCCGTGGACCCTTGGACGCTGGAATCTTCCCAGCTTGAGGGATAAACAGGTTTTCTAACCTTTCTCCTGGCGTGGGATATCTCTGCCTTGATGCTGCTGTCTTCTTCTGGATGCCATGTCCAGGGATTATCAGCTTGGCAGGATTCCAGGAACAGGAGAAAAATGTCCGTGCAGTCTCTGGCACGATTCCTTCACGGATTCAGTCCATGTGTATATGGATGCAGACAGTCCAGAAGTCTGCTTCCTGGTTCTCTTACCAGGCAATAAGCAGTGGGCATGCAAAGTGTGCTAGGCTGCTGGGAGTCTGAGCTCCATAGATAAAGCAAGATCAGGATCAGGTTCTGATAGCAATATAGCTTGCAGATATGCATAGCTGGGTTTAGGAAGCTATTGGTTCCTTACATATATGTGTGTGCAGGCTTGAATGAGCTCTGCATCTAAAGTACGCAGTCAGGTTAGCTGCTATTGAGATCAAAGTATGAGGTCTGAGCCTCAGAGAGCATCGGAGCTATGCAATGGCTTCTGAACATGTAAGTATGAGCGGCTGAGTGCTTCAGGTGAAACTATAGCTGATCCTTGCAGGTGGGTCAGAGAGCTGAGCTGTGCTGAGCTGAGCTGCAGTAAACATGTGGCTCTCCTGTGCATCTACCTTTATCACAGTATCACAGTATCATCAGGGTTGGAAGAGACCTCACAGATCATCAAGTCCAACCCTTTACCACACAGCTCAAGGCTAGACCATGGCACCAAGTGCCACGTCCAATCCTGCCTTGAACAGCTCCAGGGACGGCGACTCCACCACCACCCCGGGCAGCCCATTCCAGTGTCCAATGACTCTCTCAGTGAAGAACTTTCTCCTCACCTCAAGCCTAAATCTCCCCTGGCGCAGCCTGAGGCTGTGTCCTCTTGTTCTGGCGCTGGCCACCTAAGAGAAGAGAGCAACCTCCTCCTGGCCACAACCACGCCTCAGGTAGTTGTAGACAGCAATAAGGTCACCCCTGAGCCTCCTCTTCTCCAGGCTAAACAATCCCAGCTCCCTCAGCCTCTCCTCATAGGGCTTGTGGGCCGAGATTAATGGGCCTTTTGGCCACTAGAGTGACCAATCAGGTTGGCAGTTAGCCAAACCTTACCATAATAGGCAGGAGGCTCTTGCCTGGACTCTCCCAAATATGGGGATCACATGGCTTTGCCCCAGGGATACGTGAGTTGGGTGTGTGTGTGTTACACAACTTGTTTACTACCAGGGTTCCTGGCAGAAAAACATGTCCAGGCATATAAGGGCATAAAGAAGCCTCTGTTCGGGCCTACAGGCCCTCCACGACACTAGTATTTGTTTTATTTAAGAATAACTTTCAGCCTACTTGCTGATAGTCAAATTAAGAAAACTGTGAGTATTTCAAAGATTCAGTCATTCCATAAAAAAATACAGAAATGCAGAGTGTAGAGAATAGAGAGAGTAACTGTACAAGTGTCCAGGTAAGAAAAGATCTTCACTGAATAGATGAACTCAAGAGTTGCAGTCAGTGGCTTCATGTATGAAGAGACACCAATGACAAGTGGAGTCCCTCAGGAGTTGGTAGTGGGACTGGATTTTTACATCTTGGTCAGCAATATAGGCAGTGGGATTGAGTGCACTCTCAGCAAGTTTGCAATGACACCAAGCCCTGTGGTCCAGTGGACACACTGGAGGAAAGGGATGCCATCCAGGTGGACTTGGACAGGCTGTAGAGCTGGGCCCAAGCCAACTTAATGAATCACAAAATCAGAATCTATCGGGTTGGAAACAACCTTCAAGATCATAAAATCCAACCTATTATGTAACCAACTAAATCATGACACCAAGTGCCACATCCAGCCTCTTTTTAAACAATTCCAGGGATGGGGACTCCACTGCCTCCCTGGGCAGCCCATTCCAATGGCCAGTCACTCTTTCTGTGAGGAACTTCTTCCTAACTTCCAGCCTAACATCCAGACATTCAGCAAAGCCAAGTGCAGGGCCCTGCACCTGGATTGGGGCAATATCAGGCACAAAGATAGGTTGGGAGAGGAGTGGCTTGAGAGCTGGCTTGAGGAGAAACACTTCTGGATGTCAGATGATGAAAAACTCAACATGAGCTGGCCATGTACACTGGCAGCACAGAAAGCATCAAAAGAAGTGTGACCAGCAGGACAAGGGAGGTGATTCAGGGAAGTGATTCTCTCACTCTACTCTGCTCTCATTAGATCCCACCTGGAGTACTCCATCCAGTTCTGGTGCCCCCAGGACATCAAACTGCTTGAGTGGGCCCAGAAGAGGGCCAGAAGGTGATCAGAGGGCTGGAGTACCTCCCTTATGGGGACAGGCTGTGAGAGCTGGAGCTTTTCAGCCTGGACAAGTAAAGACTCCAGGTGATCTTTATAGCAGCCTTCCAGCATCTGAAAGGGGGCTGCACGAAAGCTGGGAAAGGACATTTTACGAAGGGCTTATGGTGATAGGGTGGGAAGGGATGGACTGAAGCTTGAGGATGGTAGATTTATTACAGATAAATACTTTACAGCAAGTATGGTGAGACACTGGAACATGTTGCCCAGGAGGGTCACAGATGCCCCTTCCCTGGAGGTGTTTAAGGCCAGGTTGGATGAAGCCTTGAGCAACCTGGTCTAGTGGAGGGTGTCCCTGCCTATGGCAGAGGGGTTGGAAGAGGATGATTGTTAAGGTCACTTCCTTCAGAATGATAGATTCTATGAATCTATCAATCTCAATTTCATGTGGCGATCTGGTTAGCCTGAGGATTGGAGAAGAAAATGAGAAGCTTGGATGCTCTTTTTAGCAGCAAAGATGAATGAAGATTAGAGAGGAAAGTCATAAAATGTGGGGGGTTTCTCTTTAAAATTAGTTCTTGTCACTAAGTAGTTATGTCACTAAGTAATCTTGAAACTCATCCGAGACATCACAGTTTTCACTTCAGCCCAAAGACTAAGAAGTTAATATAATTTAGTATTGTTTTTAAAACACTCCTAGAAACTCCATTTCATTTTCAGAAGTGGAAACTTGGTTGTTAAGAAGAATTTTTTACTTTAAAGTGCAATGAATTTCTAAAAGAAGCTTCATGGAGAAATGGTGAGATATTTATAATCCAAGTGTTCAGTTCTGGGCCTCTGACTACAAGAGGGACGTGGTGGTTCTTGAGCGTATTCTGAGAAGCGCAATGAGACTGGTGAAGGGCCTGGAGCACATCACCTCTGAGGAGTGTCTGAGGGAGCTGGGGTTGTTCACTTTGGAGAAGAAGTGGCTGAGGAGAGACCTCATCACTTTCTACAACTACTTGAAGGGGAGGTTGGAGAGAGGAGAGGGCAGCCTCTTCTCCTTAGTGGCAACTGATAGGATTGCAGGAAATGGTTTCAAGCTGTGACAGGGGAGGTTCAGGCTGGATGTTAGGAAACATTTCTTCACAGAGAGAATTATCAAACATTGGAATGATCTGCCCAGGACAGTGGTGGAGTCACTGTCCCTGGATTTGTTTAAGCAGTGTGTGGACCTGGCATTTAGGAACATGGTTTAATGTTTACCCTTCAGCGTTAGGTTGAAGGTTGAACTGGATGATCTTTGAAGTCTTTTCCAGCTGGATGTTTTATGTGATTCTTGAAAGAAGACTCAGTTAGAATCTAACTGCATCAGAGTAAATGTGCTTTGCTATTATGCAAACTGCCTGCACTGAAAAAGGGACTAGTTAGTATCTTGAGGTCCTGTTCAGAGATTATGCATTTCACGTTCCTCACCTTATATTTTTCAGTGCCATACATACTATGTAATAATAAAACATCAAGGTTTCTGCTGGCTGCAGAGCACAGGTACAGCATGTTCTCTGAATGAGGGACAGAATTTGATCAGTGTTAAGCTCCTTCTCCTAGCATTCCAAAGTTTAGGACTCTTGGATCTCTTGCTTCTGTGGGTTGACACAGAAACAGAGATACAGAAGGAAACAAGGAAGTGCTTTGTCTTCATTCAATCTTCACTGTGGTTCCACAGCAGAATTTTCTATTCTTAGCTAAAGCTAATCAGAAGAATCACTCAGAATGAGAAATCGGTTTGGAAATACTGTGGTGAAAGCATCCAGGACTCCTTTTAAGATGTTTCCTAAATGGAATCTATTAGAATTCTATGAGAAACAGTGATTAAGATGGTGTGTGACATGGTACTACTTCTGTTCTGCATTTGTGTCTGATTTTTTGCTGGAAGCAAGGGAGATGTTGATTGGAATAAGGGAAGAAAAGAGCCTGTAAGACAGCCAAAACTTCCTTTAGATTCTAATGAAACACCTACCAACTGCTACATTTTCTGCATCAACAGTACAAATATTGTCAGCACAAATGTGCTTCTAGAGGTTATAATGATATTTCTTAGCTGTTTGGAACTTTTAGAGAGGAAGGTATGTCAACAGAAAAAGCTTGAAGTGTGAATGGTACAAGAAAGGAGAGTTAAATTAGCTTCCTCTTTGTCCTTTCTGTCTCACTATTCATTAGTTCGATCTGTTATAGATAACTCTAGTCTTGCCTTTTGTCGAAAACAGATAATGCAAAGCCCTTTAAGGTTAAGTCTTGCCTATGAAATACAAAGCTTATAAAGGTACAATCAAGGCAAACAGAAAGCTCTTGGTATTGGAAGAGGGTGGGAAATAATGTAATGACTAAGCTTATTAATTTCTGGAACTTTATAGTGATCTAGAGCCATGTTTTATGAATACCTTTGTACTTGCTGACAAAGAACTATTGAATCATAGAACACACTGGGCTGCAAGGGACCTCTAGAGGTCATCTAGTCCAAACCCCTGCAGTAAGCAGACATCCTTAGTTCCATCAGGGTGCTCAGAACCCCATCAAACCTGACCTTGAATGTCTCCAGAGTCTCTACCACCTCCTTGGGCAATCTTTTCCAGTGTTCTACCACTCTCATAGTAAAGAATATTCAATCTAAATATACTCTTCTCTAGTTTAAAACCATTACCTCTTTTTTTATTGCTACATACTTTTGTAGACAGCCTTTCCTCAGCTTTACTGTAGCTCCCCTTTACAGAATCACAGAATGGTCTAGGTTGGAAGGGACTTCCAAAGGTCATATAGTCCAACACCCTCTGCAGTCAGCAGAGACATCCTCAAATAGATCAGGTTGCCCAGAGCCCTATCCAGCTTCATCTTGAATATCGCCAAGGATGGGACCCCAACTACTTCATCTGGCAACCTATTCCACTACTCTCATGGTAAAGAACTTGTTCCTAGCATCCAATCTAAATCTGCTCTTCTCCAGTTTGAAGCCACTACCCCTTATCCTATCACTGCAGGCCTTTGTAAACAATCTCTTTCCATCTTAAGGCACTTGAAAGCTGCTATAACATCTCCCTGGAGTCTTTTCTTCTACAGGCTGAAGAAAACCCAACTCCCTCAGCCTTCTGATCATTTTTGTGGCACTCCTCTGGATCCTCTTCATCAAGTCTATGTCCTTCTTGTGTTGAGGGCCCCAAAGCTGGATGCAATACTCCAGATGAAGTCTCAACAGATCAGAGCAGAGTGGCAGAATCACCTGTCTTTATCTGCTGGCTATGTGTCTTTTGATGAAGCCTCAGGTGAGTTTCACCTTCGGGGGTGCAAGGGCACATTTTTGGCTCATGTCCAGCTTTTTGTCCACCAGCAACCTCCAGTCCTTTTCCACAGGGCTGCTCTCTAAGCACTCCCCCTCAGCCTATATTGATAATATGGATCATTAAGACCCAGGTGCAGGACTGCACTTGGCCTTACTGAACCTCAGTAAGGGCTCCAGGATGCATCTTGTCAAGTCCCATAGGCTTGTATATGTTCAAGCTCCTCACAGATTTGCAGATTGCATCAGCTGGAAGGGACCCTCAAAGGACATCTTATCCAACCCCCCCACGGAGTAAGCAGGGACACTTCCAACTAGAGCAGGCTGCTCAGGGCCACATCGTCTGATCTTGAATATTTCCAGGGATGGGGCCTCAATCACATCCCTGGCAACCTGTTCCAGTATTTTACCACTCTTGTTGTAAAGAAAATTCCTCCTAATGTCCAATCTAAATCTACCCTCCTCCAGTTTCAAACCATTGTCCCTTGTCCTGTCGCTACAAACCCTTCTAAACAGTCCTTCCCCAGCCTTCGTGTGGGTCCCCTTCACAAAATGTGTTTATAAAATCTTCCTGGAGCCTTCTCCAGGTTTAATAGTCCCAACTTTTTCCTTGGGTGGTCACAAACCTTATGTTCACTTACAGAGGGAGGGACTTTGTCCTCTTGGTCCCCATCTTGCAGTCATTCATCTTGGGAGATGTGGGTACAGAGGCTGCCAGCAATGACAGAGGCAAAAATAGTTATTAAGAACTTCAGCCATTTCCCCATCTGTTGTTACTAGCTCACCATTCTTGCTCATCAGGGAGGGTACATTTTCTTTAACTTTCCTTTTCTCATCGATATGCCTGTAGAGGTTCTTATTATTATTCTTCCCATGCCTTACCAAATTCAGCTCTGACCATGCCCTGGCCTTCCTCATCTCATTCTTACAGAACCTGAGGGCATGCTGGTACTCTTCCCAGGATAGTTGTCCCTGCCTTACATTATTCTGGAAACCTACAAAAAGGATTGAAGTGTGAGACCAGAACAAGGGTTGAAGCCGAACGACAAAGAGGTCTAGCCACAAAAGACTTACCTAATGCATGGTGCCACCGGCTGAGGGATTTTACAAGAAACTCTAGCTTGTGTTTCTGTAGCCAGTATTAAATGACCTTAAGTATTTCCAATGTTCTGGTAAAGATCACTAATAATAGCTTTTGATAGCTGCCACAGTTTTCAAAATGCAACTTAAAGATATTCCATAACACTGTACTTGTAGATTTTTGAGGACCAGTCTGAAATATGAGCTGCAGCCCTTCTTTTTGTTACAAAAAGGTCAAGAATGGATCTGGGAGTTACCATGAATGTTCTTGAAATATCTCATATTAAATGAGCTGTTAATTAAAAGGTAGCTGGAGTTACCAAAAACTATCAAATCTTTGAACTAATCATATAAAATGTTGCCTTCGAGGATGGATGCATGAAAGCTATTGGTGCTTCTTGTGTTGAAGATATGTTAGATATTTTATTACCTTATTTGTAGTGAACTGCAAGCACTCTTTATCTTAGGATCTGCTGGTGAAGCAGAAAGAAACTATGTGCATGAAACTAGATGAATCTGATTGATAAATCAAAATGTCAATGCAAGAACTTTTGCCAGGAAAAGAATCCTGAAAGTAAGAGGAGATGCTGAGTTCCATTAAAACAAGCAGTGCCATACTTTCCAAAATGCTTTCCAATGCCCCTGCTTATATACACATTTCTTATGCAGATTTCAGATCTGGAAAGAGCGAAAATTATAGCATAGTAATTTAACATTGTTTGCCAGGTAAAAAATTCAAGAGCTTTTTGGATTATTTTTCTTTGAAACTTGTAAACATAGGTTGGTACTGTTTTAAATGCTTTTGGTTTCTGAAGGGTTAGCTTACTAATGCTTTTATGTAGTCCATTAAATCTCTGAAAGATTGTTCAGTTGTTATAGGAGACTGGGAATGCAAACAAGTTATAGAAACAGTCTACATTGTAAGAGAAGTGCTTAAAAATTGAAGAGAGAACAGGTTTTTTACTATATCCTCTAAAGTGAGCAGTAGAAAAATGCCTCAGCCCTTTGTAGACAATATGAAATCTGTTGATCTGGAAAGCAGCAAAGACATAAAATTGAATATGTCGTAGATTGTAACAGTGAAGTTTGAGCAGCCTGTTTGGATGATGGACTGCCATAAATACCTCTATGACATGGAAAGCATGCCAGCTGAAATTATAGAGGATTTTCTTATTCTAAGAAATGCTTATTCTAAAGATTGTTTCTGGTCTACTGCTTTCTATTCCAGGAAGACTTAGATGGTGAATATAAAATATATTTGCAATTCCATCACAGCTTTGAGGTAGAATATTTAGCTTGGGACATCCAGAGAGATGCTTTCTCTTTTTACACCTTATTCTTGTCTTCATGTTCTTTTTTTTTAATTATTTTTAATCTGTCTCCTTTCTTTTTTGGATTTTTTTTGGTGGGGTTTGCATACTTTGAAAAGGTGAGTTAAGGAAGAGTCATTGTAAAGATGAGTTAGGACTCAGTGCCAACACTGAGAATTGGAAAGAAGTTCTTTTCAATTTAAGTTATTCATGTTTTCTGCCTATATGAACAATTATTCTCTTCCAAAATCAACTGAATGTTGTCACTGACTACGTCAGCATTCTTTCCTTTCACAAGCGAGCCTTTCTGTAGAAATAAAAGTTAAAACAGGAATGTTTCCACATACATTAATATAGTTTTTAATCTTTCTCCTCAAACTTTGTGCATGTCTTTGAATTAGCTATGACTTTTCAGTACTGTGTTGAAAATGTGGGAACAAATTTGTTTTCTCCAGAGGCTCAGATGGGGTAACAACAGTTAAATGTTACATGCAGCCATCCAACAGATATGTTTGCATTTTGTAATGGCAAAGGTTGTTGGAAGTAAGTAACACAGCAAACACTGGTGTTTTATGTTCATCCTTTATATCTAAAGTGACAGCTATTACATTCGTTTCTGGGTCTTTTAAGCAATATTCCTTTTTTAATTTTAACTTAATTTGTCTCTTTATTACAAAAACTGATTTAATGTAACACACATTTCTGTGCCATGATACATTAGATTTCTAGTTTAATTGTGTCTGGGCAAAGTGCTGGACCTGACTGCAGATTCCCACTCCTGCAGATGCAGTTATATGTCCTCTTCATAAACGTTTTGCATTAGCTTGTCCCTCTTTTTACTGACATACTCCGTGGAGAATACTGTACAAGGACAGAGTTGAAGTACAGCACTGACCATTTGAAATGCAAATACAATTTTATTTTTTTCCCAGGGTAATCTTGAATTTCTTTTTTTTGTCTTGCTATAAATCTCAACATTTGAATTTAGTTTTTATTTTTTTTTTGATTCATTAGATGCAAGATGGATTTATTGCCTAGTTTATTAACATACATTACTACCTATACACTGTAACATGGTGGTAAGTAAAACTGAGCTTGGTGTCGTGGAGGCAGAGCATTAACATGGCCGAGTCAGGAAATATAAAAAATATAATTATTTTATTTTCCTGGAACCTTGCCCCCAAAACTATATACAAAATTAGATTGAGTTCAATTGGGAATATCTTCCAAAAAAGGATATTATAGATAAATTTCGATATTTAGGAAGTCAGGAAATGGAAAAGGCTAAGCTATAAACACAGGTTTACCCCACTATCAATTAGGCTGAGCAGAAGATTAAGGGAAAAGCTTACTCACAGAGGTGAGATAGGCATTCAGCAATTATCCCTTACTGGATTCCTCTGCAGGAGCAACCTTCTGACCTTGCAGGTGATAACCAATAATAGAGATCCACGCCGCAGAAGTCTGAGGTGAGTCAGAGAGTCACCAAACTCAGAAATGTCTTGAGCACTTCTTCTCAAATGGGATCGTCATGGAATGATGCTGCCTTCAGAGTGGCAGGGGAGAGCTAAAAACTGCTAGGGTCCCCCAGTCCAGGACGCAGCCAGGAAGTTGGCTACTGATAGGGTCTGAGAGAGGGTGGTCCAGTGCCGATGGCTCTTTCTCTCAAAGGACCCCAGGCTAGCCAAACCTGCTGGTTTGCACAGAAGGGTGCAGAAGTGGAGAGAAATGTCCAAAAGCAGAGACAAGATAAAACCAAGAGCCATAGAAAAGGTAGGAGCCATCCAAAAGCAGGGACAGTCCAGTCACGACAGGAACTTGTCCTTTGCAGTGGCAGGGGACTCTCAAGACAGGAACTCTCAAGGCAGAAACCCTTGCTCTATTTATCCTTTTTCTAGGCAGAGCATCCATTTATGATTTATACTGGGCATGAAAACACAGCCAATCACCAGCCCAATTTCAGCATGGTCTTCTACACAGGTCAGCCCACATGCAGAAGAGGCACCGTTTTGATTCCCCACTTCAAGCCTGCAGGGCGGGGTGGGAGGGGAAGTAGGTTTCTGTGCCTTTCTTTGCCCATTCACACCCACGGAGTGAGAGGGAGACAAGAAAAATTTGGGGTATCCCAGGACACTTGAATCTCTAAATATTGGTGGAAGACAAAAATACATTAAATTGATTGATTTTTAAGAAATAATTGATGGATGACTGTGTTTGTAGTTAGGTAGAGATACTTACCACCAAAAATGCACATGCACACATATATGAGTTGAATTCCCTTACACAGAAAAAGATGAATTTTGACTCATACAGCTGAAATCATTAGACAAACTTGGATCATTCAGGACTTTGTGGAGGACCTCCCTGCGTGGGAAGGCCACTGTGTGCTTGAAGTGATGTCCTTCAACTGATACTTGCTTTGCAGGGGGTCTGCATGCCTACCATAAGGAACCACCAAGTTACAGCTACTATTAACACATAGTGTAACAGAACAGGCTTTTTGTTTTAGCCTGTAACAAATAAAAGGTGTTACTGAAGTAAATGGCAATTCATTTTACTTCGACTTCAGCCTTCTATCAGTTAATAATGGCTTCGTCACTAATGATTTGGTTCAAATTATTCTTTTTTTACATAACACCTATCATCCAGCAGCATCCCAAAGTTCCCTACAACAGGATTTATTGATTACTCAAAAAGTGCTTCCTTCACTAGTTAAATGCAACTTGAAATGGAAGGTGGCAACTGTGTGCTACAGCTCGAAATCTACTTGCTAGAAATAGATAAGAAATGAGAGTAGTGCTTAGTGGGGTTCAAGGATAACTATTTAGTCCTGGTGAGAGTTTAGCTACAGCTAATACATTTGTAGTATGTGCTACACAAACTGTTAGATGAGAAGGGAGACTTTAGAAGGTGTGTGTGGAGAGACATGACAAAGGAAAGATAAGGCTCTGCATATTTAGGTTGTGTAGTGGGAAGCCAGGTCATAAATGCTGCTTTCTGAGGAAGATCATATCCTAGCAATTAAAGTTAAGAGGTTTTCTCATTAAAGAAGTCATATAGATTACTGCTCATGTAACTTACAATAATTTTTAACTTTCACATTTTCTAATTGGAAGATTCAAACGTGAGAACTGCACAATGTCTGAGGAAGAAAACTACATTGTAAATACTTAACAGATTTATTCTTAAGAAGAGTGGGATTTCAACTCTTTTGTTCATCAGTCTATGGTATTTTGATGTCAGTTCCCTCAGGACTCATGGATGCTTCTCACTGGCTCCCATGGACTTGTGCATCTTTAGGTTCCTTAGAGGTTCTGGAACCTGATCTTATTCTACTGTGAGCAGTTCTTCACCCTCCTATTTCCTGCTATTGCCTTTTGCAACTTGAGTGGTGAGCCTGCAGCACCTGCTGGTAAAGATTAAGGCAAAAGAGGGTTATCAAGTTTCTTATTTCTTTCCAGAGAGGGTTCATGTTTTTCTATGCATCCTTCTATCACTGATTTACCTCACTTGCCCTTGATATGCCTAGCCAGATTTAATTCTGTTAGGACTTTTGCTTTCCTAAGCTGATTCCTAGCTTTTTGAACAATTTCTCTGTATTCCTCACTTCCTTGCTTCCACCCTCTATAGGCTTCCTTTTTGTGTCTTGGTTTCTTCAAGAGCAACTTGTTTTTTCATGAGACTTCAGCAGTTTGTCTGACTTTCTCTTATTTGGCGTGCATCGCTCTTGAGCTTGGAGGTGATCCATGTATATTAACCATCTTTCTTGGACCCCTGTTCTCTCCAGGACTTTATCCCATAGTATTCTACCAAGAAGATCTTTGAAGACTGCAAAGTCAATTCTGAAGTCCATAGTAATAAGCTTTCTGTGTGCTTCTTGAACTCTACTGATTCACAGTCACTGCAGCTAAGGTTGCCTTTGAACTTCACATTCCCACAAGCCAGCCCCTCCTTGTTGGTGAGAACACAGTCCAGTGTAGCACCTCTCCTCACTGACTCCTCTGTCACTTGGAGAAGAAAGTTGCCATCAATGCATTCTAGGAACCTCCAGTTACTCTAGTGATAACAAGTTGTAACAGAAATAATTTCAAACCCAGCAACTTACTAAATGTTGCTATAATTTTTGTATGTGTGTTTCATAATTTAAATGCATGTTTTTGTTCCCTGTGGGGTTTTTTGAGACAAATATTGGTTTGTTTTTTTCTTAATATACTGTCACTGGAACTGTGACAGTATATTTTTTCTTAATATACTGTCACAGAATCTGCATTCTGATTAATGCAGAACTTTTATGTTCCTTTTTGATATGTATTCATAGAATCTTGGGATAGCTGAGGCTGTGAGGAACCTCTTGAAATAGTCCAGTCCCAGCCCTTGTACAGGCCATGGTCAGGGAGAGGAGATTGCCCAGGACATGTCTAATTGGGCACCTAATATGTCTAGATGGAGACTCCACAGGCGTTCTGGGACACCTATTTTCGTGTTTGACAACTACTCCAGTAGGGTGTTTTCTTGTGTTCAGATGGAATTTAAACAGTAATCTCCATCACAAAGTGAACTAACATATTCTTAAATACAATATTGCTTTGAAAAATGGAAAGGTAAAAATTAAAATAATTTTTAAAAAATTGCTCAAAAGTGGATTACTTTTTTGTGTGAAATTGAAAATGTTGTTCTAGGAAATAAGGATAAAAGCTCCATGGAAAGTATTTTAGACAAGATTTCAATTGTTGAAGAACTAAATTTGAATATGTGTAACTTAAAACACTATAGAATAAGAATGAATTCTATTATACTTGGGAAATAATTCACTCTGCAGGAGGATAATAAAATACTTTTAAACAGTGTTCAGATGTGGAGTCTTCTCTGAGAAATGAGCACCAATAGAGATAAAATTGTTATTGTTGAGATACTGGCTATGCCGATCATTTAAAAAGAGTGTTTGGAAGCCTGCTGAACTGCAAGTACTAGGGAAGTGCAAGAATTGGGAAGTACTAGGAACCATGTAAGATGTTTCTTTTCTGTGAAGCAGTAGAGCTTTTGCAAAAAAATACACTTAGTTTCCTGAAAATGCTTTATGGATGCTAACTGCAACTAGCAAGTTTGTTAATACTAGTTTGTTAATACTTGTAAATTGGTAGAAGATTGTTTGGAGCACAAGTTTTAGTGGCGGTGAAGATAACAAAGAAAATAATCTTCAATAAGACCTTGATTTTATCTTATAACCAAGTGAAAGAGTGCATGAAAATGTGTGTGGTAAGGAATCATGTGTAACATTAGGTGATAGACAAGAGAGTGTGGGAGACAATTTCATCATAAATTGATTCAATATCAGTGTCAAGGAAAAAACCACATCTGACAAACCTACATCTGAATGAGCTTTGAGTTGTACTTCTTTTCTGTGTCCTTGGACATCATTCTTTCAAACGTAATTACTGCAGTCAGGCCTATTTAGACAACTACAGAAAACAAGTAGTATGATTTTTTAAAGCTTTGAACTGTTTAATTGCTATAACTGAATACATTTTATTATATTCTTCCTGTTCACCTTCATCTGCCCCATAAACAGTTGCTAGAACTCCTTAGACAGGACATTTGTTCAAGGTTCACAAGCAGTTTATTTATTTAGCATTTACCTAGATTTCAAAACTATGAAAGGGAAGATAGATTTACTTAAAGAGAAACCCAAACCCCCACACCATCTGGACTGAGCTAGGAATTTGTCATTTTTACCCTTCTAGAAAATTATTTTATATGTTGCTCTTAAAACTTGTTCAAAGAGAAGCTGAACTTTCTATAGAAACCCATTACATTTAGAAACCTGAGCCAATATTTACATGCTCCAATAGTTCCTATTGTTATAAAAAAATATTTTGGACATATTGACCCTTCTGTAATGCACCATCAACTGTGGGAGCTAGAAGACTTCATATTGACTTGTAACAGCTGAAGTTGCACAAGATTATGTGTTATGCTGATTTTTGTTATTGTATTTCATGTGGGTGTTTTCTCCCCATCAAGAAGACCAAGCAAGTAAAATGCAAAATAAGATAGTGATAGCTTTGCACAGAAAGTAAGGAGTGCTTTGGAGTGGACATGTTATGTCTGTGAGTAAGTAAAAGTTTCTTCTAATTTTTACGTAATACAAAAGCCTCCTGACTGAAAATGCAAACTGGATTACCCTTTTCCAATGCATTTTTCTCAGTCACATTTTAAACCTGTTTCCTTTCCTGAATGATGCATTAAAGAATATCAAACTACGTCTTCTAAAACATAAATTTCAATAACTTTGCAAAGATTTGATGTTACAGATTCAGATTGCTTCTTGCTTTGAATGCAAATTGAGGTTCTTTTGTAGTCTTGAAGGATGTTGTTACACTTTCAGGGTCTTTTAACAGAAGTGATAGAGAAACAATGCACATCCAAGAGAAGAAGATGATTTTTCTAAACAAGGGTTTAGAAGAATCCTTTGTGATCTCTGCAGTGATGCTACTTAAAGGCTTGTATTATCAGTTCTTCCTTTAAAATTTTATTTCATGAGACTCCAAGCCAGCTTGATATAACTGAATGAAATCTGGAAAAAACATGAGGAGAGTTTCCCAATGAAACCTGTAGCTCTAAAACCGTAAGTGCAACCCCTCTTCATTCTGTCTTTGCTGAGGCTCTGGAATCTGTTTAGAACAGTTCTAGAGAGAAACGTTTCCAGTATTCAGTATCAGCATGTTTTTCACACAAAAGTTTACATAGACAATGAGAGAAGTCAGTGAGAGGAAGAACAGTAACTTGCTCATGCAAACTCTTAGAGAAGGCCAGTTTTTCCTTTGTAGTATTATACTTCATCCAATTACCCCACTTTGCATCCTTGGCAGAAGAAATGGAACCTACATAAAGAAGCCAATATTGGAAAGAAAAACACTTTTAAAATGACCTATGAATTGTAATGAAAACGTGCTGCATAGCTATGAGATAGAAGTTGCAGTGAAATATTGGTTCTCAGGCTGTTCCCTTCACATAGCATTGCCATGCTTTTAGTAATTACTACCATCTGTCACATGCTTATTCTTTTCCTTGGAGCCCAAGGGAAAGAGTATGTGCAGTGAAATATTTTGTTTGTTATATTTTATTAAATTTATCCTGCATACATTTGCAGTAAGTTTGTTATAAGAAATAGGGTCGATAAAATGTTCTTTGAACTCAGAAGATCAAATTCTTATTGCTTTTAGTCCATTGAAAAATCTCTCCATGGCCTTCAACCATGTCTGGAGAAAGCTCATCTATATCAAGGACAAACTTTTACCCTCAGGGTAGGCAGTTCAATTGATTGTTTAAGATAAGAAATGCCTGTTTGTATCAAAGATTGTAATGTTCAGTGAAATGACTGATAATAGCACAAATGGCCGAGCCAAGAGAATTAGAAAGACTGCATTGTTTATATTAGAGTCATAGAATCAACCAGGTTGAAAGAGACCTCCAAGATCATCCAGTCCAACCTAGCACCCAGCCCTATCCAATCAACTAGACCATGGCACCAAGTGCCTCATCCAGTCTTTTCTTGAACACCTCCAGGGACGGTGCCTCCACCACCTCCCTGGGCAACCCATTCCAATGGGAAATCACTCTCTCTGTCAAGAACTTCCTCCTAACATCCAGCTTATACTTTCCCTGGCACAACTTGAGACTGTGTCCCCTTGTTCTATGGTATAATAAAATTCATTCTTATTCTATAGTGTTTTAAGTTACACATATTAAAATTCAGTTCTTGAACAATTGAAATCTTGCCTAAAATACTTTCCATGGAGCTTTTCTTCTTGGTATTTAAAAGAAACATTTGTGTATCTGATTAGATTTTCAGTACACAGATACCCAAGTAAATTTATAAACACTTTAAATACCTGAATTCAAGGAGGAATTAGGTAAAGACAAATAAACCATTATAATGATATTAAGAAAGCAAAACTCCTAGGAATTTTGTTCTTAGTGGATGCTAGAATAAAGAGCAAAACTCTCCTCGAGATTAGTATATGCCATAATTCTGGTGAAACTGAAAAATACTGCGGCTGAAAAACTAATGGGTACAATTCTGTATGCCGTAACTCCTAGTAAAGCAGCTGAGATCTCAGAATCAGAATAACACCTCCATTTCTCCAGACTTCATCAAAAAACATTTGAATGCATACTGGGAGTAATAAAAATGAACTCACATCCTGATAAGGTGCTACAAAGTATGAAACAAAATGGAGGTTCTCTGCGTCCTTTCATGATAACTCATGATTTGTACAGCAATAATGATGGTTTAAAAAGTATGGAGTAGAGAGAGACTTTTCTTTTATTAGAGTGTGAAATAGGACCTACACATAGGAGAAGGAATAAAGCTGTCCAGTGAACCACGGTAACTGTGTTAAGTCTCTCAATGAAGTTTCAACTAAGTCTCCATCAACAAGATATTAAAAAACGGTGTAACTCAAAGACATTCATACCCAAATTCTAGTCTTGTGAAAGCCTCAGAGTTGGTGGCTTCTGGAAATTTCTTGGTGTATTTAATCCAGTGATAAGTAACTTCTAAATAACAGGAGCATAGCAAGGGAGAGCAAAGAAAGAATTCAGGAGGCTCCAAAGTGCCTTTCAAGCATTTCCTTTTGTTGCTCACACTGAATAGTTTAATTGGTGTTATGCTGGTGGAAAAAAAAAGATAGGCAAGGTGAGAGAGATTTCTG
This sequence comes from Pogoniulus pusillus, assembly GCF_015220805.1. Taxonomy (NCBI): domain Eukaryota; kingdom Metazoa; phylum Chordata; class Aves; order Piciformes; family Lybiidae; genus Pogoniulus; species Pogoniulus pusillus. The sequence goes on along the minus strand of NC_087268.1, from coordinate 23,581,698 downwards.
AACCTAAGTAATTTGCCCTGCCCCAGAAATATCTCTTGCTGGTTAACTACATACCTCAAACTCAGCAGAAACTTTTCCAATAACTCTAAAGCCTCTTTGCATGAGACATAAAAAGCACAGAGGCTGGGCTGATAGGTTTCTTGCACCCTTTTTGGCAACTGGAAACAACTGGGTTTAGCATTGTTCAAAGACTACATTATCATATGTAAGCATCTAAGTCATGCAGTCATAAAGCTAATTTTTTGAATAGAGCTTTGATGTTACTTTGTGACCTCAAGCTTTCAGTCATACTCAGGCAGTAAGCCTGAAGAGATGTGGAACACTGAACCACATTAAGTGTGTTCTCCTGTACCTTTGGAATCTGAGGGCTAAGCAGCACGCTGCTTGCTGACATCTCTAACAAATGTATTAGCTAAGACCAAGCATGATGTGGACTGAAATGGGACAGAGAACAAGGTGATACCTTTGGTTAATATTTGATGAGAATATGAGATTATTTCTATGAGATTATTGGTTGTTTCATCTATGTAGCAACATCACCATAATATCAGTAGTATTTCTGGGTTGGTGTAATTTTGCCTTGCTTTACCAGAATCTTCCACTTCACTTGAATGCAGACAAATTCATGTGCCCTTTGCAGCCAATGAGTGAAAACAGGTACTTCTAGAACATAAAGCACTTTGATGGGAAAACTGAAGACAACAATCAAGAAACTCAGTCACAGTCTTATGCTTTTTGAGTACAAGAGTTCATGTCTTTTTGCTAATGTCATTGTGTTACCACAGTCATATTTGAAGCTTGCCACCTACCTGGTTGCGTTAATTAGTCCTTTTCCTGCCAATATCCAATCTGTTTAATTTCTTACTTCTATTTTGCTGGGTACATTAAGAAGCACTTCAAAGAAGCTTTTTCTTTGCTTTCAAAAGATCCTTTTGAACAGGTATAAAGCATAAGCTTTTAAGTTGAAGACTTTGCATATAAAAACACATTTATAGAGTGCCTAATCTGTACTTTCTCACCCTTCAAACTACTTATCTATCATTGTTGTAACATACATAGGCTTCCTTGCATGTGATGTTGTCTCAGGTTATTAACCTTTGCTATTGAATCTCTTTCAGTTGTTTTTCAGAAGGTTGCTGCATAGCATAATATGTAGAAAACTGCAGGTAAAATATATTGATTGCCATAGGAAAGTAGCTGTTCTTATGCTTCAAAACTCCCTTGGCAGTGAGTTTTGCTTTCCAAACTTGATGTTTGGAAAGGAAAAAGCTAAAGATTGTTTGTCTTAGAGTTTTCATCAGAGCTCTCTTTGCAGATCTCATTCTTATATTAGAAAAATTAGAAAATTTTAATGATTTATAACATCAGTTCCTATAGTTTTCCCATCAGTAAGATATTGGTACCTAGTATTTTTCTGTGGAAAATAATGCTTGGGTTTTTTGGTTGGGTTTGGTTTTTTTTCAAATGTATCATTGAAATGGGGCATGATTTCAAAGCAGCAGTGGTCAATGCAGTAAGAGAAATTGTTTAGTGAAGAATCGGTTATTTCCACCTGTCTTGCTTCAACCTCTTTCAGCTATGAAGAGGCTTAAGAAATGAGCCTTAATACTTCTTAATTTTCTTCTTTTAAGATAGGAAAGAAACACAAAGAAATAAAACCAACTTCTTTTCTGCCAGGATAGTGTGAATTTGCCATGCTGTACTTCACTTTAATGGTACGTTCAGTTTCAGATTTGAGAAAAGCCAAGAGTACCAGGTTCTTGACACGATAATACTCTGCCCTATTTCTATTATATGCATTGAAGGAAGCAGACAGCTTTTGCAAGAGCAGCTAATCTCTGTCCCTCTCTTGTTACACTCTCAAGGAGATCACAGGTGGCTTCTTCTGGGTGATTTTACCATGTAAAGAGCTCATTTGTTTTTCTACATCAGTCATGAGAGACAAGGAGTTCTTAACTGGACTGTCTCATAGTACTTAGTTCAGTAATGAAATAGTTTTTTTTAATAGTCACAGATTAAAAATACACCAACCTTCAGTATCTACTGCACTGAGCTTGCACCCCTCCCTTCTATGCTTCTACATGGAGTTGGGCTTCCTCCTTGACCTCTGTTCTCTAGCAGGAAGAAGTGGAAAGCAGTCTACAGTTCTCCTCTCCCCTCTTTATTGCCACTCTAGAAAGAGCAGATAGTCTTGAAGAGAAGTTCAGTGAGGATGCAGTACTCACAACTTCACCCCAAACCACCTTTCGCTTCAGCCTAGAGATTTATTAATTTTTTTTTATTTGGATCTAGTGTTCTGTTTTGATGTTAGAAAAACCTAATTTATCACCTAGGCTGTCCTATTTGAAAAGGGTACTAGGCTCAGAGATCTTTTCCTGTATGCAAATGAGTGCTGCTGCTAAGTGGATTTCAGCCTAATATGAAGCTACAGCAAAGGAAAAGAAAGTAGGGGGTTGCATTTTTATAGCACAGTGAGCCAATGGCTAACTCTACATCCAGCAAATATAACTGAAGAGCATTTGTAGGCAATATGTAGGTAGTAAGTTCATTACTCCTGTTGCTTTCCAGAACACATGCAGCTGCTGCACTTGTCATAGCCAGAGCTGCCAGAGGAGCAAAATATCATGTTCTTTACTAGCTGCATGTGTGTAATACAGGGAGAATACAGTGCCTTAATTTTGCTCAACGTTAAGATAATAAAGATTCTCTATAACTGAGAATGGATCTTGTGCCAGTATAGTAATTTCCTGGCCAAGTAAAGAAGATAGGAAGTACCACCCATTTGTGTGACTCTGTGGAAGCTTAAGGTCAACTGGGAAGCCAGAAGCACCTCTCAGTCATTGGCTTGACTCTCCAGTACACCAATTTAGGTCCCGTTATTGCCCAAATAAACAATATATTGCATCTGAAATCATTGGAGTATAGTGGAAGAAGATATTACTAGTGATATAAGGACAGTTACAGCAATTATTTATACTACTTCCATGTTTGCTTGCTAGTTGCTCTTCCCTGCACTATGCATATTCATGTTAAAGTTAATATTCAGTTGGAAGCATTGCTTAGCTTCTTTATTATTGTTTGCTTTGTAGATGTGTATAACAGTAAAAAAACCTCTAACCTAAAGGAAGATAGTTTATGCTTACATTATGGTAAAATTCACACTGATTTAAATAATTGATAAACCACTACTTTATCAATTTGCAGGTAGTGAAAATCCAGTCTATGATTTTACTATTTTAATTTATTCATTAATTTATACCTCCGTTACAAGAGTTGTCAGATGGGGGGAAGGAGGTAGAACTGAGAGACAGCTTACAAAATCACAGAAAGTTATGATTTTAAAAAACAGTTTCTACCACATTTTAATAACACTAAAGAGGAAAGAAGTGACGATACCTACTTATGCTTAAAAACTACCATTGTGTAATAAAAAATTAATGATAGATGAATGCCATTTGCACATAAAGGTCTTTATAAATAGATCAGAGATACAGGAAGGGAAGGAAGGAAATGCTGATAACTCAAGGGAAAAAGCAATGAAAGCAATGTTGTTGGTTGTTTTTTTTTTCTATTTTGCTTAGCAAGTCCTGGCAAGTTTATTTGTTAGTCTTTATACACTTTGAAAGATATTTTATCTCCCAAGTAAGGCATTCAGATATTTCTGAATGATGTAGCAAGACGAAGAATAAGCAGAATGAAACAACAAAGAACAGGAAAGATATGCCATGAACAAGGCTTGTGGCAAATAAAACAGGTATAAGTTCTGCTATGAACTGTTTATAACGCATCTGGCATCCAAGAGGTTGGTTGTCTCTATGCTTTGATCTCCACAGCATCACAGACTCCAAGTGAAGGGATTTCAGACAAACTAAGGACATGTTGTGCACACAGTGCATTACCATTATTTACAGGGAAAGAAATTTAAAGTTGTCCAAATTACAGTTGATTTTAACAGCACTAGAGAGGAAAAACCCAGCTTCCTAGGATGACAAGGAATAAAATAGTAAAAGCAAATTATGTTTATACTCATGCACATGTTTCATAAGAACCAGGAAGGGGATACATGTACCACTAGGACAAAATGCACCCCCACACTGTGCAACACAATTTTTCAAGTATGTTTTGTTTTCTTGCTTTTTTCAATTAAATACTGCCTTGCTGCACAATGCCAGAAACTGTACAGGAGGTATGGGCAAATCTTGGCAGGATTTGACCCAGGGGAGGAGAGATTGCTGTTTCATTGCAAACCTCTGTATATAGAATGAGAGGAAAACCCAGCAATGGAAATTATTTCATGACAGTTAAGACAGTAGCTATACAAACACTGCATAAAAGGCAGGTGTTTTCATAGTAGTTGTAGTGAGAACTAAAAAGATTCACTTTTGAAGGAGCTTTTCATTTTTGCTTTTTATTCTAGCCACTCATGAGAGCTGCAAGGAAACCTCCTGTGCTAGATCTTTTGAAACTGTTTTCAGAAGCAGGTTGTAATTTAAAAAGAATAAAGCTGCCAAAATGTTCTCATGCTTTGGCTGCTAAATATTGCCTGTTCTTGAATCCCCTTAGGTCTCTGGGCAGTTGTAAGAACTTCTAATGCTGTTCTTCCATGCTCTTTTAGAAGCAATGCCATTGACAAGCCATGGATTGCACAGAAACTCATGGTTCATGTCACACAAACCAACTCATGGAGATAAGTGTCTTACAGCCTGAGTCTGTAGATCCATGCTTGCTCTTAAACCTTGAACCACTGCTGATAGTGACTGAGCCATTTTTAATTTGAAGTCATGTGTTCTGTCATACTGGATCCTAACCTCAATACGAGATGCACATATTCTTGCTTTGCAGCATTATTTTGCTCTTGAGGTAAGAAAAAGGTGTGAGGAAATGGTCTACATTTTTCTGTTCCTTTTGCTGTTAACAGGTGATCCAGCAGGCTGGGCTTGTAGCTGAGTGTTAAGGTTCCCAATCAGTGCCTTCACAGTAAGTTTTGTCCTGGCACTTTTTGAATTAACTTGCAGCTATTTGGAAGGAGAATGTTTGCTTTATTTTCCCTGACTTTTCTTTTGGTTATTTTTTATTTTCTGGAGGCTGTTTAGTGCAACTCATGTCTGCACGTTTGCAAAGAAAACATGAATGTATTTAGGAAATTGTAAAAAGCAGAGGAAAGGGAAGGTTGAGCTGTAACATTAACAACCTTCATGGCACTCAGAGAGGGAGCATTTGCTAATGTCAGGATAATTTTAAGGATAGCATGTAATTTTAAAATTCACAATTTGAGAAAAGCCAACAAACACAAATATCTCTAGTTCAGAAACCAAACTACAATGACTTAATAGGGTTTCAGAGCCTCTTGACAAAAAAATGGCTGTGGCAGGACTTGTCAGCTCTGGAAAGAAACCAATACAAAAATGTCTTCCTGAGCATTTTGGCAAAGAGGAGATGATGTTGAAAACAAGTCTATATCCTAAAAATGTTAAAAAGCTTTCCAGTTGCCAGGAATGATAATTTAAGCTATGAAGGAATATCTTCTGCCTTAATGACCTCCCCTTAAAGTTAATTGTAAATGGACTGTCTGGTTCTGTGGTATGATCCTGACTACAGTGTGGAGTAAGGACAGCCAGGAAAAAAAAAAAAATGGTTTATATCTTGACATATTTTTTTCTAGCTAGTATTTCCTTCCCTGTTTTTTTATAGAAATGGGTTGTGTGTTTCAATTTGGCTATCTATTTTGCTAGCAGCAGCTTTTTATTAATATGATACAATGTCAGGCATTTCACACTGAATGTGCTTTGCATATGCTATGCCCTTTGCATATGCTATGCCCTTGAATCTAGGCTTCCATCCTTTTCCTAAGAAATAGAAGAAAATCACTATACAACCCACCTCTTGTTCTGAAAAACTCTTTTCAGGAAACTTGAAAGGCTTTTAATTCTGCATGGGCTCTTTTCTCCCCCCTTTCTTTAATCTCCTCTTTTATAGCTGTGAATGCCACATTGCTCCAATAAGTATTGCTAAAAATAAAATCTGGAAATTACAGGCCTTGGTTTACCACAGTGTTGCAAACTGTCATTAACAAACAGTTTTCAAAACCCACTGGCTTTGCAAGCCACGAGGTAGCTTAAGTCCATGGAATGGTATTGTTCTCTTCTAGTGCTCCCAGTCAGTGTATATTGTAGCTAGTTGAATTTGTTTTGTTGTTGCTGTTGTTTTTGGTTGAAGACCTTGTTAGCCATAAATTATTGTCTTATCTATCACTCCAATCATATTCTAAAGGATATACTACTTAAAGGATGAATAATCCCCAGGACATGCTTTAATTACAACTTCAGTGAAGTTTTGGCATCTTGTACCGGCTGAGCTTTAGTGCTCAGCTTCATACACAGACTAATGTAGCAATGATGTGTTCCTCCCCTTGCCCCATACTATGAAAGTCAGGGTGGTGTGCAGTGTAGTTGGGAAAGAGATCAGAAATATGCTTTTTTATGTGCTCTCCTCTGCACCTTGTATGTCATTCATATGCAGATTATTTGTAGGCCACTTCTCGAGACACCTCTGTAAAGTCGGCATTCTGAACTACTTTTCTTGTCGAGATAAGTCTGGGTGTGCTGGGAACAGTGACGTTGGTCACTTCCAGCTAAAATTACTTTGTTTTTGTAAGAGCAAGGTTTAAAACTAGTCCTTATTCTGACCTTTTCCATAGGCGGTGCTGGTGACCATATTGTAGGAAGTGGGGGTGTCTAAAAGAAGACAGTTCAATCCACTGGCCAAGTTGCTTCTGAGCATCAAACCAGAGATGTAACACATTCCTCCCAAAATGTATTGGACATCAGATGTGGTATGCTAGACCTGGAACTGACTGCAGAACTTGCCTACTGTGGTAGCTTAGGAGGGGTAGCTGGGGAGCCTCCCTTAAGAAAGCTACAGAGACAAGACTCTCACCCCAAGGGATGGATCCTGGTCACCCCAGGATAGTGTAACATTGCTACTCCATTCTGCTTCCTGGTGTCACAGCTCATAATGCAGTGCCTGGCTGGTATCAGCCTCTTCTCTTCTCCTCCCTGCCTTTCCTCCCGTCACTTCTTTTCCCCGTGAAGAGCTCACACCCTCCTTACCTCGTGGGTTGTGTGAGGCAGAAAGCTTCCAGCTGGCAGAGAACTCTGAGCTGCGTCATGTGGCCTGCTGAGGCCTTGTGGGCCTAAGCTGGGGAGGGCAACTGTGGCCTACCCGCAGGTCCACTGAGGGTGGAAGGGGTTGAGGATTCTAGAAGGTTTTAGTCTGATAGACTTGGCCTGGCTTGTGGATGTATTCGTTCTACCTGGTTGCCTTTTGCACATAGGCACCTGTAAACAGAATCTCCCTTTAAACTTCCAACCAGTGTGCAGCATCTCCATTCTTACTCTTCAAAAGGAACAAGAGTCATCTCTGTGCTCCAGTGCCAGGTAGCTCATGGCGCTGAGCTGGGACACCCACGGAAGAAAAGAATGCACTTACCTGTTACAGAGATTAAAGAGCATGGCCCTAGAGCCTCAGTGTTTACATGAGTGACTGTTATCTACTCAATCAAACACTTTCATGAAGATTTCCCAGCAAACTTATATTCTTCAGTTCACCTGGAGTATCGTGCCATTGCAGTCATTGAAATATGGCAAGGTCTTCATTTTTGTTATGATTATTGTTGTGTTTTCATAGAATCATAGAATCAACCAGGTTGGAAGAGACCTCCAAGATCATCCAGGCCAACCTAGCACCCAGCCCTATTCAGTCAACCAGACCATGGCACTAAGTGCCTCATCCAGGCTTTTATTGAACACCTCCAGGGACGGTGCCTCCACCACCTCCCTGGGCAGCCCATTCCAATGCCAATCACTCTCTCTGGCAAGAACTTCCTCCTAACATCCAGCCTATACTTCCCCTGGCACAACTTGAGGCTGTGTCCCCTTGTTCTATTGCTGGTTGCCTGGGAGAAGAGGCCACCCCCCACCTGGCTACAACCTCCCTTCAGGTAGTTGTAGACAGCAATGAAGTCACCCCTGAGCCTCCTCTTCTCCAGGCTAAACAGCCCCAGCTCCCTCAGCCTCTCCTCATATCATTTATGCTCCAGGCCCTTCACCAGCAGTACTTCACCTTTCTAGCAGTACTAGCAGCAGGATAGCTTGTCTCAATAATTTCAGAAGGTGGGAATGGCTCACTGATCCATGTATTCATTGATAGCTTCCTGATGTGCCTGTGGAGGACCATTTCACTCTGGCATTCTGAAATGAACTCAGTTGGGTTTTTTTCTGCCTTTCTCTATCCTGCTGTCATGCATCTCTGTTAGGACAGTAAGTGAGCCAGGCACTTTTGTAGGCAAATAGCTAGCAAAGCTGTCTAAATCTCTTTGAAAGCAATGGAAATGTTTTGCAAGGGTTTAGGGGAAGTCATAAAAGTGTAATTGCATGTGCTCATATACATAAATACATAATATGCTGTATTTGAATTATATGCATATTTACCCAATGATTTGTGCAGTGATGTGCAAAAGGTTGCAGTGATGCAAATTGTTGAAAGTATAGACAGGTTCTCATTTTCTGGACTGTCATTTTTTGCTGGAAAAGTGTTTCTACAAACCAGTAAGTACTTAGGAAAAAAAAAGAAGAGTCATGCTAGGTTGAAACAAAAACTCCTGCTAGTCTTTTCACATTATTTCCTCTTCAGAGAATGTGGAATTATGAGGTGCTTTCAAGGCTCACAGATTTAATTTTCTAGAATTGATTGTTACAACTGTGTGCTTTATATCAGTATAGTTTTAAAAGAGGCTGCTTATTGTAGTTACAGAAACAAATTTATCAGCAGCACTGTGTTAGTCCTCTCAAGGAGAACAATGTTGTACTGATAATTCTCCAATTAATGTGTGTCTGACCTTTAAAATTTCCCTTTATGAGAGAGGAAACTGTTCAAGGTGAATAATTATTACAATATAATACATCCTTGTGTATTTGTTGGTCAGTTGATAGGATAGGAATATCCAGCATTCTTAATTTGGTTTTTATACTTAATTTTAGAAGAACATAACTTGGGGACCATCAGTGCAATCTCCAAATGTTCCATACTCTTTGCTGTCTTTTTTTTTCCTGCAGAATGGCAGAAGAAGCCACCTTTTGACTAAAAGACTGTTAGAGCAAGGCAAGGGGTTAGCTCATTTTCCTTTCATTCTCTTCGCAGTTGCTTCCATCTTTTAGATCACAGTTCCTAGGATCACACTGTGTGACAGGTGGATCTTCACAGTCTTGATCCCCAGGTTATAGATAACAAGAGACATAAGCCCACTGATGCAATTATTCTTGTTTTTACAGACTTCCTGGAGGTGTTACATTTTTCATCTCATCTGACATATAGTCAGGACATTGCTGCAGGTTACATTTTGAGGCCTGGTTCATGTAGTGGATCTTAAGCCAGCCAAGCATATCAAAGCCCATGTAGCTCTTTCCCAACCCCTCAGATCTGTGAACATCAATAGAGCTTTTAAAATCTTGGAAAATATTTAAACTTTTTGTAGCAGTTTTTCACTGCTTGTGTCTCCTTTCTATTCAGAGTGGTTAGTGTGCTGAAGAACTGTGTTGCTGGAGAGGAATTCTGAAACTAGAAACCAGTGATGGTGGGTGGAAATTTTCCAAGAGCCAAATTGTCAAGTGCTTTCTCATATAGTATTTCAGATCCTAAATAAGGCTAGAAGAAGTGCAAAGCAAGTAACGTCCATGTAGTCATATATTCCTATGTAAGTATATTTTCTTATGGTTTTCTGGGTAAAAGAAGAAAAAAAGCAGTAACATGGACTTAAACGAGGAGGCTGTTGATGTGCTGTTTCTTGACAGTTCTCAGAGTAGATGCACTTGGTTCATGGCTATTCATATCTTTAGAATTGTTTAGCAGAAATTAAAAGGTATTGGTATTAGTACAAAATCCCACAAATCCTGTCTCTGTGCTGTAGAGGTTGAATACTTGAATATCTCCATTTAAATCCATTGAATTACTTATGCCAGTAAAGTTACCCACGGGTATGTATAAGTGGAATTGGCCTAAAGTCTGAATTGCCAAAGGAAAAAGATGTTGATAAAATGTTTTGACTGAGTAAAGACCAAATAGAAGTTCATTTGAGAGGCAGAGACTGTTATTAACATGTCAGTGTGGGAAGAGCCTCATCCACAGTGATCCATAACATAGCTTTTACAAGCTAAGCAAATGCAGCATACTGACAACTAGAGGAGGCACACTGTGGCTTCTGCTTCTAGAAGCAGTTTTAGTTTTGAGATTAATGGCTGACACAAAACACTTCCGCACTAATGAGGACTTAGGTCACTGGACATCTGTTTGCAAGGTGCACATTGTGCACACCGAAAAAGAGAGGCCTTCTTCACAAGCAAATGAGTGGACTTTGCAGGTGCTTCATTTGACTTCAGTTTAAGCTTTCATGTGCCAACTTAGTTTCACAGAAGTTATCCATAAATATATAGGTCTGCATACGCTCACATATGTGCATATATAAACATCACAGATGACTCCTTGTCCTTGCTCTCCTTTTTTCCTCTCTCTGGATAGATATGGTGCTTTCAGGATCTGCAAAAGACTTTGGAGGTAGTAACAGTAATTATATTTTCTTCTATGATATGATTTTGTCCACTACAATTGCTGAGGAAGTTATGCTGGGATTTTAAGGAATCCAAATACTTCATAGCCTTTAGTCAACATTGCTTTAATCTGTAATATAAATATTTAAGATCTCTTAAAATTATCCCCACAGGAAAGAATTTTCTTCTCATCTTGGTGTGGAACTTCTTGTTCCAGTTTGTGTCCATTACCCCTTGGGCACACTTTCAGTGTTGTACTGTGATAGCACAGGTGGCCAAGAGAGCCAATGACATCCTGGCCTGTACCAGGAATAGCATGGCCAGCAGGATGAAGGAGGTTATTCTTTCCCTGTACTCAACACTGGTCAGACCACACCTCGAGTACTATGTCCAGTTCTGGGCCCCACAATTCAAGAGAGATGTTGAGATACTGGAACATGTCCAGAAAAGGGCAGTGAAGCTGGTGAGGGGCCTGGAGCACAAACCCTATGAGGAGAGGCTGAGGGAGCTGGGGTTGTTTAGCCTGGAGAAGAGGAGACTCAGGGATGACCTCATTGCTGTCTACTACTACCTGAAGGAGGCTGTAAACAGGTGGGGGTTGGTCTCTTCTCCCAGGCAACCACCAATAGAACAAGGAGACTCATTCTCAAGTTGTGCCAGGGGAAGTATAGGCTTGATATTAGGAGGAAGTTGTTGACAGAGAGAGTGGAATTGGCATTGGAATGGGCTGCCCAGGGAGGTGGTGGAGTCACCATCCGCGGAGGTGTTCAAGCAAAGCCTGGATGAGGCACTTAGTACCATGGTCTAGTTGATTGAACAGGGCTGGGTGCTAGGTTGAACTGATGATCTTGGAGGTCTCTTCCAACCTGGTTGATTCTCTGAGAAGTGGTCCCTCCCCTGAGGAGTAACACTGCTGCCAGCTGGATTTAACTCCACTGACCACTACTCTTTGGGCACTCAGCCCAGCACATCCATCTTTGGGCACATCCAGCATCCATGCATGCTATTGCAATGGACATTGATGCTAACCCTAACTAAATGATCATTCAAGTTCCCTTCCAGTCCCTAACAATCTGATTGTCCACCACATCTCACCTTCCTAAAGCAGTCCCTGCTCCCTTCTGCCCTTACCCCCTTACCTCTCGCTCTGCCTGAAGAGCTCTTCTTCTCCACCACCATTTTTGCAGTCATCTCAGAGACTGTGGTAAGAGCCTTAAACAGCTAAAATACCCTACAAAAGAAGTCAGCTCCAGCAAAGACACACACCCAGCACCCGTGGATGATGTTGTAATGGTTGCTGAGCCTAACCCTAACTAGCCGGGGGGCCACCAGGCCCCCCGGCCTTTGAAATCCTCCACCAATTCACCCGGTGCACACCATGGGGACTCACCAGTGATGCCAGGTGGAGGATCCCTTGGCCCACAATGGGCCTAACTTAGGGCTTCTAGCTTTCCTGGGGCAGAATATAAAGGGGAGTGGGCAGGAATGGCAAAGTGGCCACACCTGGGGTGGGAGGAGACTCCAATAGCCAGCTAATAGAAAATGGCATCACATGGTGGCAACACATTTGATGTGTTAACAATAGGAAATTAATTAAATGGTGATTAATTAATTACAGGCATGACAGATGATAGCAATATCTGTAATCAAAGCTGATTACATTATGCCTGGATCAAATAGCACAATGAATATATGTATTTGAACAAATAATGCTGGCTAAAGCACATCATTTAATTTATCTGCTGAAGGGGGCAGTGCAGTGACTGACAAAATATCACAGAATCATAGAATCAGTCAGGGTTGGAAGGGACCACAAAGGTCATCTAGTTCCAACCCCCCTGCCATGCCCAGGGACACCCTACTCTAGAGCAGGCTGGCCAGAGCCCCATCCAGCCTGGCCTTAACTACCTCCAGGGATGGGGCCTCAACCACCTCTCTGCGCAACCCACTCTCATGGTGAAGAACTTCCTCCTTATGTCCAGCCTGAACCTACCCATCTCCAGCTTTGCTTCATTCCCTCTAGTCCTCTCATTTCCTGATATCCTGAAAAATATCCTCTGTGTTAAAAGAGGAGGTGTTCAAAAAAAAGCCTGGATGAGGCACTTAGTGCCATGGTCTAGTTGATTGGACAGGGCTGGGTGCTAGGTTGGACTGGCTGATCTTGGAGGTCTCTTCCAACCTGGTTGATTCTATGATTAATTACAAAAGCAGGTAAACTTGAGCCATTGTAGTGTCTGTTCATTCTGAAGGGAAGCATGTATTTTCTGCTTCGTTTGTAATTAGAAAGGGTACATAAAAAAAAAAAAAAAAGCCTGCAACTGTTTGTGTGTTGTTTTTGTTTTATATTACTTACGGAATGTGTGCTTAAGTTTCAACCAATTCAGCTAATACATAGAATAATAAAGTTAACCACATCAGTTATACTTGCAACAATGTAAGCGTTGTTTGCAGAGTGGCAGCAAAAATTGAAAGCTTCCTTCTGACGCAGCAGTGCTCAACTGACTTTGTGTTTGTGCTAACACAAAAAAAATTATCTTAAGACTTGAGTCCTGCAATATTCATTTACTCAAAATGGATGTTTTCTTCTTCCCTTTTTAAAAACCTTTTTCTCTTTGTTTACTTTTGGTTTGAGAAGTTGTTCCTTGAATATTGTTGACAATTAACACAAATTAAAGTGGTGTTAAGTATCTCAAGGAGGTCAATTCAAGCATGTTAAATAATTTAAATCTGTGGAGCTTGGTCTGAGTCCAACAATCCTGTTGAGACTGAATGTCATAAGCTTTTAGCTAGCAGTTAGATTTTAATTTTTTTAAGCTATAAAAGTTCAGTGCATGAGATTCTCTTGCAAGACTTGTAATGCCTGCTGTCCTGCACAGCCTGGAAGAGCCAAATTTGAGGAAGGAAGGAATAATTTTGACTTTTCCTTGTTTGCCTCCTCTCACATGCTTCTATTGGAAGAATGGCAATAATTTGGCTTTTTTTACAGACTTAAAGCAAATATTTCCCAAGCTGCTTTGGGCCGAGGGTTGTATAACACTGAACATTTTGTTCTAGGTTGCTTAGCACAAATAGATTATGTCTACAAACCTTCTGCCAAGTGGCTGCTATCCTTATGTTTCTTAACAGTGGGAATATTTTTGGTGCTACAATCTGATGGCAATTTCCAGTCAAAATAGCATTGCCTTCTGGATGCTCTTTTGTCTTGTATATGTTGTTCATATTTGCAGAACTGGTCCAGCAGCTCTAAAGTAAGCACTACTTTTGTTTCTCGTTGCAACATTGACCAAAGCGTTGTCTTCTGTTGACTATAGATGTCTGCTTCCTGCTCATGTTGAAAAAAAAATAGCCTGCAGTTAATTTCTGGTGATTTAACTTGATAAATTTAGGCTTTTTTTTTTTTTTTTTTTTTTTTTTTTTGTAGAAACTGATAGATGTGAAATGATAGATAGTATCTGTATCTTTAGTAGTCATGTTGAGGTCCTGGGGTTAATGAATTTCATTCCCTTTTCTTACCTCTATGTATACATAACTTCTGAGAATGCCCTCAAACACTGGTTGGAAGTGTAAACCCATCTCAATCTCCATGGAAAAGGCATGCTGGCTTTCTCAGCATTATGCTGCTATGTCCAGTGCAATTGTAGATGAGTTTATAAATCTTTTTTTTTTTTTTTTTTATGGTATGGATGCTGGCTCTATCCTGGCTAAAACCTGGGTTTCTGCATAGGTCATCAGTCCTGTAGCAATTGCATCTCTTTCAAAGGATCACAGGATATAAGGGGTTGGAAGGGACCCAAGGAGATCATCGAGTCCTACCCCCCTGCCAGAGCAGGACAATAGTATCTAACACTTTCATGCCAGTACAACTTTTTTTTGATAGTAAAATGCTCTTTTTTTTCCTGTTGCTTTAGCTTTTGATCAAGAACAAAACATGAAAAGAATCCCTACACTGCACTGTGCTATAGCACTTCATCATTATGTTACAAGAGCCAGAAAGGGGAATTTGTCCCAAACACTTCATTAATATAAAAGGGTACTCTGGCTTTCTGGGTTTTATTTTATGCATTTTCATTATATTTGCTGTAGGAGTAATATCATTTGAGCTTTGTTCCACAAATTTTTAGAGTCAATTTGTTCAAATCATTTCAAGTAAAGCAAGAGCAACAAAGTGTATTTCTGCCTTACTGGTTAATCAGACAGCTAAGTAAAGCTACTTAACTTAGCTTTCATTCTCATCTCAAAAATATGTGACTTGTACAGCTCTGTAGCTATTTTCCCTTTGAGTTGGAATGGAACTGTGCACTCTACTTGAATCCTCTGGCATGCCTTGTGTAAATTCCTCCAAACCACTCTTATAAATGTAAATGTTATGCTATTATTCTCTGTTTCTTCCAGAGTGCTTCTGTTTGGAATATGAATTAAGTTCCTACTAACTGTACTCTTAGTTAACACTAGGTGGAAATAACTAGGCACGAAATTCTATGAAGTATACATATAAATGTGAAGAAATAAAAGACTTTTCCCTCTCCATTTTAGTAATTCTAGGTATTACAAGTGGAACTATCCAGCACACAGTTTTAATCTAACTATGGTTGCTAGCATATAATGCTCTTTCAAACGTTGCAGTCTTTATTTTTAAAGAAATAGTATAAAAATCTAAGAATGAAGGAAAATCTAATGGTGTTTGGAGGGATCAGAAGAGCATTTTTTTCAGAGATACTTGATAGTAAGAGATGCAAAGCTGTACTTGTAAGTATGTCACTTTTCTCAGAAGTGCTGCAATGGATCTAAAACTTCATTAATTAAAGAGCATGAATAGTCAAAACTGATTAGAACTTATTTCTAAAGGAAATAAAATAGATCCACAAAATAAAATAGATCCACTTTTCTCAGAAGTGCTGCAATGGATCTAAAACTTCATTAATTAAAGAGCATGAATAGTCAAAACTGATTAGAACTTATTTCTAAAGGAAATAAAATAGATCCACAAAGTCAAGTTGACTATATTGGCACTACGGACATTTGCTGTCCAAGATAACGAGGTGAAGGGTTGCCCTGGTTGTCCACGGTGTCCTGGTTAAAGTCAGCCTGTTCTCACAAACAAGCCTCCTCTGCCACAGGTCAGGAAGCAGATTAACAGAAGTCTTGGGTTTAAATAAGGAGTTTAATGAAAATAATACAATGCATAATTACCTTAGCTGTTTCACAGAGGAGCAAAAGCAGAAGCAGCAACAGAAGCCAGATGTGAAATGAGCATCCCCATCCTCCAAGCCCACAGCCCAGGCCAGTGGAAAAGACCAGCATCTCAAAAACCAGAAAGCAGAAGTGGCAACTGGGAACAAAAAGCCTCTCATGCTACAACTTCAAGCCTCATGATATTTTGCTCCATCCAACACTTTGATTTTAAAGCTGGCATGAAGGCAACATGGCATTGAATACTTACCAGTAGATTCAATTGGCTAAACCCATGACAATGCAGAATATGGGAGAGAGCTGTAGAACAAAAAACAATTGGAAAAACAAATCATGTGCACACTGTGTGGGATATGTAACATTAAGAATTACTAACATCGTGAGACTGGAAGAAAACAGGTCTATGTATTTCACTACTTATTGCTTGGAAACACTACTATGTAATGGCTGTATCTTACAGTGGAACCTGATGCAAACATTGTGTGAAACTTAGTGGTGGTTCATTCTCACCTTCAGCCATGTTTGTAGATCCTTCTTAACACAAAATGTCAATTTTGTCCAGAAGCAGTATTATCAACAAACTAGAAAAGTGCATATTTTACCCTCCTTTTATCATTTCTCCTTTCTTACTGAGACAGATTTACTTCTTTTCTGATTACTTTGTCAATATATTTCCCATAGATATTTTAGGAGGAAGGTGTTTTGTGATATCCATACTACTTTGTCCATTTCACATGGAAGATATCTGTGGGATGATCTGCTTTTTTCAGTTTACTAAGGCCAAACTTTGTTTTTGCTGAGATGAAATACTGACATCAGCATATAGATAAACATATGACCCTGAGGATCATGTTTACCACTGTTAAATGTTGCAAGGGTAGACCATCTCATTAGACAAATGTTGCTCCACTTTCCTCTAGTTAAGTTGGCAGAAGGTTAAATCTCTGCAAGTTTAGAATGACCTTGGAAAAAACATGTCTATATATCAAGTGCTTGACAATCTATTGGCTGTTGCAGTGAGTATGTAGGTTACCTTGAATATAACAGAAAATGCTACCCTATTCTCTGCAGGATGAAATAGTAAAATAGCTGAAATGGCTCAAGATACAGCAAAGGCAAAATGCTTATTTGGAATTTGGAGATGATGAAACCAATTACCACAGTCTGAAAGTGAGATGCAGCAAAGCTTAAAGGTTATTCTAATTAGTTATTAATGAAACAATATGAATGCCTGCATAGATGCAGTATGCAGAGCTGTTAAGACATATTGTGATGCTGAAGCATATTTTGGTCTGAAAATTATGAAGCATATTTGTGTCTCTCACAAGATATACTTATTAGGAAGATGAAATTCCAACAAAAAGAAAAACCACAAAACCAACCAAACAATAATAACAACAAATAGAAAAAAAACCACAGAAAAATCCCAAAGCAACTTCCCATAATAAAATTAACACTCTAAAAATATTTGGCTAAGTCTATGATTAAATTCAAAGTGTTCTTCTGTATAATCCTCTATTTTTCCTCTCATTAGCAACACTGTGTGCATCCCAGCAAATCATGGGTCTGATTCTTTCCCAAAGGTTGCACCTGTAGATACTTTTGGAGTGTAAGTGGTTTTAACAACCTGTTTTTCTCCAGGGTAGCCTAGGGTGAGCAGCTGATCTGTGGACAGCTACTTTGTAAACTGCTAATATAGAGTAAGATGAATCCTGAAATTTTTTTCTGCAAAGGCTTGTCTTCTGAATCTTCTGATTTAAATCTACTTCTCACTCTCTCTTTGCGCTATTTCAGTATCCTCTTTCTTTTGTTGCTTTCATTGGCTTTGATTTCTTTGTCCTTTCTCACTTGCTGTCTGTACTGTTATTATCTATGGTCATCTGGTTGTCGTCTGGGAGCACAAGTGACATCCTCTGCATGTTCTTATTCCTTAGTTGGAAGGTCTTCACTGATGTAGATTGTTTCTGTGTTTATCTGGGCCACTGTCAGCCGTAGCAGAAGAGCAGTAGCATGCTAGCTGGTAAAGTTGGATGGCATCACAGGTCTAGCATAGTAACTTGAAAAATATTCTGTGCAGTACATGCCTTTGAGCACTCTCTTGAATTTACCAACAAATTACATGTGGCTTTGGTGCTACCTATCTTGTGTAAGAATGTGTAATGCTGAAACAAAGGCCAAGTCAGATTCTCTCATGAGAGTATTTTCAGGAGGTATTACCTCAGAGTGGAGTCTGATGCACAGAACATCTTTCAAATGACTGGATGCACATGGATGCTTGGCAGTGTGCTATGTCTTGATGAGATCTTACTTAGCCTGGGGTAATATTCTGTCCCACTTGTGCCAGAGGTTTATCTGGGGGGAGTTTTAAACCTTTCTCAGTGTGGTTACATACCAATCATGGCTTTTTGCTGTCATCTGTGATTAACTGCTACTTTGACTGCAAATGTGCGCTAAATTGAAATCACAAATATCTGCCTATGTTGCTAAGAGGTAAAAGGAGGGTGTTGCTCAAGATAGCAGTTAATAGCTTATTGCCCACTGGTGAAACATCAAAATATACTGTCCCATCATAAAAGTCTTTGCTGAGGAGAATTTCTAGATTGTCTTTTAAAGGCACATCTTTCCCTTGGAGGTTTTCAGGTGTACAAGCTTTTCCACTCTGAATCTAAATCAGACAGCTAGTTGCCTTTGTCAGAGGTTGACAAGGCCTTCCAAGTTCTGTCTAAAAATACCCTTACATTGAGAAGAAATTTTGATCAGGGCTTGTCCTACTGTTCAGCTTGCCTTTATACCTAATAGTTGTATGGATTACATTTTCTCACTGTTGCATGGAAATAATAAAATTATTTACTCTGCTCAACAATGTCAGAGATTACATCTTACTTTCATAAATAGTTTTGGGAGGGATGAGGATGTCTACTCTGAAGAAAATTAGTTGTTCCTCTGGAAGTAGATGATTGCATTCTAGGAGACTTTTAAATTCTTTTTTTTAATTAAAAAGATTGGATAGCTTCAACTATCCAAGGCGACCCGTGGACATATGTGAAGACATGGTAGAAACTGGCATTCAACATAGTTTTCTACTAACTTTTCAATTAGAAATTTGAGCCCTGTTTTGCTAGCAAATCTTTTTGCGAACAACAACATCTATGCCAGCAAGTGCTATCACTAGATTTATTTTTTTTATGTTTCTTTTATTGGCATGGAGTTATGAACTGCATGTCCTTATGTAGCATTATAAAACCATGAACTTCATATTTTGAACTCACAATTTGTAATGGGGGCCCTTTATGTATGTAGGATGTTTTGCAGTTTAATGAAAAGGGTTCTAACTCATCGGTTTGGTAATATATGTGGTTGAATGGGAATGCCAACCATTTCTACAGTGACTTTTAAGCCACAAGCAAATACTCTTGCTTCAGATATGTCTTTTATTAGTTTATTTTTCTAAAATTCCAAGGTCTATCACTTGAGTCTGCTTTTATTTGCCTTAGCACAGTATCCCCACTCACATTTGAGATGTTCAGATTGGTATCCACTGTGTAAGTGTTGACACAAATGAAAATATTTGCACATGAAAATTGATATTGGAATAGAGTAAGACTTTCTGCTTCAGCATCAACTGACACACTATAGCAGGATAACCAGTGCATATATATTTCCACTTCATTATATATTCCTCTTTTTTGTTTCCTGTTGTAATAATATGGTCTTTTATCTGAATGTGTTATGAAGATGCTTGTTTAATTGGTGATACATTGGTAATTTAGGCTTTGGAAGAACTTGGACACTCAGTTGTTATTCATTGGAGTACACAAGCAAAATGCTGTGGACAGTATCATGTCCACATGAAGAAAAAATAACTCAAAGCATTAATTTTTTTTTATGTTAAATAAATGTACATGGCTAAATATTGATGTAGAAGTGTGTAATATTACAGATTTGTAAGAGGTACTGGACATTGTACTAAAATAACTGCAGACTGTTGTTCTCATTTAGCCTGATTTGTGGTCCTTACATGCTTAGATACGAGATTATGTAATTGACGGAGACACTGGTTTAGGCTTCTCATGAACATGTCTTTTATGTTCTCCCTCCCTAGGAGAGAGTTTAGGAGTCAACAGACATTACATGGGAATTTTGTGAAGAGATTTTCCATTGCTTTAATAAATAAAATAAAATCTCAGTAGGTGATGGATTCCACTTTTTAAATTAAACTAACATTTGGAAGCTGTGCTTGGCTCACTGAGGTGCTTTTGTTTTTTAGTTTTTACATACATTGTATTTGTTGGCTTGGTTGGACACTCAATCAAATAATCATGCTTACATTAATAGAAGAGGTTTTAGATCATCCAGCTCACCTCAGGTATCACAGTGACCACAGAAGCAGTGCTTCTTCTGGCACTTAATTTAAGGAATTAATATAGAGCCTACTATTTCCAGTTTACAAGGTATACCCTGCATAGTATCTTGAAAAGAGACTTCCTCCTTTCATTGCTAGCTTCTCAAGTCAACTCACATGGAATATTTATGGTGTGTAACACCAAAGTTTAACCCTCTGGAATACAGATGGACTTGGTTATCAGAGTAGATGCTCATAAATTTTTAAATGTAACATTAAAAAGTGCATAAAATATTAGTGCCTGGGGTACTACAACTGTGCATCATCTTGCTGTACTTCCATCTGTATATACTTATTTTTAAACCTGGCTGTAAGGAAATATTCAGGGACATCTGCAGTGATAAAAGCACAGTGATAGCCCAGGAGACTGCTCCTTCAAAATACAAAATATTTCCCTATAAATATTAATCCATTGATAGCAAAAATTGCCAAAGTATTTCCAGTCCAACAGCAGCTGTTTGGGGAATTTATTTTGTCTTACAGCAGGCAAAATGAAAGAAATACAGGATAATGTTGCTTATCTGAATACTTTTAGATCAATATTAATTATACTTTTATAATATGACATTTGGAATGACCTTTACTAAATGTAATCTTTGACTTTTCTGAACAGTAGGTAGTGGGTTTGCTGCTAGTAATAACAAATCTCTAAGTTAATAGTTTCTTTTCCTTACCATGCAATTTGAGTATTTTCATTTCCTTCACATTACAAAAGATGGAGGCAGATACTGTTTTACTGGATGGAGAAATAGGGCCTTATGATTTATTTTCACTCACAAAGGTAGTCAATATTAAACTTAATTGTCAAATGGACAGTTTTGGTTGCCTGGTTTTGAGTACTAATGTAACCACCTCCCTGTCCTATCCATATAGTTATAAAAGTAAAATAACTGAAATTATGTGTATGTTGTGGTTTGTCTTTTTTTTCCATGTTGAGAATAAAGACTATATTGCTACCCATTTACATTTCTAGCTACATAGTGTAAGTCAAAACAAAATGTTAGCTGTCCTGAAACTTGCTACTGTTATTTTTAAGTCCCTTTAGCAACCTCCATTTGGGTCCAGTACACAGAGCTAGATGAGATGAACAGTAGAATTATAGAATCAACCAGGTAGAGACCTCCAAGATCATCCAGTCCAACCTATCATCCAACCCTATCCAATCAACTAGACCATAGCACTAAGTACCTCATCCAGTCTTTTCTTGAACACCTCCAGAGATGGCGACTCCACCACCTCTCTGTGTCCCCTTGTTCTGTTGCTGGTTGCCTGGGAGAAGAGACGGACCCCCACCTGAGAGGGCAGACTTCTCGAATCCTGTGAAAAACCTTCTTAATGGTGTTTGGTGGGGGATGTAGTACAAAAGCAATAAGGCACTTGAAATATATCAATAATTTGTAGTTGTTTCCATAATTTTTAGCATGTCTTTGAAAATGCTGTGGGACACAGCGTATGACTTCTAATAAGATTGCCCATTCTCCTTCTCCCCAAACACCAGATTCAATACTTGATCTTTTGAGTAACTGACTTCTGCATGCTCAAGTATAGCTTTTTGCTTTATCTGTTTTGCTATATTTAAAATGATAAAATCATAGAAAAATACTAGATTTAAAGGGAATTCCAGAGGTCATCTATTCCAACCCCATAGTTAAAGCAGGGAAGTCTATCAGGTTGCTCAGGACCGTGTACAGTCAGGTCTTTCATACCTACAATATTTCTGTGTCCCTTTCCCAGAATGTGACCAACCTTAAGGTTATAATAAAGCTCTTTGTATGTTATCGTAATTCTCCACATTCCAGCTTCAGTCCTTTGCCTGTTGTCCTGTGCACCACCAAGAAGAATCTGATTCTGCCTGTCTTCTGATCAGGTAGTTGTAGACAGTGCAAAGGTATTTCCCTGAGCCTTCCCTTCAGCAGCTCAGGTTCCTCTGCTGGATTTGCTGCTGGTGTGCTAATACCTTTCTTGCATTATGGAGCTCCAAACTGGACACAGTTCTCTAGACAACAACATGCTACTGCAGTTACAGTTATTAGCATCTCTTTTTCCAGCTATCTGGATGCATTTGTTTCTGTCAAGTTCAGTGGAAGAAACAGCCTAGCAGGACATTTTTGGGGGATAACATCTATCTGAACTATTGATTATATGTGCACTCTTAAAATTCCACGCTAAGATAGATCTAAAATAATTTGTTCTTACATTTGCAAGGTTGTGTTAGGAAATTAAAAACTAGAAGAAAACATGTTCACATCCAGCGTGAGCTGTTGAATATTTCTTTTTTCAGTATAGACTATTACATGAGTCTTTTCACCTTCTAGAATGCTCACAATTTATTTTCTGTAGCTGTTGATTTGTTATTTGTATGGGAACTGCTCATCTAAGTGAAATAACAAACAAGTTTGTTTCATAACTGAATGACTCCTAAGCCCACAAAGAGCTTCTAAGTTAACAGAAGGAATAATTTTGCCTAAATACTAATGTGAAGTTTTGTATAAGACTTAATGCTTTCCCTGATCTTCCGTGCATATGCAGTCACTTCCAGGAAACTGACTGCTGGTTGCTGGTGGCAAAGAAGTGTACTTGTGTTTTCTCGAAGGTTGCATGCAGCCAGTATGAGACTAGAGTGACTAATGTATGATGGTAGGGTGGCTGGCTCATCATCTGACCTGGGAAATACCACATAATGTGGATGGTGAGGAGAGTGCACAACTTCTTGTAAAATCTCTTCTGGGTCATCCTGAAGAGTGCTAAAGATAATTTTGTTATTCATTATTGCCTTACTTTCCATTCAGCTTTCAGATCCCAGAGGCTCATCAGTCTTTATAATGTATAGTTTGGGATACAGTGTAGCTAATGATTATTGCTAATCTCTTCGTGATTCTATTAGTTGTCCTCTGCAATTTCAGTGAACTTACTCTATTTGAAACAGAGTATTTATAAAAATAAATTCTTTGAGACTGAAAAATCCCACACGTGAAGAGTGTGGTCAGTAATTCATATGTATCATGTGTATTTTATCATATATTTGAATAGTCTACTTTCAAAGATCTCTTGTACTGGCAAGTACAGGCTGGATGTTAGGAGGAAGTTCTTGCCAGAGAGAGTGATTGGCATTGGAATGGGCTGCCCAGGGAGGTGGCGGAGGCACCGTCCCTGGGGGTCTTCAAGAAAAGCCTGGATGAGGCACTTAGTGCCATGGTCTAGTTGATTGGATAGGGCTAGGTGCTAGGTTGGACTGGCTGATCTTGGAGGTCTCTTCCAACCTGGTTGATTCTATGATTCTATGATTCGATTCTATGAAAAGTTGCATAGAAATGTCTCTACTTCACATATCTACGTATCTGCTTTGGAAGTTCATTAATACATT
The DNA here is from genome assembly GCF_015220805.1 of Pogoniulus pusillus. Lineage (NCBI taxonomy): Eukaryota > Metazoa > Chordata > Aves > Piciformes > Lybiidae > Pogoniulus > Pogoniulus pusillus. The sequence continues at coordinate 23,558,141 of NC_087268.1, read as the reverse complement.
TAAAAAATGTGGGTGGATGCATCCTGTAGAAGCATACATTCCAGGAAATCATTCTGGACAATGGCTAAATTGTGTAACTGCCCATCTTTATAGCTATATTTGTGAGTTACTCAAGTAAATCTCATAATTGTGGGAATACCTGCAGGAAGATATCAGTGCTTTTATATATATACTGTCCTTCTTGATAGTGGAATTATAATACCCCAAGTCGTGGATTCAGTTATTACTATTAAACTTAGGTGGTACATTCAGAGCTTAATTCATGTGCTCAGCAATTGGAGTAGATCTTGTAATTTAAATGTTTATCAAAGTATGATTAAATGTTAATCTGTTCTCCAGAGGTATCCATTACAGTCTTTCCATTTCTTAGCTTTGTTGAAATTTACCTATTTGATCTGATCAATTTTTATGGTATTGTCCCTACCTAAGAAAAAATTGATATTTACGTTCTATTTTTGACTGAACATACTGAGCACCCAAGTATCTTTTGTTTCTGCCAACTTTCTCTTTGCCATGAAATGAGGTAAGAAAGCTGAAGCTTCAGTTCTCGTCTTCAGAGAAGCTATAACCTAGAATACCTGTTGAGAGTGAATGAAAAGCAGTCTTGCCAAACTTATTTTGGCAGGAACAACGTCCATTTTTCAGACATAGCTTTAGTTATGCAGGGGCCATAATATTCCTCAGATAAAATGTTGCATATCAATCTTCCCATATACTGAGTAAGTCTAAGTTGTTTGATTACTGCCAAACCTTAATCTCAGTCAAGAATCGATAATGAGTGGTTTAGCTTATAGAAATTCAGGGTTGACTCTGCATCAAAGTCCTTAAGCTGCCCAGTCCAACTAAGTCACTCTTTTCAAGATCTTGCAGTTTAGTTATGTCTTTCCACTAATATTAGATGGAATTATCACGCATGCGTAGATCTATGCCTTCTTGGTAAGGTGGACTCCAGTGACTATGGAGGTAATCTATCTGCTTAACTTAGGCTAGCACATATATTTTGCATTCAAATAGTATTGTATTTCAGTCTACCTGCTATAATTAGTATCTCCATGGTTAGTACTTTACTGCCTTGAGCAAAAGTAAAACCCAACATTCTACCCACTGAAAATTTATTATGCAATGTTGTGTCTATTTATGTTATTTTTCATTATCCTATAAGAAATAGGAAGTGAATGTTGTGCATTTCTCCCAGCCTTCTCCCTCAGTATACAACACATGAGATTCAAATGAGTACGGAAGGTTTCCAGAGGAAGACACAGAGAAGACAGGAAATTAAAACTTTGCATATTACTTTTGTTCATGTAGACACAGTTGGCTTCCTGCAAGCACTTCCACTTAAAAACTATATTTTTTTGAGTGGGCAGAAAAAATAGATAAAAAGTGATACTTTTCAGGGGCTGTGTGCTTTACCCTGTGCCCATTTTTCTCTGTAGAGCTGACACTGAATATTAGCTATGCCTCTAAACTATCCCATGAATAAATTTAGGGCTTGTAATATTTCGCATGATTCACATCTCAATGAAATGACAAAAAATTCCATATCCACAGTGGACTAATAAATTTGCTTTAATTCACCCTACAGTAAATTCCCATCTTTGTTTCCATCAAAAAATAATCATTATTTTCTAGGAGGCCATTTTCCATCTTTCCAATGTTTCCATTACAATATCTGTATCATTAGAGAATATCTGCAATGCCTCCTAAGATATTTTCACCCCATCAAACTTAATGAGAGTTTTGATAATACTTTTGTACTAAGTTATAAGGAAAGTTAGCCTACATTCAATTTTTAGGGGCCTTATATATGGAAATTATCTTTGCACAAATGAATGAAGCTAAAGGCACATTAAATCATGAAATTAGCAGAGAGAATGCATATATCTTTTGTATAAAAGCAGAGGTCAACAGGTTGTTATTTTAGCAAGCTTCCTAGATGGAGGATTACCCAGCTTCTGCTCTAGATTGCTTTTTACACCTCAGCGTAAAATTCCATTGATGTTATCTGATTTCATATTGACTTCATATTAACTGGATGTCCTCCAATACCCCATTTTAAAGGCTGTGAGGTGGCTACAGATAAGGTGTTTTCCAGCTCTTGAGGTTAAAAGCATGCTGTGGTGTGTAGAACACTCTGTATCCTGGGTCTGGGAAACTGATCACTACTGATGTCTTCTGAGCTTTGAAGTATAAGATCAAGAAGCCTTTGAGCATAATCATCTCAACAAGGATGTATTTGAAGTCAGTGCTAAAAAGATGCAGCTGCAGATGCAGGTAAGGAAGTCTGTACTGGCTTATGAGAAAACTGGAGATGACACTTTCTTTTACTACAGAGAACAAGGTATGACCTTGCTCTGAAGTAATATCAATTTGCATTTTATTGAGCATAACACCAGATAAATGAAGCCACTAAGGTCTTCAGTAGTAGCCAGAATATTAACAAGGAGTAACATTCTTTTCAACAAAACAAACCTAAGACCTCTTGAAATAAAACATCTTCACCTAGCCCAAAACCTTTAGATACCCTAAACTAAATTTTATCACACAGAACTCTTATCAAGTGTCTTTATATGTGTCTGCAAAATACCACCAGAGCATTTGAACATTATCTAATGGTTATTTTGCTGAATACAGATCAAATGCCTTGTCCTTCCTTTCCCACCTGATATCTGCCACAATTCCTTTTCTTGCTTCACATGCTTCTTAATCATGATGCTTTGCTGCTATTCCTGAAATATTCAGGAATTATTCCTTCTTCCTCTCATTTCCAGATGTTGTTTCTTTCAGTTGCCTGATGCAGGGAACTTTCCTTGTGCTTAATATCTGAGGTGCAGCACTTCACTACCTGTCATCTCTCTTTTGACATGTCACATTTGAAAAAGAAAAGCCACATATTAAATACTGTGATGAGCGAGTAAAGCATAAAACCAATTTGTCCAATGCACTGCTAGGAGATAAAGCTTTCGTATTATCAGATGCAGTTTATAACACAGTCTGAAATGTATTTTGAAGAATTTTTACCATTCCCTATGACAATAAACTGTTTTACCCAGGAATTTTTTTTCTGGCATCAAAAATGTTCAAAATACTCGTCACAAGCATTCAAATAGTAAACAAACTGACAAGGATATAAATGTAAATGCATTCAGGTAGTAAGGAAGCAACAATGTGAATGAGAGCATTCTCTGAACCCCCAAGGCTCTAAATAATTGTAAAACTCCATTTCTTTCACAGCAGACCTTCTGCAGCAAACACAAAATGAATTTAAGGTACAGTGAGTGCTCTCTTTTAGATCAATGGGACTAGGAAAAGCTGCTTCCTAATTTATGTTTGTCCTTTAATCTTCCAGCTGCTCTTAAAGGAGGGGCAACATTCTGGTAAATAATACTAATTTGCCTCCTATTGAGCTTTCCCTTGGATTCTTAAGTGGCTATTTTTGTCTCTCACAGGGATCAGTGACACATCACCTAGAGGAAAGGCAGCCATTAAATGCACATGCAATTCTTACATTTTTCCTTTCTGACGTCCTGTTTCTAACTCTGTCTTTCCTTAAAATCATGACATGAGATGTAAAGTAAAATCCCATAACTAACCCTCCAAACAACTTTCTTACTTTCCTCATTCAGCCACTCTAGCTTCTTAAAACTGTGGCACACCATGACAGTCTGCAGAAGCACTCAATGGGGATGAAATCTTGGCCGTGTCATTCATGCAGAGTACCAGTTCTGGGAAAAGACTTAGAGTTATGCCAGTTTAGAATTCAGATGAAATATTTTATTCTGCCTTTAAAATATCCAAGCACTGGCTATTATTTGTAACTTTTGCTTTCCTTACCTGAGCCTCGAGGACAGAAATGTGATTAACTCATTGATGCCTAGAAGATCTGAAGGGAAAAAGAAGTTAAAAATTGTATATTTCAATAATATCTCCTTCTTTGAAGAGTGATAGAGGAGATGCTCAATTCTGAAAAGAATTAGTCTGAGCAAAGACAACCTTACCTTAGCAAATGACCTATGAAATGACAGAGCACCTGAGAAATCCTGTGTTTCACTTCTCAAAAGTCTACAACCAAAGAGCAGCAGCTCATACCAAGAAGCCACACCTCCTCTCCCCTGTTGACTGTTATGTCAAAAGAGGATATCTCATTAGCTGTGTCATAACATTCATAACACACCTTCTGCCTAATCCTCAGCTGCTGAGCTCATGTTGTGGAGGAGGTGTGCTTTTCACCAGACCTTTTCTTCTGTCAAACCAAAGGGAGATGTTTAGAAGCTTACCATAGCTTTCATCCTGACGTGTACCTGGGTTTCCTTCCAAACGAATGGGAAGCCACAAAGGTATTGCATGGATATAGTAACTACATTTCACTTGTTATCCAGTTATAATATGTCCAGCATGAACCACTAGGGACCAGACAGTGGAAGGCACTGTGGATTTTAACAGCCTCTTGTCCACTTACCTTAAGTGAGATTTTCCCACTTATTTCATGCTGTTTTGCACAGCATCTGTCATAAAATAAGGCTGAGATTTCTCTCTAGTTCCAGTCATGAATGGAGTGCTGCATAATAAATACAGTCTCCTGGATGCATGCTCTGCCGAGATATTTAGGGAGCTCTCTAGTACAGTCCAGTTGGCTAGCAAATAGCCTCTTCAGCCAACACAGAACTCTGGAGGACTGCAGAGCTTAAGCTCCCTTAGTAATCACCAGTGTCTTGGAATTAACCCACCCTGGGTATTATTTCATCTGGCACAAAATATTTCACTCCAAGTTAATTTGTGTGATCAGCCCAGGCTCAGATTTTTAAAAAAAGTCCTTTCTATTTCTGGTATCCCAGACTGGCACAGGGAATTTGGTTCCATAAATGGTCTGAATCAGATGAGGAACTGCTTTTAGCCCATAGCGAGTATACCTTTTCATGTCTTTATCAGGGATGTTGCAGTAATCTCCCTGCCAAGAACAAACTTGTTATCTTTTTGCCAGCAGCAAGGAAGGTGTGTCCACTGCCAACTAAAAGCCATTTTCCCAGATGGTTAGGAAAGCTCTCATACCAAATACCGATAACATAGCAGATGGATGGTATCCATGGATAACTCCAGACCTGCTGTCATGATAAAATGCAGCTACCTCTCATAGTTAGCCAAGACTGTGAAGCTTATTTCACTCAAGGCTTCTTTTACGTGTCCAGAAATAATATTACATCAAGAGAAGCTGAAATTCCTCTGCAGGTGGCTAATTTTTTTCCTCTCCATTTCATGTTTACTTTCTTTCTGCTTCAGTGGATAAATTCTGCCATATCCATTCTTGGTTTAGGGCTGCACTTTCGGGCTAAAGAGATGTTGCATGCTTCTCCCCCAGATGATCACAGTAATCAGGACTACAGTGCAGTCTTTTTCTCTTGGTTATGGATGCATAATTTTCAAATTTCAACCAATCACCATGAACTAAAAAGGTGTTTCAATAGGACTGTGTGTAAAGCACTAGTAGAATTTGAATGTTAGACTCCCAACACTACTGTTTTTGCTGGTGATGAGAGGCTTCTGACGTTGATGTTGGAAAGTACTGTGGGGTAAAACTGTGTATGTTGCGAAATGCAACAGGCCCAGGGATACCTGTTCACAGGGCTAATGGCTCACCACTATAAAATCCATGATTTCAACTGAAGTCTGGTCATTTGGCCAAATGTGTTCCAAAACATCACAGGTTGCTATGGGGCCATCTGAACCTAGGGCTGAATATTTTTAGCAATGACTCTTGTAATTTTTCCACATCATGGTTCTACAACCTCTCAAAGGTGATGCAAAGCAGATAGAAGAAAATGTGTGTGTGCATTTATGCATGTGTGTGTGTTCACAAACATATCTTTTGACTTGCTTTCTCTATAAAGATCTCATAAAAAAACCAACCAAAAACCAACCAACAAACAAACCAAAACAAACAAACAAAAAAGAGGATTTACTTATTAGAATATTAAAAGATTTTTTTTTTTTAATAATAAACTGATTGCTTTGGGAATAATCATGTTCTTTTAGACAATTTTGGGCAGAAGAAATTTGATTCACTTCCTGGTTTGGCAGTGCATGCAGTGCGTACTGCCATCGCTGATTTCCTTTGTCATAGCATGTTAACCAGTACTCTATAGTTTAAAAAAACAATCCTGTATTCCAAAAGCTCTTTATCTTTCTAATTTCACAGTGAAATGCTGAAATTGAACTGCATGTTTTAGAGGTCTGTGCCAGTTTCCACAATTCTTGTGGTATGCTGAACTTTGTCTCTATTCCTTTTTATTTCCCTTCATTGTCCTCCCTGTGGTGCCAGAAGCACTACTCTTTGTGTTTCATCGCTATTCATCTTTATTGTTAGACAAAAATGCAAAGAACACTACAAGTATGATCACATGTGCAAGAATAAAGCCAAAGAGACTGAGACATTTGAAACTTCAGGACCTCAAAAGAGAGACAGTATCACAACAGTGTAGAAAGCCAGTCTCACGTTTAGAGATCCTGGATGATCCAGTGGCTTCAGCAATCTGTTCTGAGTCAGTGCAAGGCATTAGGATTGACAGTACTAAAAATAAATAAAGAATGAATAACACAACTGTGAATCACTGTTTGGAGTGAAGCAATCTAGATTTAGCAAGTCTAGCTAGCAGGCCTGTAAACCAATTGGTTTGCTAATGGAATAACACCAACTATATTGTGATTTGACAAATCTTCACTCACATACTGCATAGCATTTTTTGAGTCTGTGTGGGTTTTTAAAAATCTTTTATTTTAGTGCTTATTATTTCATTTAACCTTTTGTCTTCATTTCAGTGGGGCAGAATCATAGGCCAACCATGATCTGTAGGCCATTTGCAGTTTCAAGTCGGGCAACTGACCTGGTTTGGCTCACTGATGTATTCCATACCATAAACATCACAGGGGGAAGCTCACTAAGGCTACGTGGACTTTCTGTTTTGGCTCTGGCTCTTCCTGAGCCTGTGGACTGCTTTCCTGTTTATTATGGCTGATGTACATTTGCTGGGCTGTGCATTGCTTTGTATACTTACATTGGCATTACTCTGGCTGATTCATTAAATCTGTTTTCATTTCAACCCATGGCACTTCTTTCCTTTTCCTGATTCACCTTCTCTGCTGGAGAGAGGGTCATCAGATGGTGAAACAATTGCTATAGTTTATCTGTAGATAGAGGCTAAATGTAGATGTGTTTCAAATAACATGTTCCACAATACAGCTGTAGCTTGCCTTCAGAGTTTTATCTGATCTTTCATCTTGTGATTCCTTTGCTGTTAGACTCATTCTTAGGATTTTGACATCCATTAAAACTAAGCTAGGAGAACAAGTTGCCTTGGACAGCGTGCTGACAGGGTGAATATCTTTTCACTATCACTAGGCTTCGCTCAAAAAGAAAAAGCCAAACTATAAAGCTTCTCTTACCAATTTTAATGGTGCAGATAAAGAGTTGGTCTACTCATCATTCAAGGCATTCATTTGTTGAAAAAAACTTTGAGCTGCAAAATGTTAAAAGCCCTGGAAAGAAAATCTAGCAAAATAAAGACAAAGAACTTGTCTAACACTGTGGCAGAGTAGGAAAGGTCAGGTTTGAATTCAAGATAAGGAAATGAGCAAGCCTCACAGGTAAAGGATAGAGGAAAAAACAAAGAAGCTTAAAGTTGGGGGAAAAGATGTAAAGAGCAAGCAACTAGAAAGCTTAACAAACACTGGACAGAGTAATTTCCTATTAGGCTCAAGATGTGGATAATTAGACCTTTCATCAAAATGATGGTTCTTTAGTTGGCATATGCTGTGACAAAAGCTGACAACCACCAGAATAAGTGAGTAGTTGGAACCTAAAATTCTTCCTGAAACTCTGATGCTAGCCTTCATTTAAAGTTAGTGAGAATGACGTGCCTGTGAGTCTGAAGGGGTGTTTCTGAATCTGGAAGAGATGAAATCTCACTCTTTTCAGGGCTAATAACAAGAACTGCTGGACTGACCCCTCCTCTGGGGCCTTGTTCGACTTCTGTGCACCACATTCTTTCTTGTTCCACAGTTTGGCCACTTCTGTATAGAATGTCTAACGTACCTGTACTAGTTAGCACAGAGATCTCTGTAAATTGTTGCAGTCACCTGCTGCTGTATTTAGTGCTGTGTCAGCAGTATTGCAATACTACTGAGTGTAAATTTGCAGTAATCCAAATCCCTATTTTCTGAGGTTGGAAGGCAAAGAAATAAATTATGTCAAATCTTTGTAAGCAGCAAATTTCCAGTACTGTGGGTTTTCCTCAAAAACTGTGATAATCCCACGAGTCCCATATGCTGCAGCAGGCTTGGTTTCACTTATTTGTTTGCATCCTTTTTATTTTAATGCATGGAAACATTTCCTTTCTAACTGTGGTTGGAATTGACAGAATGGTTACTGATGCTATGCTAAAGCAAAGTGTACCTACTTGTCAGGACAAATGCCAGAGGCAACAGACCTCAAACATTGTGAGTGCTAAGGTAAAGCCACGAGTTCTGCTCTTTGCTTTGTGTCTTGGGAAATGAAATGGAGTCAGGCTTTCAAAACAAGGACTGTCACACTGTACTCCATGCTTCATTGTAACATTTGCAGTTGAATTTGGTTTATTCTTCACATGTATAAGCAGCTATGCAAATCACCTGCTATGCCTTACTGTCTTCTCTAGTCATTTGCTTTTCAATAGCAGTGTTTGATGCAGACCTGATGTGTCTGTAAATCGCTTACTTACTGGCAGAACAGTGGGAAAAGACCAGAGAGATTTTCAGATCTCTTTCAGGAGGATTTCCTCTGAGTACAAAATAGTATTCCAGCCTCTTGCTTTGACCTGCTATAAACAGCTTAATCTCCAAACAGAAGGCATTAATTAACTTGCACATGCTAAAATGTCTTCCCACACACTATGGCAGCCTATTGTTTAAACTGGAGGATGTTCTATAATTTGCCTGAACACAAAGCTAGGTATAGGCATGTTTCTGAAACTTTTACTCATATAATAGAGCACTCTGGAAGCTGGCTAGATGTTTTGATTATCTCATTCTTTGGTATAGTTAATGAAAATAAATCTATTTGCTAAGCAAATGGGAAGTGTTTATTCTTCCAGTCCAACCTAGCACCCAGCCCTATCCAGTCAGCTAGACCATGGCGCTAAATCAGACGGTTCTGTCGGCTTCCATGGTACCATGAAACCATTTTTACTCTGAAGATGACTTTGAGGCCATGAGTTTCTGAAAACACTTGCATGGGTTTAGAATGCCATTTGTATCTAATAATGCTCTAAACACCAAACATGAGCCCTGTTCGTATAGCCTTCCTGTTATTTTTAGATCCCTGAAGCTTTTTGTCATGCTGTTGCTGCTTGCTCACAGTAAATATCCAGATCTCAAAGCTCAAGCCGCACTGGTTTGTAACCATCAATGACAGCTACATTTCTGTAATTGGACTACACCATTAGCAGTCTTCTGTCTATCATGTCCATCCTTTTAAGGGATCCAAATTCCTAGCTTTGATTCCTAAGATTTTCCTGAATTCTCCTGGAGTTGTGTCCTGCCTGTAATGAACTTCAGAGGATAAGAAAATACTTTTTCTGTGAATTCAACTACTCAAAGAAGATTTCTGAAAGGTAAAGATGATCTTTTTTTATTACATTATTTCTATCAATGAACCCATGTGAATTTAGAGGGTTAAACCCAGCTTGTTCTTTGTTAGCATTACCCTAATGTACAAGTCCAAGGAGGAACCTGGGACCTTGCTGTTTGTAAGACTTCCCAACTTGGATTTTGAAGACAAACCATGTGCTTTGATTTTTCGTATGCCCTGTAGGGTGGAGACAATTAATTCAGGAGCTTGACTGATGGAGATGTCAGTGATGAGCTGAGCTCAGTGTAGATCTCTGTATGTTCCCAAGGACAAGATCATAGCTCACATTAGGAGTCTGCTGTCCTTAACTGCACTTTCATGTGTGGTGCAGTCATATGAGTCATAATGAAATGTAAGATATTTGAAAAGTTAGTTAAAGCCCAAGAAATGCATAGGTTCATGCTCACAAAGCATTCAGCTCATTCAGGAAGTGTCTTAAGCAAGTCTCTGAAGCTCATGGAGCCATGTATTCTGCAAGAGATAAGAATGAAGGGAAACACACCATAATACATGAACATCCTAATGACAGAGTACTTTGAGTAGGGCTTTGAATCTAGTTCTTCCATATTCTAGTTTAGCACTCCTATAGGTCAATATTGGCATGTATTTTGCTTTATCTTGTCTTTTACATTGGACCTTAGGCAAACTGAAGATGTTCAATGGTTTTCAGGTTTAGAAATAGGAAAGTAACATTATTCCTTTCCTTGTTTTCTGTTAAAACACATGAGCCTTATTCCTAACATGGGAATAATATAAACCAAACAACTTTATAATCACAATTCAAATGCTGATTTTTATTAAGATTCTGTTGGGTTTTCCTACTTGAAGCATGTTTTATATTAGGGCTCAGACTAACTGTTGAACCCAGGCTCCATATTGTGATCATCTGTCTTGCCTTTATCTTGGCTTTTGCACTCTCCCACACATGCAAGAAGACGGAGTCCAATTTTAGAAATGCTCTGAAGATATCTGAGATGCAGCTGGTGTTCTTGGAGGATTAGATTTACTATAATAAACAAATATACCTTCTTCCCACTCTCTGTGGTCCATTACTGAGGACATTAAACTCTTACCTCTTTGACTTTGCATTGCACAACTCAGTTGTACTCTTCTTGTGTTGTCTAGAGGCCTCCAGAAAGCCCTCTGGTGTTCTGTGATCCATAAAAATACAAAGCCTGTGGTAAAGATATAAGACTTTGCACTGCTGTTTCACAGGTTACAGTTTTTATTTGTGAAATGTGCATCTCTCATTCCTGCTGATGTGAAAAATAAAAAGGTACAGGTCAGAAGTTGCAGGGAACTGACCATTTGTTTATCTAGAGAGCTTTATAAAAGAGAAACGTATTAATGGAAAGGAAAAAACAGGAAATTTGCAATCTTATGAAAAGGAGACAAGCAAAAGAACTGCTCACTAAAAGCAAAGGAAGAGTAAGACATAGCAGAAAAAAAAATCTTATTTGCTATTCTCATTTAAAGGTGAGAGAAACATCAAAAGAGCAGCTGCCTGTAAAGACATCCACAATCATCCTTAGTAAATTTACCAGAGCACTTGAAAAAGAGGTATTTTAAAAATCCTTCTCTTTTTAAAAGCATTTTATTGACAAAAGAAGTGAACTGGAGTTATCTTCAGCTTACTGTCATTATTTCCTAATGAATTTTGTAAGTGGTTTAATACAGGAGTGATAAACAAATAATAGGGTTTTTTTTTGTAAATACTGATTGCTAATGATGCTATCAAGGGACTGAGAAGCAGGAAATGGGAGGAGCTGGTAAGCAGGAGACTTAATTGAACATGCTGTGCAAAGCTGGTTTCAGATACGACTTTGGGGTGAGGAGATGATTTTGTTCCTGCAGTTAATTCAGACAATGAATATATTTGATTATTTGATTAAAGACTAGTCTGCTGCATAAAAACTGAGGGAAAATACACCTAGGGGATAATGAGGGAATATACCAAGGCTTCTATCAACTGGGGTCAATGAAATTCATGGCCAAAGAAAATATACCTGGAGACCTATGCAAGCCTCTGTGTCAACTGGGTTATGCTGAGGCTTTCTTCACTGTCAGATACAGAGAGTATGTGGCGTACTTTCTCTTGTTCTTCCTTCATAGAAGCTCCTTCAAGTCCTAGTCGCCTATATTTTATGATTTTCTACAAGTTTCTCCCTTCACATGAATATAGGTCATCAACTGTATTGATAACTTCTGAGGCCCCAAATGAGAATAAGCTTGGAACAGAAGAGTATCTGAATAGAACATAAGATACTGGGAAACCTTACCAAAACTGTGTCTAAAGGGAGCATTGAAACCATGGAGTGAAAGAATATTCCAGATCTAGGTATATGCTGTATAAATCTAAAGTAGTATTTGGGAATTGTTATAAGTGTTGTGCTTCATTGGCAATAGATGCACAAATAGCTTAGGACTATTTAGTTTCATGTCATAAAATTGAACTTTGCCAACAATAAAGCTTTCATAAATATTAATTTGGAGGTAAAACTATGAGAAAAGAGGAAGATGAAAGAAATTAAATCAGGGATGAACTCATTGCTGTCTACAACTACCTGAAGGAAGGCTGTAGGCAGGTGGGGGTCAATCTCTTCTCCCAGGCAACCAGCAACAGAACAAGGAGACTCAGTCTCAAGTTGTGCTGGGGGAGGTCTAGGCTGGATGTTAGGAGGAAGTTCTTGACAGAAAGAGTGATTTGGCATTGGAATGGGCTGCCCAGGGAGGTGGTGGAGTCGCTGTCCCTGGAGGTGTTCAAAAAAAGACTGGATGAGGCACTTAGTGTCATGTTCTAGTTGATTAAACAAGGCTGGATGACAGCTTGGTCTGCGTGATCTTGGAGGTCTCTTCCAATCTGGTTGACTCTATCATTCTATGACAGCTTTCTGTAGTGATATAGAGATGCTGACTAAACATAGATTCTGCAGAGCAAATGGTTTATCTGTCAGTTAAAATGTTAATATTATTTTTCTAGTGTGTTGAATGTCTAATACATAAAGAAAAGACATTGAGATAGCTCAGACTGGAACTAATCCAATGGTATTGGTTACCATAGCAGGACTGCTTATTTTCCCATGCTAGTTATCAATATCACATGTTGCCTTTATGTAAGCCATAAATGAATGGAACAAATGGCCTGCTCTAAAGAGTAGAGAGTTAAAGCAAAAGATTTTAAGAAATGGAAACTTCAATGCAAATCCTAGCTGAACAAGATAGGAGAGCTAGATTACATATTTATATATACAGAGTAACATCATCTAAAATATCTAAAATACAATTATCTAAAAACTATGTATAACTCAGCTAACTAGAGGGAACTCAGCTGAGTCTGAGTAAACTGATAATGGAATTAGAAGAGTAGAAAAGTATGAATGTCATCATAACCCAAACCACATTGAAGAAAACTGCAGCTGAACTTCTAGAAGAAATGATGCTGCTACCAGATAAGAAAGTTGATAAAAACAGCAGCTGTGCCCATTTATTTTTCACTTGCTTTTGGTTGTCAGGTCTTTGTAGAGTCAGCACTGCTCAGCAGGTTGTCCTAGTCCAAAATGTCTTGAAAATGAGTCTAAGCAAAGTCTCTGTATCTTTGTCTGCATCAGTGGTAGCATTATTTTCACCACCATTATTATTTGCTACATGGACACCCATGCTCTGTTTCTGAGTGAGGAAAGATGGATGGAGTGATTTCACAGTAGAGAAGTTGGTGTTATCTGGTTATGGTTCATTGTAAACGTGATTTGCCTTCACACATACCAATTCTGAAATGAGATGGTCTAACAGCATTACTCTTTTTTTTTTTTTTTTTCCTCTAGTTTCAGTCTGGTTTCTAGGAATTACTTCAACTCCCAGAACAGAGTCTGTTCCCAAAGAAAGGCTTATCCTATTTGCCTCAGCAATCCGCTTGGTTTTAAATTGAAATTGCACACAATAGTCTTCCTGTTTATCGGGATGCTGATGACTGGTCTTTTCAGCTAACCAGTTTGCTTTTCTTCTAAAACAGGATAGAAGTGTCTTGCAGTTGGTTACAACAGAGAAGGTAGTGTGAAGAGCTGTTCCTTACTGAACCTCAAGTATCTCACCTTGGGCTTCTTGCGTTGTATGTTAATATCCTTGCTCACCACTTGGTAGCCAGTGCTTGTATTTCTCTATGATAACTACAATGCGTTCTCGCCACTGCATCCCAGCAGACCCCAGTCTGTGACCTGGGATGGGAAGCAGCCCCATCTCCAAACACGGTCAGTGGCTGACTTCTGTGACATAGGAATGTCACCCAAGAGACTTTTACACCTAAACCAAATCAACCATAGAGGGTCCTCCCCAAGCCCAGCTTTTATTTTCATGCTAATATGGCTTTTGAGGCTATGTGAACAGTGACACTTAGTGGCAACTGCCAGAACTATATCTTCTGGAGTAGAGGCTGACACAAAAAGGAAATTGTCAAGTTTTAATAATTCTAATTGACTAACATCTCATTAGTCTGGTCAAGAGTATCCATTCAGCTTGCCCATGCAGTGAATTAACTTAAAAACCAGTCACAAACAGGGAAAAATAAAATGAAATAAAAATGAACATTAACTTCTGAGTCCGAATTACATTAATATAGTGTATGTAAAGACTGTTCTCTCTATGCTGCACATTAAAATGAATTGGTATTAGTACCTGAACGAATTGTGAAGCCCTGGTACAGAGACCAGATTCAGCTACTTCTAAACTCTTTTCTGTCTTGTCTGCCCATTTTGGTTCACCTTCGCCTTTACAGGTAGTACTTTTATTGGCTGCTTTACATAAGATAATTGTTTGCCTAATTTGCACTTACAGAACTGGGAGGATGGACTTTCAATATGTCATTTTCTATTACTCCTCTGAAGTCTTGTAGTTTTGTTTTCCTCCTTTTTTCTTTATTTCTCCCTTGATTCAGTTTTACTCCCTTACTGCATGTCTTAAAGCAGTGCCACTGCTCAACAACTGTTCTCTTCCTGTGACAAAATTAATCACTTAAACTGGTGCCAGTGATGTACCAGTTTCAGGTTGTGCAGCTGTTAGTAACCTGTCTCAGCTAATAATGGACAAGCCTCTGGAAATTCCTGGCTTTTTTTTTGGTGCAACTCCCTGATTTTCAGGTTCTTCCCCCACTTTCTGAGTCTTTCTTCCAGTGAGGATCTTCACCTGCTTTTAGATGCTTCCAGTTTTCCCTGAATCCTAAGGCATGATGAAACTCCTAATTGTTGATGCTAACTCCTGTCCCTATTAATTGGAGGATTATGGATACAGCACTTCTGCTTAGACCTAGAGTTATCAAAATTTACATCCAGCCCATACATGCTGCGCACAACAAGTTGCACATGTGTACTTGAGACTTTAAAAGTTCAGTTTTGAATGTTTGCCTCCCCTTCATACATCCAATTATCTATTTTCTCTAAGAATTCACAAATTACTTTTTTTCCCTACAGCAGCCTCAAAAGCATAATTTGATTCTTATTTAGAGATACACCATCCGCTTGCTTTTCAACTGTGGTTAGCAAAGTTCTTGCCAGATCTTGTTGACTTTGCAGCTCTGGCGTTTGTGAGATTCACAAGAACTTGTAATTTGTATACAAGGATTTTTAACCTGTGCCTTTCTGGAGATTTCTGTAATTTCTGTGAGAATATTCTGGTTCAGATGAGGTGAGAAGATTCAAAATCATTAGGGTTTCCTTCTGGGGCAGGTGAGTGTCTCTATAATGTGCAATATGGACACTTAGTTGTGCAGAAGTGACATAAATCTGTATTTTGTGTAACTTGTTTTTCTGGGGAAAGGGGAGAAGAAAACCACGTGGAAACCAGTTGTCCAACTTTCTGCAGAACAAATGTTTCATTCCTTACTAACAAAACATATGTTTTGCTTGTGGGATTTTACTTTAGGTGGAATAAAAAGGGAGATGAATCCCTAGAATCTAATGACTCATTCACATTACATTGTCCTGAATGTTCAGACAGAATTGTACAAAGTGCTTATCTGTGGCCTGACGAAGGCCAGTGAAATTTGATATTGGCTGACTGGATGCTGTGACTTGTAGCAATCCTAACAGGAAATCGTGAATTAATACAAATAGTTGATTACCAGGGTAGATATACCCCCAAACAAAACCTTTATTGTCAAAGGCAAGGAATTCTGCAAGATAAAAGAAAGGAGTCTACCTGACCAGGATTATTAAGAAAAAAGACCTCTGAATCTCAATACAGAAATACTATAGATTAGGCTAATCATAGAATTATAGAATGGTCTGGGTTGGAAGGGACCTCCAAAGGTCATCTAGTCCAGCCCCCTCTGCAGTAAGCAGAGGCATCCTCAACTAGATCAGCTTGCCCAGAGCCCTGTTGAGCCTCACTTTGGATATCTCCATGAATGGTGCCCCAACTGCCTCCTCAGACAGTCTGTTTCAGTGTTTCCCTGCCCTCATGGTAAAGAACCTCTTTCTAACATCCAATGTAAATCTGCTCTTCTCTGTTGGCCCTTGTCCTATCACTACAGGCTTTTGTTAACAGTCTCTCTCCATCCTTCTTGTAGACTCCCTTTGGGTACTGGAAGGTCACTATTAGATGTCCCTGGAACCTCTCCTCTTTTCCAGGCTAAAAACCCCAACTCCTTCAGCCTGTCATCATAGCAAAAGTGCTCCAATCCCCTGATCATTTTTGTAACCCTCTGCTGGACCTGTGTTGTCAGGTCCATGCCCTTCCAATATATTGAGGGCTCCAGACCTGGACACAGTACTCCAGGTGAGGTCTCAGCAGAGTCAAGTGGCAGAATCACCTCTCTGGATCTGCTGGCAACACATCTTTTGGTGCAGCTCAGCATGTGATTTGCCTTCTGGGCGATGTTATGGTTATGATTTTCTTCATCCTGTTTGAAAACCAAACCTTCTTAGGGTATCTCTGATCAAAACCACAACATGGAGGTGTCACAAATCACTAGTTACTTTGAAAAAAATGTAGCTTTTTAATTAAATTAATTATTGTTTCAAAGGAATAACAGTCAAAACAGCAGATCTATTAGAATTTTGAAAGAACAGTATTCTGTGGAATTACATGTTGTTGTTGTTGTAATCACAAGTAGTAATTTTATTCAGCATTTAGTATCAAAGGGAACTAGAAAGCAAGTTCCAAGCTATATGGAAATGTCACTTTTTCCCCCCTACTGTTTATCCCATGTAATTCCTTTGTTCCAAATCCAGCTTCACTTACAGTTGTTTCTAGCTTGTATCTCATAACCTCAATGTAGAATTATTACATGCCTGCTGGAAGTCATCCAGTCCAACCCACCATTCACAGGAGGGACAATTTATACCAAATTGCTCAAGCTGTTGTCCACTCAGATATTTTATTATCTCAAATAATGTCTCTTTGCATATTTCCAGTGCAAGATTCTCGTGGTTATTCTAACATCTAACCAGAAACTTCCTTGGAGCTGCAACTTGTGCCTGTTTGTTCTTGTCCTGTCACTGTATTTCTCTGAGAAAACTCTGGCTCCATTTTTCCCAAACCCTGCCATATCTTTGAAGGTATTAGAACACTTCACATTTCCTAAAGAAAATATTTCTGTTAATAAAAACAAAAATGGGAAAATTTCTGCTTGCTGTCTGAGACAGTTTTCCTTTTGGCTTGCCTCTGTATAAAAATACACATTCCTGATGGAGTTTTGTGTTGTGTAAAGCCATTGACTGAGGAAGGAACAAATTTAATACAAATCTTGAAGAAAGAAAAAAAAATCTGAGCTTACAGACCTTGTTAAAGACTACCAAACTGTCAGTGCAAAACCATATTTGAAAGAAGAACTTTAAATGTAAACATAAGCAACCTGAATAGATGCATTTTATTTCAGAACGTTTCTAAAATTACTCTGTCTTGGAAGGGGCAGAAGTGATACTATGAAATTCTTCCTTGTTTTTTCTTTTGAAGCTGTATATATTTTTACAGAAGAATGAGTGCAGTTAAATGATTTATCATCTACCATTACTTTGATGCTGAGATTTTTCACAAGTGCAGGCTCAATAAATTTTGCAAGGCAAAATCTGAGAGCTAGTATATGTTTTGAGCTCCTGACCCTAAAGGATTGCCGTGGAGGGGTATTCTGCTGCCTACGCTGATTGTGGCGGAGGGGAGAAATTAATCGGTGCGAGATAATATTCTATAAAAATATCTGTTTATTAACTTCAATATTCTGAACTCTTGCCACCCCCAACCACTGTATTTTAATATTCAAAGGATCTTACACGGTTATGAAAGACATTCTACGATTAATACCACACCATAACTTATTAATAACTAGCAAACAGTTCAAACTATAAACAGAGAGAGGAGTTTTTCCCCGTGGCATATACCGCTTGGGGTCTATATGCTACTTGCCCAGTAGGTGGGCTGAAGCTCTTTCTGCTGTATGGCAGGAGGCAATAGATATTACAGAGGCATTAAAGCATTTACTTACAAATTCTTATTAATTATCAATCACCCTCTGGGGCTATGTCACAGCCTATACCTAGTGTCCAAACTTCAGGGGGGTCTTTGCCCATGGACTTGGAGGCTGGAATCCTCCCGGCCTCTGGAGAAAGGAGAATCTTCCTGGATTCTGGGGAAATGACAGTCTCTGACCTTGTCTCCTGGCTTCTTCTGGATGCTCTGTCCAGGGATTCTTGGCAGGACCTCAGGCGCAGAAGGAGTACCATGCCATGCAGTCTGAGCACAGTCTGATGCTGGCCAGCAGGTTGATCATGTGCAGACAATCCAGGGTCTGCTTTCTGGTAACTCGGCGGCAGTAGAGCTTACCAGGCAATGATAAGGCAGTGGGAGTACAATAGGGTGCCCAAGCTGCATGGAAGACTGAGCTCTGTAGGTAAAGGCAGGCAATACAGGATCTGGTCCTGATACCTCACCACAGTGGCGTGCAAGTGTGCACAGCTGGCTGGGAGAATATGGGAGATTCTGTCTCTCTAATAACAACAAAGCAAATAGGCATAAGCAAGTGCTGGTGAGCCTATGCCTAATAATGAGTGAGTGAGTTGGAGTGAGTGAGTCTCAGTGAGCAAGTGAGCATGAGCAGTGCGGGGGAGCCCCCAGCACGTTGTTTACCTGTGTGCCTCTATTTATCAAACATGGGCTGAGATTAATGGCCCTTCAGACATGAGAATGACCAATCAGGTTGGCAGTTAGCCAAAGCAGTACCATAATAGGCAAAATCACAAGCCTGGATCTCCCAAGTATGGGGATACCATGGGCCTAGCAACTGGTAAGTATGAGCTGAGCGTGTGGCAGCTTACATAACCACCCTACAAAATCAGGGGCCCTGGGCAGGACAGACTTTATGGCACCAGATCTGTTGTGCCCCTTTGTACTCGTTATGTGTTTACCTCTGGTGGAGCCAGAAAAACATGTCCAGGCAGGGCAAGGCATAAATAAGCCTATTTTCGGGCCTACAGGCCCTCCACAACAAGATTAAGCATTAGATTCTTGCTATTCAACAAAATAGCACTATTTTGCAGCTCCAAACTCACTATCTGTGTTTTCTCTGTGCAGTTTCTCATGGAACACTGCTTGCTTTCACTTCCAGGTGTTCAGGAAATTGTGCCTTCGAAGTGCAGCAGCATGGCTTGATGTGATTGCTTCTTATGATCTTTGATTACAATGGAAGTGTGTTCCCAGCTACACCACCGTGTCACGCTGCAGATTCAACTGCATTTGGAGGGAACTTGGACATCCCTTGCCCGTCATTTGTTGTTGTCCTCCTTCACTGAGTTCAACCTGTTGATGTTCTGATTGCCAAAGGCATATCATTTGATTTTGAGAAGCCTCTTTCTTGATGAATGCCTCAGGGTATTTTCAGCTCTATTTAGATTTGCGCATTACAGTTTTAAATTGCTACTCTGGGCTCTATTAAAACAATTTTCAGAAGCAAATATCAGTGTACACAAACAGGTAATTGAAAATAGCACTGCCTGGGAACAAGTATGATTTTCCTGTGGATTTCCTTAGATTTTGTTTAAAAGCACAGCATCAGTATCGTGCTAGAGGGTTTTCTTTTTGTTTCGTGCAAGTGCTAATCACGATAAAATGTTGTTGGGTTGGGTAGCTGTACAGTGCCTGTTAACATATCCATGTGCACATGAACAAATGATCTGCAGGAACTGTGGTGCACACAAGTAAGGAATCCCAGGTAGCAGTCCATTAACCTTAGGAGTGCAGTTTCCATTAATTTATAGATGTTCATTATATTTTACAGTATAAAATAATCCATGTAAAAGCAAGCAGGCATATTTAGCTTATAGTACTCTAGTGTTGCCTGTGAGGTGTGAAATAATATTAAGTACCCTATAATCATAAAATGTTTCTTCTACAGTCACAACAATAAGTCTTTCAACTCTGGCAAACTATGTTGATTGCATAGTTAGTGTCTTGATGTCTTGTGCCTTTTGAAATAGTTTATATCAGTGAATAATTATCATAGACAACCAGGGTGGAAGGGACCTCAAGGTCCAAGCTTTCTTTTGCGAAAGCACAGTCGAGAGAAGATAGCCCAGCAACCTGTCCAGCTGAATCTTTTCCAAAGGCTGAAAAAGGACAGTTCTCTCAGCATTTGCTCACATGGCAGCCTTCACAGTCCTTTGATCATCTTTGTGGCCTTTTTGTGGATCCATTCCAGCCTCTGCACATTGTTCACCAATATTGATCTTGTTGTCCACCTGGGCCTCCAGGGCCTTTTCCACAGAGATACTGTTCAGAAAGGTAGATCTCAGCATGTGCTGCACTCCTGGATTATGTTTTCTCAGGTGCAAGCCCTTACACTTGTCTTTCATTGAACTTCATCAGGTTCTCCTTAGCCTACTCTTCCAGTCTACCCTGCAGATTGGCTTTTCCTTCTGAAGTGCCTGCTTCCTCCCTCAGCTTGATAGCACTGGCAAACTTCTTCAAAGTTGTTGTGAAGGGGTTTGTCTGGGTTTTGGGGGAATGAAATATGAGGCCGAATTTAAAAGGGTTTAAATAATTTAATATTATATACACAAGGAATCTCCCCTTCCCCAAACTATATACAGCTAACCCCACACAAGTTCTTTGTATGCGGTTGGGAAATTATATTACAGAATGTCTATTTACAGCAGAATTGGGAATTCAGCAAAGGTTTGGAAAGATTTAGATAGAGAGTCTGTGGCATGAAAGTGCCACTGGTAAGATTACTGAGAGTCTATGCTGGTTTAAATCGAGTTGGCTCAGTTACTCACTGGCTGGAGTCAGTTTCGGTGATCCCAAATATGTGCGGCAAAGCCACGTCCTTGACCCTCATGGGTCTGAATAGTTCAGTTCAGGGATTATTGGGGCGCTTTGTCTGAAGCTTCCATGGGCACAGTCAAGCTGGGAACGGCGTGCTGGAGCGGCGGCTGGCCAGGAGCGCCTTGGTCTGTTTCCCTGGGCTGGTGCGAGGTGCCGTGGGCTGGAATCATGCAGCGGCGCTGGTCCCAAAAGCGGCTGGAAGCAGTGGGTGGAGGAGGGTAGAGGAGAGGGGTGGCAGGAACACTGAATTGTCCCTTTTTTGAGGTATGACCCCGAGATTTATGGTCCTTGGCCACAATTCTGTCCAATAGGGGTCTAGCAGCAGGCCAAAACATACCAAATAAGGTGAAATCCACAGGTCCAGTACCCCCAAATATGGAGAGGAGTCAGGCAGATCCCCACCCTAGGCCCATGAGCTTACATAAGGTGTTTATTTCAACCTTCAAGCAGGCCAGGCCAGACTTGAAGGCACCCAACCCTATTGTGCTCCTTTGTCCCCCTTAACTTGTTTTCCCCAAGTTTGGGCAGGGCATCACCTTTCGGGGGGACAACATGTCTGGGCACGAATAGATTTGTAAACACGGCCATTTGGGGCCTGTATGTGACCCTCCACCACAACAGTGTACCTGATCCTCTCATCCAGATCACTTACAGAGATATTAAACAGCATTGGGCGCAATATCAGTTCCTCAGGAATCCCAGCTCTGACATGCTGCCAATTTGGAAAAGAGCTTCTTACCACCACCCTCTGGGTGCATCTAGTCAGTGGGGAACTCTGTTGAGTCCTGGAACAATCCAGGTAGATAGTGACCACCTTGCAGCAATCAAGCAGTTTACTTTGGCATAGAAGGCAATCATGTTTGTCAAGCACAACTTGCTTTGATGACTGTATTGAGGCCCTTTACATTTTCAGCATTGCTGGTATTATGCATCATTTTATTAGCTTAGCCTCAATGTGCCTTCCTTTTCCATTCATGTAAATTCGGTACAAAGCTCAAGACATTCATTTAGCTTCAGTGAGAGCAGCATAGATGAAGGTCATAGAGGGAGCTTAGAGAATTGCCTTTGACATTGTAGATAAAATTTTCTTTGATGGAATTTTTAGTAAAACATTTCTACTTTCAGATTGAAAACATCATTAAAAATATTACAAAATGTTTTTAAAAACATCCGTTAGGACTGAATTTCTGTTTCGTCACTTATTTCATCACTGTACTCAGCACTGGTCAGGCCACACCTTCAGTACTGTGTCCAGTCCTGGGCCCCTCAACTCAAGAGAGATGTTGAGGTGCTGGCTATGTGTCCAGAGAAGGGCAACGAAGCTGGTGAGGGGCCTGGAACAAAAACCCTATGAGGAGAGGCTGAGGGAGCTGGGGTTGTTTAGCCTAGAGAAGAGGAGGCTCAGGGGTGAGACCTCATTGCTGTCTACAACTACCTGACGGGACACTGTAGCCAGGGGAGGTATAGGCTTGATATTAGGAGGAAGTTCTTCCCAGATAGTGTAACTTGCCATTGGAATGGGCTGCCCAGGATGGTGTTGGAGTTGCTATCCCTGGAGGTGTTCAAGAAAAGACTGGACGAGGCACTCGGTGACATGGTCTAGTTGATTGGACAGAGCTGGGTGATAGGTTGGACTGGATGATCTTGGAGGTCTCTTCCAACCTGGTTGATTCTATGATTCCATGATTTTCTCCTGGAGTAAAGAAGGCTCTATAATTCTTAGGCTAGTGTTTTCTTATTCTACATCTGTCATTGACAAGATGAATAAATAGACACCAGTGCTTTATTTATTAATTTCAGTAGGCCATTTTATTCCTTCTACAAATATAATAAGGTCTACCACAAAGCACTGCAGACATTTAAAGCACTTTTCTATATATCAATCAGTGCAGTGGAATTTTCTGTATTGCATAAAACAGTATGACTGCATCATTGCACAACCTAGTATCTCATTTACTCCTGGTCAAATCACTTCCGAGTCCTTGGCTCAGTGCAGATGCATCTGGAAGCAGCAATCTACTATGGTAGCTAGTGGCCTGCATTATTTCCTTGTGTTGTCACAGTCCTCTCTGAATAAGACAAATAGTAGAAAACAAAGAGCATAACTAGGTTGCAAATGCTGCAGATGCTGCCAGGAAGACTAAAGGAAGATTGAGGGATTTCTATTGACTTAAGCATTTTGGGAACCAAAGTCAAACTGATTACATCACTCCGTGGCATTAAATAGATCTTCTGTAAACTATCTTGATAATGTCACCCAGGACAGGCTGTTAGATGAAGGCAAGCACATTCTCCACTGCTCATCATTGGTTTATTACCTTAGACATTGTCTGATGTTTATGTACTGCTAGAGTGTCTCTTCATTGACCAAACTTCCTGGTCTTAAAATATTTACTGCTGATATAAGAAATAGAGAGGTTGGTCTCTGGAATTCTGAGTTATTGAAATGATGTTAATTTCCCATCAGTCTTCATTCATGAGTATGTCCCAAAGAAGCAACAGCTACATTTTGGGTGTGTCTGACACTGGGACTTGAGCCTTGGTTGTTCCTATGTCCAAGCTGATGACTTTGTTCCTCTCAGCTGGCTTGTGATCATTCAGTTTGTGGTGCGTAGTTACTGCATCTGCACCACTAACGGGTTAAGGTCTGTTTGGCTTTACTGGAGAGCAATTCAGGAACACTTGTTTGGTCAAGCAGTGCTTAGAAGTAACTGAAGAAGCTGTGATGTATTTCACTTTTGCTGCTACCATCAGTCTTCCTACAGGGCCAACTGCCCAAGTGATGTCCCAGCGGTAGTGCAGGCTCTCCTGTTACCTCTGCCTGCTCTCAAACCTTCCTCCCGACTGTCTTCTGAGTCAGGTCAGAGAGGTTTGCAGCACCAGAAACAGTCAATGAGGCCACTGCATGCAAAAATGGTTCAAAGGGCTTTCTCCACAAAATAGGCAGGGTTTCCTTGCAATAGAGGCAGCAAGGGAGAAACAGTATCTACACTCACATTTTAGGTCATATAAAGTACCTGAACTGTTCCAAAGTCCTTGTGTACTGAAATTAAAACAAAACCAAAACAAAACAAAACAAATAGAAGCCAGAAATACATTTGCAATGTGTAGCTATAGACTCTAGTGCAGTTAGGGGCATAACAGCCAGGGAAGGGGCTTGGGGCATCTAGATATTACTATACTACGAAGTGTAATATTGCAATTTAAAATGTGATTTCCTCACTTTTATTCTGCTCCTAAGCTATTATTCATCTTGACTGCACTGTGTATTATGTGTGAAGGCAAACTTAAGCTTTGTTGACAGAACATTATCCTGGGATTTCCCATGTCCAAAAGTGCATACTGTTTAGCAGTGTGTTTAGACAACATCAGCATCACTCTAAGAGGATTTTGTGTTGGGTTTTTCTTATGGAGTCTGCTTTTTCTGACACACAAACAGAGTCAAAGATGTGCACAAATAGAAGCACAGTCAAGCAGAACAGCAGCACCTCTGTTTTAGTTCTTTTTAAAATGGAGATAATGCGAGTTTTTTTCAAAGGCAATATTGTCAAATATAAAAGTAGTTCAAGAGAAGCAGGTGGAAAATATTTTAATGTAACAATATAGGTTTCTAGTACCTAATAAAGAGAGTATTTATCTTGCTTTCTTTAGAGGGAAAATAGAGCAAGAGAACTTCCTATAACACTTGTTTCTATAGTGACAGAATCCTCAAAATCATCTTTATATGATAAAAAATAACTTGATAGTACAGTTTAGAAATGGAGCTTAATCAGAGTTTTGTATCCTGCGGAAAGCTGTTAATGATCTTGAGGGATGAAAATTTAAATTGCATGGAACGTTAAATTCTTCTAGTTTAGTAATTGAATGTTTGTTTGCTCCTGCTAATGAAGTGAGAGATGGTAAAGGCCATCCTCCCCAGCCTTGTAACACCAGTCAAGGTTAATGATGCTCACCATGCATTTATATGACTCCACAGGTGCTATATCTGCCCATTCCTTAATTTTAACTTGCTTTAGGTGCAATTGAACTCCGTTTTTCCTTGTGCTCTGTGGCTTTTCTCAACACAGACACTAGGGAGCTGAACCTGACTCTCAGGTGGATGAGGAGCAGCACAGCTCCCTTCTGATTATGTGAACCCACCTTCACAGCTGGAGGTAGGAACCCACAGTCCTTTACCTCTACTACCCTGTCAGAATGCCTTTCTGCACCTGATAGTTCCTGCTAATCACCACCCTTCCTCTACTCTGCGGTCAGTTTTCTTTCCTCAGCTGCTCCTACAGCCAAATCAGCAATGAAAGCATGTCCCTTTTCTTACTTTCTTGCCCCCAAATGCATTTTGTTTTGTTTGTTGGGTTTTTTTTTTTTTTGGTGGTGTTTTGATTTGTTTTGTTTCCCTTCCTGTCAGCTCTTGTTTTGTAATGTACATCGTTTTTTTCTTTGGGAATTTTTCAGGTGTCTCTGACTCTGCTTGTCAAATAAGAACCAAATTGGTCAGACAGACCACAGGGTTCATCTAAACCCTGAATATTTCTGCTAACTTCTGACTTTTTTCTATGAGCTCGTCTTCCAGACAGAGTGGGCATTAATTTGCAGAGGACTTGGCTGATTCATTAATGTCGAGATATTAAATATTGAATGATTTTACATAATAAACCAAAAGTCCTAAATGGCATGCAAGCAGGTTCCTCAGCTAGTCACAGATGATTATGCTTCAGTGACTGATGAATTGAACACTAAAAAAATCTGATCAGCTTTTTCCCAGGATTGTTTTCACAGGCGAGCCTGTCTCTCATGATGCAGCCATGCCACAGTGCGCTTATTAAGCTACTTAACTGATTTTACACTCAGAGCTGCAAGATGTTGTCAGAATAGTTCACTCATTTCCCACAAAGTATAATTAAAGAGAGTGATACCATTATAATTTAATCTTCTCTTGCATATTGGTTTCTCTTACTTGTTTTTCAAATGCATAAGTTAATCAATAATTATGAATAATATAGGTCACCCATGAAACCTGAGGAGGAGAAATGATCATTGAGTTACTCTATTCTTCAAATATCAGAGAGAAGTGTTTGGGTGGTGAAAACCTCCAAGGTAAAATATGCCCACTGCTCAAAATTCCTGACATACCACCAACATGCCATGCTATTTACAAGGTCTTGTAATGACAGAATGAGGGGTTATGGGTTTAAACTGGAAGAGGGGAGATTTAAACTAGATGTTAGGAAGAAGTTGTTTACAGTGAGGGTGGTGAGACACTGGAACAGGTTGCCCAGGGAGGTTGTGGATGCTCCGTCCCTGGAGGTGTTCAGGGCCGGGTTGGATGAGGCCTTGAGCAACCTGTTCTAGTGGGAGATGCCTATGGCAGGGGGCTGGAACTGGATGATCTTTGAGATCACTTCCAACTTAATCGTTTGTGAGGTTTTGGGAGGTCCATCATCCAGGCATGCTGTTGTCCTCTGTGGTTGGAGCCTATAGGCACTTGTGCAGCCTTGGTGAGGAGCCAAGAGTGATGCTTCCTCCCTGTACCCTGCCTGCTCTCTGTTCACACCTTGCTCCTAGGGACCATGATCCTGCAAGCAGTTGCTGGCAGTCGTGCCTGGAGAAAGCTAGGGCCTTAATGAATCTGTACATCCCTCCTCTCTGACAGGGCTGCAGTTGGGCTTGCAGGACTGTATTGAGGAATATAATTCCTGACTGAAAGGTTTAAAAATAATCAGTTTGAACAAATGCCTCACCTGTGCATCACTGCTTTGAAATCAGTGTTTTTACTTCCAGTGAAACTGCTGCAGGAGGCTTCATTGCAGGATAAGACTTCATTTCATTTTCTCAAGTGTGAGCAGTGTCTTCTACTCTGATTTGACACTCAATAGATAAGCACCAGCCTCCTGGGTTGCCCTTCCTGCCTGCTGCCATTCAGCAGAGACAGCTGGGTCTTGTTCCCTTTAATGGAATGTATTCCATTGTGATTTGAGTCAGTGTTTGTTGAGGGAGCAATTTGGAGATATGGAAAGCAGTCTAAGAAATTCTGGTTTTGAAGAAAACTGCCATAAAATCAGTCTTCTTGACCATGCAAATTAGCATGCAACGTAGCCAGTTGCATTCAGACCTAACTCCGCTCTGGTAAGGCCACACCACAAGTACTGTGTTCAGTTTTGGGCACCTCGTTACAAGGGGGATGTTGAGGTGTGAAGCAAGTGCAGAGGAGAGCAATGAAGTTGGTGAAGGGCCTGGAAAATAAATCTTAGGAAGAGCAGCTGAAGGAGCTGGGAATAGTTAGTTTGAAGAAGCAGAGGCTGAGGGGAGACCTCATTGCTGTGTACAGCTATCAGAAGGGACATTATAGAGAGGCTGCTGCTGGTCTCTTCTCATAGGTAGTGACAGAGCAAGAAGGAATGGCCTCAAACTGCGACTGGTTGGGTTTAGACTGGGAACATTTTTTCACAGAAATAGTCAAGCATTGGAATGGGCTGCCCAGGGAGGTGGTTGAGTAACCAACCCTTCTAAGGCCAGCGAATTTAAAACTCCTGTAATTTTGTGCAAACAAAAACATAGATTATGCAGCAGGGAAAGAAGATGAATATGTGATTAGTCTATGATTATCTTGCTGTTAAAATGAATCTAAACAAATGAGATTTTTATTGTTTCAGTGCAGATATCTCGATGGTAAATTATTCTAAATTGGTCATAAGCCACAGCCCATTCAATTTTGTTCAGAGGGCATAAGAAAATGTGTAGGTTTTATAATTTTTAAATATAATTGGAATTGTTTCATTTTTGATTACTTTTTCTCATTTCAGGTGATAAATGCAGCTATATATTGCTGCTTCTTATACCTGATATGTCAGTGTGTTGTGCTTTAAAGGGCCACTGACACTATTTGATTTGAATTTTTAATAACTAAACACCTTGCTGAATGCTGTAAGTACATGATGACTGAAATTAGACACATGGTCAGGCTCTTCTCCCAGGCAGCTTGTGACAGGACAAGAGGGCATGGTCTGATGCTGTACCAGGGGAGGTTTAGATTGGGTATTAGGAAGCACTTCCTCACAGAAAGGGTGATTAGGCACTGGAATGGACTGCCCAGGGAGGTGGCAGAGTCACCATCCCTGGAGTTTGTGGGAATGCAATGTGAAAGGGAATAATAGCAAGCAGTGTATAAGCATTTGACCTTCATTCCCACAGCTTCAGGATGCCTCCCACAGGAGAGGAAAGATAGTGGGACATCTGGCTAAGGGGAAAAGACTGGGCTGTACTTTGAGGACCATCCTGTTCTTCTGTAACTGAGAGTTTAAAGTATCACAAGGATGATCTTCTTCAATTAATTTTCTCCCTGCTGTTGTCCTGTGGCCAAAAAAGCTTGCATGGGCTTCCTCCTGCAGTAAGTGATCCTACTGTGAATGAACTTAGCTGTTACCAGTCATGAGGGAGAGTTGGGAACATCTATGCCAGTGGACAGGATTTCTCTTGCCTCTAGGCTGTAACAGCTCTGCATTGATTCTCCTACTTTCCCCACAGTGCTGCTGTTCCTTGGAGAGAAAGAGAGCTGCTGGCTTATGATTATGTTTTATTTTCCTTGATGGAGTTCTCCCTAGGAATACTCAGTGTTTTATCATCTGGTCTGTTTCATGTGATACACTTGCCACCTCTAAAATGTAGAGTTCTGCACTATTTGTTAGACCAGCTGAGAGCTATAACCAAAGTAGTCAAATGTCTGAATGCTTTCTAGGCCTCTCTTTCTGCTTGTATTCCCCAGAGAATAAAGACAGTGAAGAAACACCAAGTGACATTACTCCCCGTGTTAATTCCCTGTTAGACCAAAAAGTATACAGTTGGGTGCCCAAATTTTGACACATGAAAACAGATGCATAGTCCAGTCTTCAAAAGCACTCACTTCTTTTTATTAGTCATCAGCAGTTGTTTCTCACATGATGTGAGGTGCTTAGCACCTTCTTTGCCTCAATCTTCAATAGTGGGACAGGTTATCTCTAGGACAATTGGACTCCTGAAGTGGTGGATGGAGTCAGGGACCAGTATAGTCCCTCTCTAATCCATGAGGAAGAAGTAAGGGGCCTGCTGAGACATTTGCATCCTCATAAGTTCATGGGACCAGATGGGACCCATCCTAGGGTGCTGAGAGAGCTGGCAGATGAGCTGGCCAAGCTACTGTCCAACATTCATCAACAGTCCTGGCTCACTGGAGAGGTTCCTGAAGACTGGAAGCTGGCCAATGTGAAACCCATCCAGAAGAAGGGTCGTAAGGAGGAGCCAGAAAACTACAGACCTGTGAGCCTGACCTCAGTGCCAGGCAAGGTGATGGAACAGGTCATCTTGGGTGCCATAACAATGCACCTACAGGATGGCCAAGGGATCAGGCCCAGCCAGCATGGGTTTAGGAAGGGCAGATCCTGCCTGACCAACCTGATCTCCGTTCATGATTAGATTCCTGCCTGGTGAATGTGGCAGGCTGTGGATGTAGTCTACTTGGACTTCAGCAAAGCCTTTGACACAGTCTGCCACAAGAAGCTCCTAGCCAAGCTGGCAGCTCGTGGTTTGGATGGATTCACTCTCTGCTGGATCAAGAACTGGCTGGATGGCAGAGCTCAGAGAGTGGTGGTGAATGGTGCCACATCCAGTTGGCAGCTGTCACTAGTGGTGTTCCCCAGGGATCAGTGCTGGGCCCAGTCCTGTTCAATATCTTTATTGATGATCTGGATGAGGGAATCGAATCCAGCATCAGTAAGTTTGCAGATGAAACCAAGCTAGGAGCAGGTGTTGATCTGTTGGAGGGTGGGAGAGCCCTGCAGAGGGACCTGGACAGGCTGGATGGGTGGGCAGAGGCCAATGGGATGAGATTTAACAAGGCCAAGTGCAGGGTTCTGCACTTTGGCCACAACAACCCCAAGTAGCGCTACGGGCTGGGGACAGAGTGGCTGGAGAGCAACCAGGAAGAAAGGGACCTGGGGGTACTGATAGATAGTAGGCTGAAGATGAGCCAGCAGTGTGCCCAGGTGGCCAAGAGAGCCAATGGCATCCTGGCCTGCATCAGGAACAGTGTGGCCAATAGGACAAGGGAGGTTATTCTTCCCCTGTACTCAACACTGGTCAGGCCACACCTTGAGTACTGTGTCCAGTTCTGGGCCCCTCAACTCAAGAGAGATGTTGAGGTGCTGGAAAATGTCCAGAGAAGGGCAACAAAGCTGGTGAGGGGCCTGGAATATAAACCCTATGAGGAGAGGCTGAGGGAGCTGGGGTTGTTTAGCCTGGAGAAGAGGAGGCTCAGGGGTGACCTCATTGCTGTCTACAACTACCTGAAGGGACATTGTAGCCAGGTGGGGGGTGGCCTCTTCTCCTAGGCAACCAGCAATAGAACAAGGAGACTCAGTCTCAAGTTGTGCCAGGGGAAGTACAGGCTGGATGTTAGGGGGAAGTTCTTCCCAGAGAGAGTGATTGGCATTGGAATGGGCTGCCCAGGGAGGTAGTGGAGGCACCGTCCCTGGAGGTGTTCAAGAAAAGCCTGGATGAGGCACTTAGTGCCATGGTCTAGTTGACTGGCTAGGGCTGGGTGCTAGGTTGGACTGGCTGATCTTGGAGGTCTCTTCCAACCTGGTTGATTCTATGATTCTATGATTCTTTGTGTCGATGCCTCGCAAGTCTAAAGGGCAAGATTCTTTCATGGTGCATAACATACTGGGGGTCTGACACGCAGGCAGGAAAGCCTGAAAATGCCGATTATGGATTTGCATGTAAACATTTTCCAGGAAGCTTGTGGGGAAAATTGTTTCCAAAGAACAACAATGTCTCATTCTATAAATGTATTAAGGGAATATAAATATGAACTTAGTTAAGCATTTGTGTAAGGAAATTCGAAGCATTTGAAGCATTTGAAGTGCAACTTCAATAATCATTCTCTCTTAGTTTCAATGTGGTAGTACATGATTTAACATCTCCTCTTCGTGCAGCTTTCATGTTACTCCCAAGGCAATGCAAAATGCCAATTAGCTCAGTGGCATGAGTAGTTCCAGCAATTTTTATGTTCCTATCACATCAGCACAATTTCTCCATTTTTATGGTTTAAATCTTCTGTGAGATTGTCAACACTCTGGTCAGAAGGTGCATATTAAAAGTTTTCACTCCAGCAGTGCTTTGCTAAGGCAAAATTTGATTTTTTAATTTTTCTTTTTATATATACCACATAAAAAATTCTGGCATAATTTTGAAGAGAAGTTAGGTTGCAATCAAGTTATACAAACTTAAGTATACATTTGGGTATCCAACATGCATGGAGTTTTTTAACTGATGATGACACTAAACAGTTTTAAGGCTCAGGTTGACAGGGTTCTGGGATATCTCATTTAGACTATATTCTTACCCTGAAAGGTTGGACTAGATGGTCCTTGAGGTTCTTTTCAATTTGGTATTGTATGAGTCCATGATACTCTCATACTGTTGATCTATGTCATGTTTGAACAAGTAGAGCTTGTGTTGTACTGGTACAATGGAGGAAACAAGAACATATTTCTTCTTGAACATATGAGAAGAACTTGTGATGCTGTAAGCAAATATGTTATTGTGTGTAAAAAAGAAGGTAAAATGTTGGAGTTTTGGTCACAAATGTTTTTATATTCATTCTTTTGGATTATATTTCTCTTTGTTCATCAGACAGTCACATAAGGTTGTTAGCAATTTCGTAATTTTCATCTCTGCTCTTGCTTTCACCTACTATGCACAGCTGGCAGCCAAGACTCAGGCACTCTGTGCAGTGAGGGTGCTCTTCAGCCAAAGTCTTTAGAAGCATAGTGCTGCTATTGGAAAAGTAATCATGTGCAGGGTTCTATTTGAAAGGCTTCTGATTGAAAAAGAACTAATTTCACTGTGTCTCTAATAAACATTGTGAAAGCAAGCAGAAGGAAAAAAAAATACTTAGTATACAAAAGACAAAAAAGATTAGCAGCACTGCTGAGGATCACAAATTTGAAATGTGTTTATAAGTTGTATAGCATCTTTCTGCAGTCCAGAGACAGAAAATGTGTGTGTGTGTGTGTATGTGTGTGTGTGTATCTCCAGTAAACTTACAGAATAGAGAAATGCTCTGATAAAAATAGGAACTGAGCACAAGAGGTTCAGAATGAAAATTCTAAATAGGTATCTTAAATTCTGAATCTCTTGTGCTTTATAAATATCAGTTAGGAACAGAAAAGTAATATTGAGTTTACGCTAGGAGAATTAATATGAGAAAATATGAGTAAATGTGGGAGGTTTATGAATAATGGAACCATCAGTTCAACTTATTTTCATCAAACATAGGTTTCGTAGATGCAAGAATACTTTATAAATGTCTTTAGTAATTGTTGGTGTTTTGGTAAAGCTTAAAGAATATTCATTTTTTTAAATTGAAATGTAGGTCTCACTAAATCAAAAATTACTACCATTTTTCTCAGAAATCTCCTATCTTTATTCTTGTTTTTATAGTATTTGTCAAAACCATGTGCTTATTGGTAAATATTTAATGTAATTTATCAAATTCATCAGTTTATTGCTGTAAAAGTCAGTAGTTACCTACATACCTATATGTATACATATAGTTTGGAATACTTGTATGCATAACCACAGTGATTTCATTCACAGCGACGTCATTTTCTGCCGTAAATAGCAGAATGAATATCCTCTGAAAAATGTGATGCAACGCAGTGACCTCAGTGCAACTGTGTAACTCATAAGTTAATGGAGATTCTTTGACTTCATTTCTTTTCCTCAGTTTCCCTTTTACCTGGCAGAGGGAGTTGCAGTGAAGTTTTGCTACATTCTACTAAGGTCTATGTGACTTGAGGGATGTTCTCCTCACTCTCTACTCTGCCCTAGTGAGGACACACACTTGGAGTGCCACATTCAGTCCTGGGCTTCTCAGTTCAGGGAAGACATACTGCATAACGTCCAAAGAAGGATAAGAAAGGTGATTTAAGGGACTGAAGCATTGCTCTTGTGAGGTTGAGAGAACTGGAGCTGTTTTACCTGGAGAAAGAAAGACTGAAAGGGCATCTTATCAATGCCTACAGTGTCAAGAGAACAGGGCTAGACTCCTTTCAGTGGTGCTCAGTGATAGGTCAAGGGGCAATGGGCGCAAACGAGAACACAGGAGGTTCCATCTGAACATAAGGAAACATTTCCTTTACTTTGAGGGTGGTGGAGCACTGGAACAGGCTGCCCAAAGAAGTTGTGCTCTCCTTCTCTGGAGACTCTCAAAACATGCCTGCATGCATTCCTGTGCAACCTGGTCAAGGCCAACCTGCTTTAGCAGGAGGGTTGAATCCTCTCAGAGGGACTGATCTTCAGAGATCCCTTCCAAATCCTACCACTCTGTGTAATCTGAAAGAACTCTCTTCCATTTACAGTGCATGGAAATAAAAGACTGCACAGATCAGAAAAGGCAGGATATTTGTGCTTTCACTCCTGTAGCTAAGGCCTCACAACGTCAGAGCAACAACTACAAAGAAATTCTTGTTTACTGCCACCAAAGTTGTCTATTTTGGAGAGATTCTTTAGGAAAAATTAGCTGCAAGGATCTTGAAAATGCCTACCAAGAACATACAGACTGTGATTTGTTGTTTTTCTTCTTCCTTTAATCACATTTTGAGCAGATTTCATTCTAGATAGTTAAATTTTCTATCATAAAGCCAGCCTTCTGCAACCTGAGCTCTTGATCCAAGTCACAAGAACTTCTCTTGAGTCTGAAAATGTTTTCTTTTTTTTTAAAATAACATTAAGTATAATGATGTTGCTATTATAACTCCATATTCAGAGATGGCTGTATTTTTTCCTCTGAAACCCAATAATTACGAAGTCAGTCTGAGTCATTTAATTGATGTTGATGCTGTGTTTGGTATATTTACAATTTCTATAATGGGACAAGTCATATCCCATAACATCTGGTGACATTAAGAATCTCACCTTCAATATACGAAAACTATTTCCATGTAGAAACTCTTAATCGCACAGTAGAACTGTGTTTCCTAATTTATCTGAACTAAACACTCATTCCAAGATTTGGGGCTGTTACCACTATAATTTTGGGCTTATAATTTAGACCAACTTTATACTGACTTGTCCATGCAGTTCCTAATGTTCCTTATCCGTCAGTTTGTGGAGTACATGTCACTTGGGTGCATAAATGAAAATATATCTGGCAGGAGTGGGGGATTGGCTGTGATTAATAGACTTTACTATTTGGATCTCTGATAGGAATGGAGACGAGTCAGGTTATTAATATACATAGATAACATAGATGTCACCTGTGGCAGCAGGTGTTATGCTTCAATCATCTGCTTCCATTTGCCTGCTATTCATCTTAATTAGTTTAAGCCATTTGTACTTAATTACGTTATCTTTTGATCTACTTGAAAATTCTCACCCATGTAAATGTGTTTTTATGTCACATTCTCTTGCTGCCCATATTTCTAATCTCTTTAATTTTCTGTGTAGAAACACAACTGAACAGTGTTGAGTATCAGATTTTACTCAACTGTCTAGAATAACCAGTCTTTGCTATAAGAAAGAATTGTTTCTCAGATATTATGGAGACTTTCAAGGTGTGGTGTAAATGTGCCTTTTTCCTGATCCATTTCAATGCCTGTTAAATTGAAGTGAGAGGTCTTAAATGCTGTGGCATTCATCCCAGACATGGGCGTTCATCACCTGTCTCTGTGAATGTAATCCATACGCTTGACTGCCTCCCAGCCCACCCAAACACCTGGGAAATCCTGAGATTCTTTCCCATCTCATTGTTTCTAACGGGCACCTGTCTGAGTTCTGGGGTATCCAAATTAGGAAAGATTACATTTATTGGCATAGGGTGTGCTTTTAAGCACAGACTTTTGCATAGCCCTAAATACCTCTGTGAAGGTGGAGGCTGGGGACAGAAAGTGCTTTCTTAGAGAGGGTTGGAGAACTAAGGTAGAAGAGCAAAGATTTGCAATTTCTTTCTTTCTTTCTTTCTTTCTTTCTTTCTTTCTTTCTTTCTTTCTTTCTTTCTTTCTTTCTTTCTTTCTTTCTTTCTTTCTTTCTTTCTTTCTTTCTTTCTTTCTTTCTTTCTTTCTTTCTTTCTTTCTTTCTTTCTTTTCTTTCCTTTCTTTCTTTCTTTCTTTCTTTCTTTCTTTCTTTCTTTCTTTCTTTCTTTCTTTCTTTCTTTCTTTCTTTCTTTCTTTCTTTCTTTCTTTCTTTCTTTCTTTCTTTCTTTCTTTCTTTCTTTCTTTCTTTTCTTTCTTCCTTCCTACCTTCCTTCCTTCCTTCCAACTGAAGTGTATAAACTCTTGCTTGTCTCCCGCTCTTCAGATAACTTTGCAAGTAACAATAGATTGTAAAATGATCTTTTTCCCTGTTGTTCTGGCTCCATGAAACATCTTTCTGATGACACAGCTTCAACAGAATGTGTGAAATGTGCAGCCATCCAGAATACTATTCTCATTCTGCCTACACCCAACAGTATTCTGTTCTGCAGTGTGGAAGTTCAGTGTTCGAATACCATCTCAGCTATCACTACAGGCCCCTCCATCTATCTCCTGAGGTGACTCACCTGTTGCCTCAGCTAAGAAAGACTTAGTTTGTTCCATAGCATATCTTTATGCACTTATGATGTCTGAAGCACTTCAGCAAATGTAGTCAGTGCTTTCCTGAGTTGCTCTCCTGAACACAGGCATTTTATAGCTGTTGAAAGTATGATATATGTACATAAATTCTTTAAAGAATGTTCAGTTGCTTTTGCTGACCCTCATCTACAGAGATGCTCATGCTTTAGGTAAGAATGTCAGTTGTACATTTAGTCTTCATTCTTTCATACACACTAATGGCCAGTTTTCTTCAAATTTAGATTCATTGGCCAGTACAGCACTGGCAACTGTCCAGACTATCCCCTCAAAGCCTTAAAAAAAAGCCCAAAATCCCGAAGCCCCACCCCAAACCAACACCCCCCCCCCCCCCCCCCAAAACTTGTAGAACTTTTTTTCACTTTTAAAATAATTAGTGTTGGCTTATTATCAAACAACATCAGGTAGAAGAATTCTCATGTCTGCTGTTGTGATTGCTCAGCCTCACTCTCTAAAGCACTCCTAAATCTGTATGTTGTAATCAGAATAAGATGAAAAGAATCTCAAATGAAGGTTCAGATGAAAAAAAATCTTTGGTTTACTATTTGATCACTGATTTCTCCCAGGCTAGTAGTGCCACTTTAATTAGGAAGGTCACTAAATTCAAGTGAGCAAAGTTGCAACAGATGACTATTTTGCAGCTGTGAGTGTTCTTTATGATTTTAGAGACAGAGATAAATTGCATTAGGGCAGCTCCTCAAGCTTTGATCGCTCTAATGATAGCTGAATTATATGTAGGTATTTATCAACTACAGCTGATGGTTGCTTTATAAAAAATGCATAATTAAAAATTCAGTTGTTCAATGGCTGTTTTCAAGAATTCTCACATCTCATAGTTCATTTTCACACAATTACTGCCTTCAAAACTATTTCAGCCACCTTTCTCGAGGCTTTCATTACACATTTTAAGAATGAGAAAAATCTGCTTAGAACAATTTGGATCCCCTGTCTTCATTCGTACTGTTATGCTAGAAAATTAAAAAGTTGGGATTCATGCAGGGTTCCATTAGCAAAAAGCATGGCTGCTTCTTCCATGTTATTCACTGTGAACTAGTTTTTGATATTGAAGCTGCTCCAATAACTTTTCCCTTTCAGAGATGTAATGGTTTGGCTCAAGGCCTAACCAGTCTGCTTCCCCAACACAAAACTGAGGGGAAGAGCAACTCAGGGTTGAGATAAAGAGATGACATCAGTTTAATATGTTATAATGCATAATTACCTTAGCTAATAATCTAGTTAATCTAATAATACAATGCAGGATTACCTTGTCTTAACCTATTTACATCAGCAGCGCAGTGAAATACAGGAAAAAATCAGCATAAAACAGAAAAACAAACCCAGCAGCTACCCTACTCCCACACACCTCACTGTTGTGGAAAAAAAGCCAACATCCAAGAACTTGGAACCCAGAAGCAGCAACCAGAATAGGAAGCCTCCCATGTCACAATCTAAACTTTAAAGCAAATAATATTTTGCTCCAGTTAGCACTTTCATTTCTGAAGCTGGCATGGCTGCAGCATGGTGTGAATAAGAGCAGCAGATTCAACTCAATCCATGACAATAGGCAACTGAAATACGAATTGCTTAAAGAAACATTTCTAAAGTAAAACTTTGTAACTGGGCATTATGAAATATGTTTTGGAGAATAACAGTCAATAGAAAATTGCTCTAGAAAAGACTCATCTTTTTTCTGCATTGTCATAAGTCATCCAATTGGAAATGAGCTTTTCTTTCCTGCTACAACAGCAAGCCTGGAGATGCTCAAGTGAAGAAAAGTGTGAATGTATATTGCTGCTGATAGGTAAAAGCGGAAATCAGTGTTAGCCCTTGCACTTTCATGTGTCTTTTTACTGGCCTTCCATTTGTCTGCTACTTACAGGTTGGCGTTTGTGTACACCATGAAATAGTTGTTCAGTTCTTCTGGTGAAAGGAGATTTTATAATCCATGAAATTTTAAAGCAATTAATGTCAGAAAAATTGTGCCAGAAACCTTGCACAGTTTATTCTTTGCAATGGAAAATGTTCAATGTTGGAGAATGTTTTGCAATCTCAGAAAGAAATATATTAAGACTTTCAGCAAAACATTTATTTTTGTCCACCTTGTTACTGAAATTGGGAAAATGAAAAACAAAATGGAAATAGAAGTGAACCCTTTACCAATTTTAGAACAATATTCAGAAATTAAATAAATGCAGATTGAATTGTAATGGAGGGGTATTAATGGATGCAAGATAAGATTTTTTTCAAAATTAATATTGCTTATTAATTTTGATATTCATGACTCTTGCTACCCTCTGGGTAATTTTTTAATAATAATTAGTTTCTTTACAATGGTCATGAAAATGTTATTCAAAGGAATGACAGAATCTGGAACACTCAAGAAATAACTAGCAGTAACAAAACATTAAACCATCAGAACTGGAAAGAGGTGATCTTGCAGTCAGTTATACTGCTTGCCCACTAGATGGACTCAGGAAGCTCCTTTCTGCTTTAAGGCGGACAGCTAGGGTTCAGTTACAGAGTTTCCCTAAAGAGGCTTTGAGTATTTACTCACAAAATTATTGTATCTCCAGGTTCCCTGGGGTTAATTACAGTACCCAAACACTTGCAGGGAATTCTGTTGATGTCTTCTCAGCCGATGAGGCTTCTGATCTTCCCAGGCTCTTAGAGGGGTGCTGGAAGAAAGCAAACAACCTCTGGTCTGGTCCTGGTTCCTTCTGGACAATGTGTGTGTCCCTGCCAGGGCTTCCTAGTCTTGTTAGAAGACTTTCAAGCAGGATGTCTTGCAGATGTGCAGTCTTAGCATGATGTCATGCAAGCTAATCAAGCCTATTGCATGGAGGCACCTGAGGCCTATTCCTGGTAAACTCAAAGCAGTTTCTGTTGACAAGCCCACACCATCAGGACTTGTTATGCAGCAAAGCTAGCTTATAGCTAAGCAGATATAATGCCACAGAGCATGGCAGGATGCAATGAGGCAGTAGCACTGCCAGAAGCAGAGAGCACATTAAGGCAGAACAGCAATGGCAGCAGCAGCAAGCACGTTGGCTCTACCTGCTCATCTCTTTTTATCAGTGTAGCCTGAGTCTAATGAGACTTTGGACACAGATTAGCCAATCAGAATGGTACTTTGCCAAGCTTAACTATACTAGATGAAGTCAGGGCTTGCTTTACTCTTTTAGGGCAGAACACAAACAAGTGTATAAACATGTGCAGGTACCCTGTAAACAAGTTTGGACAGACATGGTGGCACCAGGGCCTTTTGTTTTCCTTTCCAATGGTTGCTTCTCCCAACAACGGAAGAAGGGAGAGCAGAAAAACATGTCTGGGCAAACCAGAACATACTCAGGCCTGTTCTGGCCTGTCCAGGCCTTCCATGACATGAAAAAAAAGCAAAATACATTGAGGTAATGTGGCTGGGTTAGTGTTATGATTTCTCTTCCGTTCTGGTGGAGGGGCAGCAGCCCCAAAACTGAGGCCTTTCTATGCCTCTACATGCCTGGACATGTTTTTTCTGCCAGGGACCTATGGCAGTAAACAGGTTGTGTAACACACACATGCCCAGTCCATGTACCCCTGGGGTCTGCCCAGGTAATCCCCTATTGGGAGGGTCCAGGCAAACAGCTACTGCCTATTAAGGTAAGGTTTGGCTTACTGCCAACCTGATTGGTCCCTTTAGATGGCCAAATGAGCCACGAATCTCGGCTCAGAGTCTATAAAGAGAGGTGCAAAGGAACACCACATGTTCAGAGTGTTCAGAGTGTTCAGAAGTTCAGACTTAGAGGTTCAGACTCAGCTCTCTGATCCACATAGCAGCACCCTGCTGCCCTGACCTGCTTGCATGGCCTAGACACAGGATCAGGCCTTACTCTCTTGCAAACATTACTGAGGCTCAGCCCTCTTGCACTGATCTCAGGGCGCAGTTAAGCTGCCTGCAAACCCTTTGAAAAGCAGAGCGCATGCACACCTGCTCTTCATACATATATGGGGAGCTGAGAGCCCCCTGCCTGAGCCTAGAGCAGCCGTACACACTGGCTTGCTATCCTGCATTTATCTACGGAGCTCAAGTCTCCCTGCAGCCCGGCATAGACCCTGCTTGCCAGCTGTCCTGTAAGCCTGGAAAAATCCAGGCCCAGCAGACCCTTCCAGACTGTCTGCTAACCTACAAACACAGCCTGCTGGCTGTGAGACCGTGTCAGAAGCTACACGGACAAATCCTTCTCCTGCACCTGGAAATCCTGCCAGCTGACCATCCCTGGACACACGGCATCGAGAAGCAGCAGCACCAACGCAGAGACCACACCAGGAGAGGTCAGAGAAATTCTGTTTACCCCAGAGATTGGGAACACTTATCATGTTTCCTGCAAGCCGGGACAGATTCCAGCCTCACCAAGACCTGAATACTGGGCACACGCTGTGACACAATCCCGGGAGGGTGATTAATGATTAATACTTAAGAGAAACACATTTAAGCAAGCTTTAATTCCTTTGTAATATAAGTTACCTCTGTCTTAAGAGCAGACACAGTTTCAGCCCTTGCTGGGCAGACAGTATAGTTGTTAAGAGGCATTAAGCCTAAGGGAATCTTTCTCTCTGTCTATAGTTGTTGATAATTTGATATTTCCATTTAATAATCAAATCCCTGTAAATGTATCCCAGCTGTTTTCATAAATTTGCACAAAGAACTTAATTACATACTGGTTGGGGGTGGTACAAATTTGTAAATATTAATTTTAATAAATAATTTTATAAAAATTTAATACTGCCTCAAATTAATTTCTCACCTCCCCCTAATAGGGAGGAATAAGAGAAATCCCCTCCACCACATCCATACACAGGAAAAAATACTGGCAAAAATACTACTCTGGAGTTAATTACTGGTGGCAGGATCGGCCTGAGTCCATGTACCACAGAAAGCAACTTAAAAGCATTGTACTAACCCCATGACTTTCCTTTGTAGTGTATCCCTGCCTAAACACACACAAATGGAACAAATACAACCTCCATAGCCTCTTCTATCAGAAAGAAGCAACTACTTTCCTGGTTAAATTTACAGCTGTGTGGTGCTGGTGACTGTACATGTCTTAACAATATTAAATACTGAAACTTTCTGCTAGGCTACTTTCGAATTTCCCCAACTGGGGAGTGATGGAGTTTATGCATGTAAGTGCAATGTGCTCATATAAAACTGGAAGGAATAGCATGGACTTCTGAAATTGTCATTGAATGGCCTGGCAAATGGCAGTCAGCTATCTGGTGTCACTTCTCCATAGACCAGAGAAAATGAAGAACTACTAACCTAAGTAAGTTATTTAATATGAATCTCATATCAATAAAGAATTGACTATAAATCTATAGGGAGATGGAATTTTATTAACTTTGTCTTGGAAAGCAGCGTCTTAAAAGGAGACAAAGCTATTTTGAGTGGCAAACCACCTAATGCACAGAGGCTCACCTCATGAAGCCACCTCAGTCTTGGGGCAACAACATTTTTAAATGTAGAATCTTAACCTCCCTTCAATGTCTGCTTCCAGTAATAGAGAAACAGAGCAGCCTGGTTTTGTTTGAGCTAGTTGAGCAGAAGGGTACTGGGCTGCTCCAACTGCTTTGGAGCCAAGAACTGGAAGGGCTTGAGTATAGCTCTTGGTGATCCTGAAGGTCTTTTCCAACCAGAATGTTTCTGTAAAGCTGAGGCTCTCCCTAGAGAATGTGTCTCTACGCCTGCATGACAAAACGATCTTGTTCTCAGGAATGTTTTGAGACTGTTTTGAGGACTTTTAAAAATAAGCCCTTTCCATTAGTTTGTGCACAGTTGGCTTCATTGTGCCTTGCTTTGTTTAATGACAGTAACACCTATTCACATCCCATGAACACAGCATATAACGTCCCCACTCACTGCTGCTTCATTTATTTACATGGTTTCTGTCATCCAGTGCATTGGGCTCTCTTTTTGGATTCTACCTGTGTTATGATTAATTAGTTCCTTAAATAGGCTGAAGTCTCCACACTGGACTTCCGAAGGGCAGACTTCAGCCTATTTAAGGAACTAATTCAGAAAGTTCCTTGGGAAATAGCCCTTAGAAACAAAGGGGTCCAGGAAGGTTGGACCTGCTTCAAGAAAGAACTCCTGAAGGCACAGAAGCAGGCAGTGCCACTGAGCTGGAAGATGAGCCGACGAGGGAGGCAGCCAGGCTGGATGGGCAGGGAGCTGCTGAAGGAATTAAAGATTAAAAAGAGAGTGTATCACCTTTGGAGAAGAGGGGAGGTGTCCCAGGAGAAGTTCAAGGAAGTTGCTAGGTCTTGTAGAGGAAAAATTAGAGAGGCAAAAGCCCACTTGGAGCTCAGGCTGGCCACGGCTGTCAAGGAAAATAAAAAGTGTTTCTTTAAATATATGAATGGCAAGAGAAGGGCCAAGAAAAACCTCCAGTCCTTACTAGATAGAGAGGGGAACATAGTGACAAAGGATGAGGAAAAGGCAGAGGTGCTTAACACCTTCTTTGCCTCAATCTTCAATAGTGGGACAGGTTGTCTCCAGGACAGCTGGACTCCTGAAGTGGTGGATGGAGTCAGGGACCAGTACAGTCCCTCTCTGATCCATGAGGAAGCAGTAAGGGACCTGCTGCGTCATTTGGATCCTCACAAGTCCATGGGACCGGATGGGATCCACCCTAGGGTGCTGAGAGAGCTGGCAGCTGAGCTGGCCAGGCCACTCTCCATCATTTATCAACAGTCCTGGCTCACTGGAGAGGTCCCTGAAGACTGGAAGCTGGCCAATGTGATACCCATCCAGAAGAAGGGTCGTAAGGAGGAGCCAGAAAACTACAGACCTGTGAGCCTGACCTCAGTGCCAGGCAAGGTGATGGAACAGGTCATCTTGGGTGCCATCACAAAGCACCTACAGGATAGCCAAGGGATCAGGCCCAGCCAGCATGGGTTTAGGAAGGGCAGGTCCTGCCTCACCAACCTGATCTCCTTTTATGATCAGGTTACCCACCTGGTGAATGTGGGGAAGGCTGTGGATGTAGTCTACTTGGACTTCAGCAAAGCCTTTGACACAGTCTGCCACAAGAAGCTCCTAGCCAAACTGGCAGCTCATGGTTTGGACAGATTCACTCTGTGCTGGATCAAGAACTGGCTGGATGGCAGAGCTCAGAGAGTGGTGGTGAATGGTGCCACATCCAGTTGGCAGCCAGTCACTAGTGGTGTTCCCCAGGGATCAGTACTGGGCCCACTCCTGTTCAATATCTTTATTGATGATCTGGACGAGGGCATTGAGTCCAGCATCAGTAAGTTTGCAGATGACACCAAACTAGGAGCAGGTGTTGATCTGTTGAAGGGTAGGAGAGCCCTGCAGAGGGACCTGGACAGGCTAGGTAGGTGGGCAGAGGTCAATGGGATGAGATTTAACAAGGCCAAGTGCAGAACCCTGCACTTTGGCCACAACAACCCCAAGCAGCGCTATAGGCTGGGGACTGAGTGGCTGGAGAGCAGCCAGGAAGAAAGGGACCTGGGGGTACTGATAGATAGTAAGCTGAAGATGAGCCAGCAGTGTGCCCAGGTGGCCAAGAGAGCCAATGGCATCCTGGCCTGCATCAGGAACAGTGTGGCCAGTAGGACAAGGGAGGTTATTCTTCCCCTGTACTCAGCACTGGTCAGGCCACACCTTGAGTGCTGTGTCCAGTTCTGGGCCCCTCAATTCAAGAAAGATGTTGAGGTGCTGGAGCATGTCCAGAGAAGGGCAACAAAGCTGGTGAGGGGCCTGGAACACAAATCCTATGAGGAGAGGTTGAGGGAGCTGGGCCTGTTTAGCCTGGAGAAGAGGAGGCTCAGGGGTGATCTTATTACTGTCTACAACTACTTGAAGGGGCATTGTAGCCAGGTGGGGGGTGGCCTCTTCTGCCAGGCAACCAGCAATAGAACAAGGGGACACAGTCTCAAGTTGTGCCAGGGTAGGTATAGGCTGGATATTAGGAAGAAGTTCTTCACAGAGAGAGTGATTGCCATTGGAATGGGCTGCCCAGGGAGGTGGTGGAGGCACCGTCCCTGGGGGTGTTCAAGAAAAGCCTGGATGAGGCACTTAGTGCCATGGTCTAGTTGATTGGTTAGGGCTGGGTGATAGGTTGGACTGGATGATGTTGGAGGTCTCTTCCAACCTGGTTGATTCTATGATTCTATGATTCTATGATGAATTTAGTCTTTATGACCTGAGTATGTCTATTCTGCTGAATGAAAGACATGTAGGAACCAATATTTGCCTCCAAAGCTGAGTGGCATCAGTGTGTCTAAGTCTCCATTGCTCAGTTTTAGCTG
Source organism: Pogoniulus pusillus (assembly GCF_015220805.1). Lineage (NCBI taxonomy): Eukaryota > Metazoa > Chordata > Aves > Piciformes > Lybiidae > Pogoniulus > Pogoniulus pusillus. Next base: position 23,514,227 of record NC_087268.1, on the reverse strand, counting down.
CCTCTGTGTCAGGTTTATCTTGGAAAGAACAGTGTAAGGAAGTCAGCTGGTGAATAACTGGGTGTGAGGTGCTTAAGGTCTTTGTAGACTCCCTGTATTCAGGTGTAGAATGCAACCACTGAGTTGGTGCTTCCTTTGAGGAAAAGCACAATTGCAGAATTGTATGTATTTATTTTGACCCTTGAAAATGTTCACTGGTAGGTGGCAAGATGGTTTCAAGTGGGGGAGAGTTTGAAATGATAGGATTTAAGTCACTGGTGAACTGTAGGTTTCCTTTGCAACCTTGGAGAACACACTGATGACTTTAATAGTTTCAGAGAAGGAACGACAAGTTTGTAACTTTGTATTCCCCACCAGAGTGTTTTAAAGGGTAAGAGAACAACTTTTTTGGACAGTTGAGTACTAGACAGGTGCATAATCAAATGGCATCTGGATTTGTAAGATATAGCAGCCTCAGGAGATACTCTAAAAATATATATTTTAGGGGAACAATTGGAAGAGGACTTTAACCCATCTGGTTTGCCACATGCCTCCTTACCATATATTCTTTCACTCATGATTCTGTGTGAGATTCCAGTGTAACTGATCCTTCAGCCTGAGATATGTGTGTGGGGTTTGTTTTTATTTGTTTTGCCTTTTTTGCCATCACTGCCCTGTCTCCCATTCCTCTACAAGGGTTTTATTGTGCTGAGTGACAATACACAGAAAAACATGGTAGCCTATACTTTTCTAGCTTGACAATGGCATATCAGATGTTTCAGAATATATTTGTCATGGAGGGGATTTCTCTATTCCTCCCCTGTTAGGGGGAGGTGAGAAATTAATTTGAGGTGGTTTTGATTTTTTATAAAATTATTTATTAAAATTAATATTTACAAATTTACACCACCCCCAACCACTATGAAATCCGTTTCATTGCAAGTTTATGAAAATAGCTTGAGATATATTTACAGGGATTGATTATTAACTGGAAATATCAAATTATTAACAATTATTGACAGAGAGAAATATTTCCTTAGGCTTAATGTCTCTTAACCACTCTAGTGTTTGCCCAGCAAGGGCTGTAACTGTGTGTGCTCTTCAGGTAGAGATAACTTATATTACAAAAGTATTAAAGCTTATTTGGATGTGTTGCTCTTGACTATTAATCATTAATCACCCTCCCAGGATTCTGTCTCAGCGTGTGCCCAGTACTTGGGGTCTTGGTATAGCTGGAGTCTGTCCCGGCTTGCAAGGGGAATTGATAAGGGTTCTCCCAGTCTCTGGGGTAACAGTATTTCTCTAACCTTCTCTCCTGGGGTAATCTCTGCCTTGGAGCTGCGGCTTCTGGATGCTGTGTGTGTCCAGGGATGATCAGCTGGCAGTAATTTCCCGATGCAGGAGAAGGATTTGTCCGTGTAGCTTCTGACATGGTCACGCATCTAGCAGGCTGCGTTCGTAGGTTTGCAGACAGCCTGAGGGTCTGCTGGGCCTGGGTCTTTCCAGACTTACAGGATAGCTGGCAAGTAGTCTATGCCATGCTGCATGGAGATTTAACTCCGTAGGTGAATCGAGATAGCTCTAGGCTTAGGCAGGGGGTTTCTTGGCTTCCCATATATGTATGGTGCAGGCATGAATGTGCTCTGCTTCTCAAAGGGCTCGCAGGTAGCTTGACTGCGCCTTGAGATCAATGCATGAGGTCTGGGCCTCGGTAATGCTTGCAGGTGAGTGAGGCCTGATCCTTTGTCTAGGCCAATGCAAGCAGGTCAGTGCAGCAAGGTGCTGCTGTGGATCAGAGCTGAGTCTAAATGCTCTAAGCTTCTGAACTGGTAAACAGTCTGGACTGTCTGAACAGACTGAACATGTGGTGCTGCTGTGCACCCCACTTATAGGCTCTGGGGCCGAGATTTGTGGCTCGTTGGACATCTAAAATGACCAATCAGGTTGGCCGTAAGCCAAACCTCGCCCCAATAGGCAATAGAGACATGCCTGGACCCTCCCAATAGGGGATTACCTGGGCGGACCCCAGGGGTACACGGGCTGGGCGTGTGTGTGTTACACAATTTGTTTGCTGCCTTGTGGGTCCTGGCAGAAAAACATGTCTGGGCATGTAGAGGCATAGGTAAGCCTCAGTTTTGGGGCTGCTGCCCCTCCACCACAATATTTCCACATTATTTGGCTGAAAAGCCCTCTCTCCATCATTAAAACAAACTCTTTAATATAAAGATTATCTACATAAATTCTTATCATGCACAGTCTTTGAGAGTGCATTTATTTCTATGAACAGAGCAGTTTACCTTCTCTTTTCAATAAGCTAGTGCCTCAAGAAGCATAACTGTAAAGTTGATACCTCTTTTGTTGTAGTATGTGAATATTAAATATTTTAGTAAATTGTTGTATAGTGTTTTTTTCCACGTATCAAGTATTCTTAGGAAACCTTAATTTTGTACTTTATTATATGAAGCACAGCAATTAACATGTGTTCACAGACTTCTAATTTTCTTTCTTTATTTCTTCTCTTCAGTGATTAGTCATTTTTATTTTCTTATTTCCACAGGAAGTTTGTCCTTGTGCATTTGTCTTACTAAATTCACAAGTTAACAACCTTGGTTTTTTCCTACATCAAATTATGCATTTGGCATCTCTCTCTTAAAAGAACCCCAACCCATCTGCTGTCTTAATAAAGCCTTAAATTACAGGTCAGAGTGGGCACTGTGCCTATACCAACAATATTTTTTCTTCCACCAGCAATTATTTCCAGTTACATTGCCCAGCAGATAACAGGAATTAAAAGTCTGCCCACTAGCATTTATCACCCATCTCTACTTCTTTTACAATTTCCTTGCATTCTTTGGACATGCATTTTTCCAATGTGTCCCAAATTAAGAGCATATTGTTATGGCTTATCAAATATAGAACTTCATATCTTTGTCTGCAGCACAACGTGAACCTTAGCCTTCTTGACACACCAAGAAAAGAAGCTATGAAAGTGCAGTTGTGGCACAATCGTGGCAATTGAGATGTCTTAGGGAATGATCTCAGAGAAACAGAAACCTACAGAAGGGTCCCAAAATAAGTGGGAAGCAGCAATATTCATCAAGAATGAAAAATCTTCCACTTAAAGGGATGGAAAGAGAACAGATCTACAATTGGTTTTCTAAAATGAGCTGCATTCTTTCTAATTTCATGCTGTGTTTCTGATTGTGGAAGAGATAATTTGTCAGTGGAAAGTGAGAAAAAGACGTGAAGGGATCTTGTGGGTGGGCCAAGACAGGCATCTCCAGTCACTCCTTAAATGAATTTGAGAAGATATCTGGAATACAGCAGGGCTGGAGCTAGCCTCCAGAAAGCCAAATCATGTGCAGTGAGACAAATAAATGTTTTCTTACGGAAAGGAAATGCTACAGGATAATTGCATGTTTTGGTTTTAGTGTGAGGTTAGCCATTTTTTTGCTCTTTATAATATCAAGAAAACAGTTAAATAGTCTTCTAAAGCAGCCAGTAGGCAACAAACAGTGAAGAAGGTAAGCTTCAATACTTGTTGCTCTGAAACTCCTGCTGATGCAGTGATGAGAAGAGCTTTTTTTTCTTTGACTCAAAGCATTCAGCTACAGAGACCACCATGGATGCTTGCTGAAATATTTTTGCCTGTGTTAACGTGTAACCATAATGCTTGCAACTTTCTGAAAGTATCAAAGAAAATTCTCACAAAAGAGCAAGTTATTCAGAGTATTTCTAGACATAAAACAGTTTGGAAAGTTTTCAGAGTTACATATTTTACTACCACAGTAAACCTAATCATTCTGTCTTTTGGTTTGTATATTTATTTTGGAGGTCTTTTGAAGGTACAGCCTCAGTGCTGCTGGGAAAAATAAACTCTATTAGAAGAAAAGACTTAAAATGTGGGGAAGTGTTTCCTGAGCTCTTTCATTAGAAACAACTGATAATTTAAAATTGTTTAAAAGGCCTGATGTTACGTAGTTAATGATTCAACTGAGTACTCACATATGTCAGGAGTCTTTCACTGGGACACATTCTCATATACTAGCTTCACATTCCTGCTCTTTTGATGTTTTTTAAGTCTTCCTTAAATGAGTCCATTTTTGTTACGTCATCAGATTTGGGCAGATTATGGAATTCCTCAGATTCCATTTCGAAGAACTCTTTTTAAGTGTGGGGAATTTAACAGGTAACATGGTTTATAAATTTACTTTTCAAATCAAATATAGTGAAATCTATCAATAAATTATGCTTCTATCAATCCTTTCAAGATTATAAATTAATTTTACATCAGAGAAATTTAATCTTTCAGCAATATATGGTGTACTAAAAGAAATAACATCTCCCTAGAATTTCCCTTTCTGTTAACACGTAGACCTGTTTCTCCCTTGGGATTGGCCCTTACTTGATCTCAAGGAGAATGTCTTTTCTGCAGTACCTCTGGAGTGCAGCTTCAATTAACATAGCTAGGCATAACGTGAATATGTGCTAAAAGGCAAAAAGAAATCTTGAGTCTGTTTCAGTAGCATGGCAAATTAGCTGCTTGTAAGACAGGAAAACATAGTCAGAGAACACTTTACAGTACATGACCTTGGCATCATTTCCTGGGGAACAGAGTTTCACTTTCTGCCATGTTTCTGTTGCAGTAGCAAAACAGGGCATATATATTAAAAAAAAGCATAGGAAGTTGCTTCATCTGAGGCAACCATTTCACCCAAATCTGATCTCATGGCTGAACTCTTTAGGTGCAACTATTATATTTCATAAATATCTAAAATGGCAGGTATTAGCTACCATATAAACCCCATTTTTTTCTTATATTCTGTGATGGTTTGGGTGTTCCCCACCCCCCACACTTTAGAAATCACCCAGACTAGACTCAGCCAGCTCTGAAAATATGAATGAAGCTATTTATTTACAGCTAGCACAATATACAAGCAGATATTTACAGTATATACAGCTATATACAGAAATATACAAGGTAAAAGTAATACAGAAGCACAACTCCCCTCCCAGAAACCTGAGTGCCCAGGAGGGGCTCTCAACCACCCCTGCACCTTCTCCCTGCCCCTCTCAACCTTACCCCAGTCCTAAAGAAGAATAGAGGTTCAGCCAAGAGGTTAAGAAGCAAAGCTGGGTTAGTCCAAATGAAAGGTGAGGTTAGGGAGATGCAGCTCAGTCAGAAGCCCAAGGCAGAGTGCGACAAAATGGCAAGAGTGTTATCTAATGTTTTCATTTCTTCTTCAGCAAGACTCTGAGGGGAGTAGCCATCCCCATTGTTTTCCTTTCACACCCTATGATCTAGTTCTTCTCACCAAAACATTCTACCCTGCTTCAAACTAGCACATATTCTATTGACCCACTGCCGCAGCTCAGCGCCATGAGCTACCTGGCACTGGAGCACAGAGATGACTCTTGTTCCTTTTGAAGAGTAAGAATGGAGATGCTGAACACTGGTTGGAGGTTTAGAGGGAGATTCTGTTTACAGGTGCCTATGTGCAAAAGGCAATCAGGTAGAACGAATACATCCACAAGCCAGGCCAAGTCTATCAGACTAAAACCTTCTAGAATCCTCAACCCCTTCCACCCTCAGTGGACCTGAGGGTAGGCCACAGCTGCCCTGCCCAGCTTAGGCCCACAAGGCCTCAGCAGGCCACATGACGCAGCTCAGAACTCTCTGCCAGCTGGAAGCTTTCTGCCTCACACAACCCACGAGGTAAGGAGGGTGTGAGCTCTTCACGGGGAAAAGAAGTGACGGGAGGAAAGGCAGGGAGGAGAAGAGAAGAGGCTGATACCAGCCAGGCACTGCATTATGAGCTGTGACACCAGGAAGCAGAATGGAGTAGCAATGTTACACTATCCTGGGGTGACCAGGATCCATCCCTTGGGATGAGAGTCTTGTCTCTGTGGCTTTCTTGAGGGAACCTGGGACTTCCCAAACTGCCGCACCCGTATGAGATTGACACAGAAACCTCTCTTGTAGCAGTTTCTTGCTGGGGGCTGTGTGCTAGAGATCACTGTATCAGCTTTCTGCAAAGTTGTTGGCTACACTGGGAACTGAATATCTGTAGTCAGTGAAGATAAAGGTAATTTTCCTGAAGTGTGCACAGGCTTAGCCCCATTAGAAATGAAGAACTGAGTGTCAGTTTTGAAAGTGACCTCCGTTCCTTCCTCATACAGTGAATATATAGATATCGTACCTCATTATCGGCCTGGTTGAGGACTGAAACTGTAAACTGACCTAACATTCGCTTCTAAAAAGGATTAATGGAGAGAATAGAAAGCATGAAATTGCATTTCAGATATTATGTAGAAATGTTCATTTATTTTCACTGGGAGATTTTGTTTTCTAGCTTGTACATTCTGACAGAACATTGTAAATACATTAATAATAAAGAAGAGGTGTAAAGTGTTGGAGGAGTCAGTGAAAGTAGCTATAAACAACTGACTTCTCTTAAAAATATTACTTTGTTTTTTCATGATCTCAGTTTACAAAAAGAAAAATGTATTTTATTAAAGAACTGACTAACTCAGAAGGTCTGTGAACCATGTAGTTTGAGTTGAAATGCATTTATTAAAGTGAACGGAGTTTCAGTGGCCAACTGCAGAGATATTTTAGAGAATGCGTTATTGCTGGCATTTACTAGTTACAGTAATAAGTAAAGGAATGCAAAATGGCAGTTGGATAGTCAAGTCATCATCGGCTTGTTCTAGGCTAATGTGATCTGTTTCTTAGCCAGAGTTATTTGACTGATTGGAAATCACAATGATACATCTGTATTGCTCCTGGTGCGCTTGTTGCTCAGGTCTAGCTGCAGTACCTTCTCAGGACCGTGTATTATGGAGCTTAAGGTCTTTCTTTGTCAGGGTAGATATTCTAAATATCCTAAATCCAAAATATCATGAAATATGTAGGATATGCTAGGAGGGAATTATGAGTGATCCTTCATTTAACCAAAGTAAAGCGTTCATGTAAAACAACCTCAAATATGAATATCATGCAAAAACCTGTCCAGTAAGAGACACCACTGTCATTACCCATCTGTATACAAATGGTCTTTGATTTTATATATACTGATTGCCACATGTGAGCTAAAAAAAGTAACTACTCACTTGACATTTGAAGAAACCCATAGACATGTCTGGCATACTCCTTTATATAGAAACTGAATGTGCCAGACTGTTGTCACTGTACTTTCAATTACTAAAATGACAGAACTGATTGTAGATCGGCACTCTACCATCTTCAGTCTAGTGAATCAAGGCATCCTTTTTGGATAATAAAGGTACACTCTGTACTTTATATTGCATCTTTTAAGTTTGTGGGGATGTGCAACTTTGTGCTTGTCTAGCTGAAAGTTAAGTCTCTTCAGATTCAAAATTCTCAGCTTCCCTGAGAAGATAAAGATAATGATGCAATGAAAAATAATAGTGAGAAGGGCTACAAAGAAAAATAGACCTTAATGTCTTTGGTGGCTATGCTTTAATTCCTAAGGTGATCAATTATCTGACATTTGGATACATGCTAGCACCACTTGTACATCTAGAGATGAGGTCCAGAGTGTGTTTTGGGCCAGGATTACAATGTCAGTGAGTTAGATTTACTGGTGTTACAACTTCAGTTTTGGAAGAATAGCCTGCCAAAAATGTAATAGCGCAGGACATCCAGATGGCTCTTAGCAAAATAGTTGCCCTCAGTTCAGACTACAAGCTCTTTGAATGTTCTATAGATAAAAAGTATACAATGCTGGTTTTACATGTTCCTTTTTAAAACACAGAAATAAACAAACAAAAATGCTGTGAAAAATCGAGATCAGAGTGGTCAAAGGGAAAGAAACAGACGTTCCACACAGTCTTCGTTCTCTTTTATTCAGACATACCAAGAGTGTATCTACCAGGAGACCTAAGGAGATATTTTTCTCTGGATTATCCCCAGCCCTCGTGTTAGTCTATGTTATAGAATACACACTCTGCATCACGTTAGCAAATGCTGTCCCTGTCATGGATGTGGCCAGCCTGGCAATACTGACAGGGTCTTTCATAATGCAGTCTGATGGCCATTTCCACCAGGTTCACAGGGACAGCAGTCTGGAAAGAAGAAAAGGAACATAAGCAAATAAAGTGTGACCTTTCCCAGCCTCTGGTGGCTGGAATTCACATTTCACATACTGGTTTTAATACAGTTTGTTCCATTGGGTATGAAATGCATAAATGAACATGTTTGTACGTTCACCTATATCATTTGGTCTGTCTATTAATTTCTCTAGTTAAATCTACTATGACTGCTTCCCTACAGAAACACAGCAGTAAACATGGAGTGAAAGAAAATATGACATTCACATAAATTTTATTAGTCTACTAAGCCAGTAAGTTAGTGCTATTAGCATTTAGAGTACATGAGGTGTCTGTAAAAATGCAGGAGCATGCCTTTCTAATTCTGCTGCAGTCTGACCTGAAGAAGATTGGCTAAATAATTAGTAACAAGCAGAACAATTAATTTATTGACTTCACAAAACCCACTCTCCAGAAGTTATTGCCATAATCAGAGAAATTTATAATTCTTCAGCTTACATACGTTGCTACTGGTCATCTTTCACACCTCTTTTATTGGTCTGCCTTATGACAAAGACGTCTCTGCAGATTGCACCTTGTAACTGTGATTTTTCAGAGACAATAGGTAAGAGCATGCTATTGCAAGATTGCAGCACAAGACCAAGGCAATGGAGATATTTGCTTTCTAAAGTAGCTAGAAAGGAAGGAGGGGGAAAAAAAATAAGAAAAAGTGAAAACAGGGAAAAGAAGTATTTAAGAAGTATTTCCACAGACAATAAATGAAGAAAACATGGCTCCATTGGCCTGAATATGTCCTGCTGTCCTACACACAGATAGAACTTATCAAATGTCAAATGTTAATGAGAAGTGTGGAATTGATTTCAATTTGTGTATCATGCTTTCATTGCAGGAATATCAAATTGATATATTTTTTGCCCAGACATGGACAGATAGCCGTCTTCGCTTCAACAGCACCATGAAAATACTGACTCTGAACAGCAACATGGTTGGCTTGATCTGGATCCCAGACACAATATTTCGTAACTCGAAGACTGCGGAGGCTCACTGGATCACCACCCCCAACCAGCTCCTCCGCATATGGAATGATGGCAAGATCTTGTACACCCTTAGGTGAGCACACAGTGAGATGCAGGGGCGAAAGCTTCTGTCACCTTTGGCGTAATAGTAATTTTCAGTACTTTTGTTGTCCTCTACTGTTTTCTTCCTGATGCTTATGTAACTGTGCTTGACAAATGCTAAAATATTCAGCTGTAGGTACTGCTGAGTCTAAATAACAAAGTTTTGTCTTTCTGAAAAGAGGAACCTTGAGAATTGGGAATGAGTCTCTGTATTGTAGAAGTTGTGCTTTTTAGTGCTTTTAATAAAATCAGGAGCATGTAGTCTCCGGAAACCTATCAGAAACCTTTCTGGTTAGAATTAGATAAATAGCTGGATTAAGTATTTCTAGATTCATGATAATTCCAATATTTGATTCGTCAAAAAAGTCACACTGAAGGTGGTCTGTCACATCTCATCACAAGAGTGAATTGCTGGAGGAAAGGCTTTTAGGATTTTTCTAATCTTTGTGAAACCCTCAACTGTATTGTATTAGAAACACTGTGTGTATTTTCATTTAAAAAGTGATCCTGTGGAAATCAAAATAATGTGTGTTTACTTCTGGAAAAGCTGAGAAGGGAGATATACCACAAGCCGTATTAGTCTTACCAAACTGTTTCAGAAACATCTCTTTCACAGACTAAATTTTCTTCAGTGATTGCGTTCAGCCCTCTCAATGCAACAGCATGTTCTGATCATGCTTGCAGTTGCAGGTGGGCTCCATTAGAAAGTCTTTGGTGAACAGTAAGAAAGGAATTAAACAGCTGGAAAAGTGACTGATATTTTCAGTGTTCTACCCTCCTTAGGCTTTCTTCTCTGTGAAGATCTGCTTTTTTCAGTCTTTAGCCTTTGGCTACAGACTTTGGTGATTTGAATGTTAACTCACATACCCTTTTTGTTGATTTTGTTGTTGTTTTATTTGACTTTCTCTTGAGTCTTACGTCAGTATTTTGTGACAAGCTAAGCATCTACTTAATAGTAGTTAGATTTACATACCTATCACTAAAGACACTGTTTATTGGATGGCATTCCAAATTCATTGAAAACAGCTGAAAAAGTCCCTTTTTTATACTGGACCTCCTGGATTGTTTGAATGAGCATTTTTAGTTTGTGAAATATATTTTTTGTCTATTTTTGCCCTCTCAGGTAACCCTCCTCTTTATGTAGGAGGAGCTGTTAGAATGGTCATTTTTCCTTAATAACACTGTGTGATTCAAGAACAATTTTTCTGACTGAAGTGAGCACACAGCATTGGTCTGGCATTGAAGCAATAACTACTGTATGCCCTAGTACTGTCAGGTGTCAATGAGCGTTCCATGTTCAGGAGAAAGTGTATAACGTTCAGTCATGCCCCATGCTTTTCCATCCTCTTCCCCATCCACTTTCGGGTCTGTAACACTACAATTCTTATCTAGTGACAGTATGAAAATGCTGTTAAATTCATCTTAGGTGGAGGAACACTGTTAAATTCCTTTCTGTGCCACTCTAAATCTGAGGCAAAAGCTTTTTCCCAACCAGTTTGTTAGCTTTTGAATTAATTTTAAAAGCAAAAGAAGAAAGAAGGCAACAACCTCCCCTTATAACCCCACAGTTACTGCATAAATTCAGGCATGCAATTAATGTAGTGCCTATTTCGTGAAAAAAACAACCAACCAACCAAAAAAACCCTGTATAATAAACTAGTACTTAATGCAATCAACCTGGATGAATAGATTTGCTTTGTAAACTCTCAGGCTGATGATTATCTGATTTTTTATAGTAATTTTAAAGTCAGCTCCATCTGTAATGTGTTTTGAGTTAATGATTTCCTGTAACATAAGCTTTCAACAGGGTTGAAGACATTTCTGCTGATCTCTTTGTTACATCTGTAAAACTGAGAATAACATACAGAGATTTATTAAGATTTCAGAGAGAACCTGTGATGACTGGAAGACTTTAAAGTTCATATTATAAGTAAATGCAGAGAATATTTCTTATCAGAGTCTATATGAGGTTTTAATTTTGTGGAATTGCATACCACCACATTAGCCATATTTCCTGGGTGTTTTTTAAAAGAATGGTTGTTTCCATTGCATATCCTTCAGTGATTAATTGTCTAGAAAAAAAATGTGTGTAGATTAATGATGCATTTATGGGTTTAGATAATCATTATTGGTTCGGATCAGACTTAAATAGCCAATGAACAATATGCAAATATAATCCTTTTCTTTCAGACCTTACTTAAGGATGTCAAGATGTTCTTGCATGACACCTAAAGCTACTCTGCCTTCTCCTGTGACCACTGTGCTGATGTGTAGTAATAGATGCTTGGTTTCTCCATAGGCTTACCATTAATGCTGAGTGCCAGCTTCAGCTGCACAATTTCCCAATGGATGAACACTCATGTCCTTTGATATTCTCTAGCTGTAAGTACTGCTTTGATGTCTTATTGTTGTATACAATGAGTATCCAGAGGTATAAGTTCAATTCTGATTTTTGTCAGGTTGTTCAACTGTTTCACAAGACATATAGGAAGTTTAGATGGGCTTATGTATTCAGGGAATTTTTGTTTTCCTGTCTCTAGCAGTCATGGCAAATGGACTTAGAGCATGAAACCTTCTGTAGGTTTACTCAGACTTTTCAGATGATGCTGTAATCACACTTTCAGCAGGAGCAGATATTCATATCAGTCTCTGCTATGTTAATCTGTACAAAGATGTGACATTCACATGAGAATAGAAATTGCAGCTTTCTTGTGGAGGTGCCTGGCAACCTCTGAACATCCAGGTTTGTAGCAAGTACATGGTAATGCCTCTCTATTCTGTAGTAAATAGTGCAACTACTGTAAATCTCATTTTATTGCTCAGCTTGTCCAGTAGTCTTAATATTGTAATGTACACACTATTATTGGTATGTTTAAAATCTCAGAAACACAGTGGTGAAATGGATGTAAAACAAGATTCGAGTGCATTAATTCTGACATCAAATATTACTCTGACAAAAGGTTATCTTCGTGCTGATTAATTTCAAAAAGCTTGACAGCTGCCTGCTCATTCATATACTTGCACAGTTTTTTAATCCAAAGTCAAAAAATGCAAGTGTTTCCTATTTTTCAAAGGGTTTCCACTAAAGATTTATCCCTTGATAAACTCCAAGACTCGGGATCTGTGTTCTCCAAAAGTGAATGGAAAAGGTATTGGCTTGTCTTTCTATTTGGAAAAGACCATTGTATCTATCATTTCTTAAAAAGCAATAGAAGAATAACACTAATGTTTTCATAACAGGTATGCTCTTGTGAGAGTAGAGTATTGATTTCCATTTATGAATAACATACAAACAGTGATTCTCTGTCAGAAAATGGATTTGAATTTCAGCTGATGTGTTCCGTGATGTATTACTACTTTTCCCCAGGAAAATATTTTTTTCTAAAACCCACTAGTTCAAACATCTCCCATTCTCCCAAAACATTATCACAATGTTGCCATTTTTTATGATCTATGTATATAAGTGAGTCTGGGCAAAAATGGAAAGTCATATGCTTATTTTTGATGGGTAGAATATATGCATACTCAACAGAACAAGAGGCATATAACTCCTGACTAACCTTTCCTGCTTGTCACTGAACTACATGCACATCAGCTATTGTGAGTTACTGCATGAAGCTACTTTCATGTTGTGACAATCTGCTGTTGAGGTACTGGGAAATGTGTGTGTGATCTCAAAAGTGAAATCCCATCCCAGAGAGACTAATAAAATCTACCACATAAATTTGATAGATCTTGCTAGCAATATCCAAAGTAGGTAAACAGGGAAGTTGCTTCAAATCTAATAGCGAGGTTTGTTTTTTATTGAGACAGAGGGAGGATATCAGCAGGAACTTCAGAAGGCTCCACATCATGGCAGTTTCAAATACATCTTGATTTTCAGAGGTTCCTCCTAACTTAGATCTATTAGCTCAGAGCTCTTCTGCCCTTGAAAACATGCATGTATTGCAATCATACATATATATTACCGTCTATGTAGACAGAGATGGCATAAGATCAAGCAGAAGCTGAATGTGTTACAGTTTTAGTGTGCATTTTTTGTAATTTCTTGCTAGATAGGTAAACCTGTGGAGAAATATTAAAATAATGTTTTATAGTTTTGTCAGTTTCTTTTATCATATTCATAATAAGGGTTTATTTCTTTAAGTTCATACTGAGTAGTGTTCTTTTCCTTGGACACTTGTAGTACTACTATTATCATAAGAGTAGGACATTTCCTATGCGATTTGTTTCATAACTTGTTTGTATTTTCAGTGTTGCATATATTCATAGCAGTCTCAAAATATATGGCACTCAGTGGGACTCATAAAATGAATGACTGAATGCCTGAATGATTTATTACTGCCTACTACAACAAGAATCTGAGGGGACTAGCTGGTTATGGATCCCAAGGTGTGCATCTTTGAATAAAATAAAAATGATTGTAGATTTCACAGCTCAGCTCTGCTTCCTTCCCTCTGCATCCCTTTCGTCTGTTACCTGGCACACAGAGAAACAAACTTTCATAGTTTCCACTGAAGGCAAGCAGAGAGTGTTTCCTACATCTCTGCATACACATGAACAAGGTTAATATTTGAAATCTTACTTTGGATATAAATCTCCCTTGATATTTCAGAAATGTGAAACTAATCATAGAATCATAAAATCATAGAATCAACCAGGTTGGAAGAGATCCCCAAGATCATCCAGTCCAACCTGTCACCCAGCCCTATCCAGTCAACTAGACCATGGCACTAAGTGCACTCAAATCACAAATCACTCTGTAGTATTTTCCTCTGGTGTCTGCTGGTTTACACTCTAACTCTGTTGTTGCAGTTAAGAGAGTTGATGCTGCTTTGGTGGCAATACTGAGTTCTGCTTGATATGAACATGGAGAAAACCATGGCTTATAAACAAAAAAGCATCTCAGTGTGTTAACAGTGGTCATTAAAACCTGTCTATCCCTTCCTCTGGAAAATCTTGTTCCAAAACAGTTTCTGGAACTCTCTAGCCTCTTTTATATGAATTAGAAATTACTGAAATAATTTTAAAGCTCTTTGATCTCTGTGCAAGTTTTGCATGTGCTTCAAGTGATATGATGAGATGGGTCATCCAGCATACTAGAGCATGTGGTATGTGTATGTCTGTTGTTGCTGTCCTTAAGTTGAAGTATGCTTAACACACTCCTTATGTGAAAAGTTGAGCCCAATGGCATAACACAAGGCTGCTGGGCAGTGCAACAGTTCTTTCCCAGCCTGTGTACCAGACTGGTTGGATCAACCACATGTGGCAAGCAGAATTCTTTGATACATAAATGTTACAACACTGGCATCAATGTCAATGCATGATGTGAATGTGTGTTTCCCTGTGAATGTGAAGAAAGAATCAATGCTGTGACTTATTCATGGGTAATTAGTGATAGAACAAGAGGGAATGGCCTCAAGTTGCAACTAGATAGGTTTAGATTGGACATTGTTCACATTCTGTGAACAAGAAAATGTTCACAGAAAGAGTGGTGAGGCATTGGAATGAGCCGCGCAGGGAGGTGGTTGACTCTCCAACTCTGAGTGCATTTAAAGGTTATTTAGTTGTGGTATTAGGGGATACAGTTTAGGATGAACCTTGTAGAGTAGACTTGTCATTTGGACTTGGTGATCCTGAGAGTCTTTTCCAATGTTCCTGTGATTCTGTGATCCCGATGTAGCAATTTTTGATAGCTTTTGCTCTGTATGATCACATTTTCTTCATATGGTTTTAAAGTACTATATATTACTGCATAAAAATATTCTGTCAGTATTGTTTTTCATTTGGGTTAATTTGCCCTCCTGAGCCAGTGGAGGCTGCTATGCTACTTTTGGTACTGAAGTAGCACGTTAAACTGTCTTGGTTATCACTATTCAGCATTGATTTGATCATTGAGAAAATAATTTCAAGATTGTACCATAAAACTTAGTTTATTGAGTAGTTAGGATTCACATAAACATCATTAAGAAAGAAGGGGGTATTCTGTATGGAGGACAATGTCAGCACAATAATAAATACACAGGCAGCAAAATGCAGGCTGGAAAGGAGAAGTTAAGCAGAATTAGTTGTAGAACACCTGACACAGGATACTTTGGGTGCTTAAATTTTATAAAGATTCAAAAGTGTTTGGACAAATCGTGACACTTCATCAAGTGACAGCATATGAAAACAAAACCAAGTTGAAGGTGACAAACTCATTTTACCTGGTTTAGAGCGTTTGGAACTTTACTGTGGGAATCTGTGCTAGCTGCATACCTGAGGTCTGAAACAGTCTCTAAGGCCATGCTTCAGACTTTACCAGATGCAGTGTCATTGAGCTGCAGCACAAGATGCCAGAATAAAAATTAAATTACTTGGGTTTCTTTTCTTTATTTTACTTGCTGCTGGTCTTGAACTTCAGACACTCTTGTTCATTTTAAAAAGTGCTTTAGATTTAGGCAGTAGAAATTATGGGGTTTTTTTGTAGCCAAGTACTTATCTTTTCCCTAACACAAATGTCTGAAGAGTCCTGAGTTGCCCATTACTGGAGGATTGCTGTAAGGCAGGAAAAGGAGGTCAAGCTTGGAATACCATTCCTTCTGCAAACACTAGAATATGCAATCAGTTCACAAACAATTCAAATATTTCCAATTAACAATTTCAGTTAGACAGAGGAAAGCAAAATTTGGTCCAGCTTACATGGTCTAGTCTTAAACCATGTAGTCTTCTAGTCTTCTAAAAGTTCAAGGCTTATTCTTTCCCTTTTTTTTTTTTTTTTTTTTTTTTAAAGTGATCTACAAAAGCATGCAAAGTGGTGCAGGAAAGAAGTAATGAAATGTAAAATGCATTTAAAAGAAATGAATCCAAATGTAACATAGAGCTCAAAGGAAACAGGTCCTGTTTTTCTAAATATAAACTCAGATCAATCAAATGTTATTCCTTTGAACATGAAACCTCTTATGGATGGGCAGTCAGTACTTTGAGCCTCATATAATTAATTTGCTAACAGAACTAGCAGTCCTCACCAATTTTAATGTTTCTCCTAGCCTAGAAAAGTAAACGCTAGTTTTGGAATGAGCTGTGCTTTGTTTCATCTCATGTATCATCTGTAGAATCATTAATAAATTCTGAGGGCAGAATTTAATTTCTGATGAAGAGCAGGCCAGGAGGAACACAGCTTAATGTTCATATCTCAAGACAAGTTTCATTAAAGATTCTGGGAAGGCATTGCAATGTGCAGAAAGAGCTTAAATCCACATCTGAACTTCCTGTCTGTGTTCTCGGTGTAGTGGGCTGAACAAGACCATGGGGCATCAACAGAGTTCTTGATTCAGGTTTTGTAAGAGGCATGTATTAGCTATTGTAGCTTTTTCCTCTTCTAGAAAGGTAGAAATTAAGGTACTGGGAACAATCCATCATTCACTTCAGAAAGCTGCCTTTTTCAGAGAATAGTCAATTTAGAGAGGAAAAAAGAAATATATTTATGGAAAATTTGGCCCTTGAAAGTTTTCTTCAAACTCTGTATTTAGCATGTATGAGAATTCATTATTGCAATACATGAAGCATGACAAATCCCTCCTCCTATTCATCAGCCAGTCCCTCTCATATACTGGCATTTCCATATCTTATTTCCGTTCCTTTCTTTTAGACTTTATTGTTAGACTCTTTGTTCTTTTGTTTGGTTTTTTTTTTTTAACCTGTAAGCAATCATGTCTCTAAGCAACTTTTACTCCTAAATTACCCACACTGACACCTATATATAGTGAATTTGAGATATATTATAATCTTGAGTATTTTTTTTTCTTCATTCCAATAGCCATTCTGTGTGTGATCTGTAACTGCATTACTCAATTCTTAATGTTACTCACTCTTCCCTAAATTTCCCTGTAGGAACTCCTGTAGGAGTTTATTTTTTAGCTAATGTAAATAATTTATTGTTTCTTAGACGGTCAAATATTTATCCAATTCCTTGACTACTCACTACTTTCTAATTCACTCCTTTCTTTGATGCAATTCAATACATTTCTCAAAACACAAAAGGCACACAGTTAAGTATCTATCTGATTTTTGTGACTCTGTATTTTATAGCCAATTCACTGTGAAGTTACACTTTCTAAATCTAATTTATTGTAGATTTGTGCCAAGCTAATGCATATTGTAAGTATTAATGTGACACTATTCTTTCTGTTAGTCTTCTGTCTCATTGCTTGAGGTAAAAAATGGACCTCTTTCTAAACATTTACTGAACTAAGTGGTTCAGTACTGGTCGCAAATTTATAAAGCATATTCTGATGTAAGAGTAATACATTTAAAGCAATCTAGTATTAGATGTGATTTCCACCAATGCACAAATTATTTATGTTGTGTAGAAAAAGCAGAAAAATTTACCTGAGGTTAAAGATTGCCTGTTGCCTCCCTGATGATCAGGAAGAGTTGTTGACAGGGGTTAATTCATGTATTCTTCTGTTCTTCATAAAGAGCTAAGGCTTTGACCTAGTATTAGACCAGCTGGTCTAATAGGCACCAACAAAACCTCCACACTGGTCTTCCAAAGTGCAGACTTCAGCTTATTTAAGCAACTAACTTGGAAAGTTCCTTGGAAAATAGCCCTTAAATACAAAAGGGTCCAGGAAGGTTGGACCTACTTCAAGAAAGAACTCTTGAAGGCACAGGAGCAGCTGTCCCATTGTGCTGGAAGATGAGCCAATGAGGGAGACAGCCAGACTGGATGAGCAAGTTACTTCTAAAGGAATTAAAGAAAAAATAGGGGGTGTATCACCTTTGGAAAAAAGGGGTGGTGTCCCAGAAAAAGAGAGATGTTGAGGTGCTAGTATGTGTCCAGAGAAGGGTAACAAAGCTGGTGAAAGGCCTGGAACACAAGCCCTGTGAGGAGAGGCTGAGGGAGCTGGGGTTGTTTAGCCTGGAGAAGAGGAGGCTCAGGGGTGACCTTATTGCTATCTACAGCTACCTGAAGGGAGGCCTCAAGTTATAGGCTGGATGTTAGGAGGAAGTTCTTCACAGAGAGAGTGATTTGCCATTGGAATGAACTGCCCAGAGAGGTGGTAGAGTTGCTGGATGATCTTGGAGGTCTCTTCCAACCTGGTTATTTCTGTGATTCTGTGAACTGTCTCTCCCCTTTTATAGTGACTAATTAGTGAAGCCTAAAATGCTTAAGTCATGATATCTTGGGTCCATCAAACACTTTTTTGAGACTCTCTGGATTGATAGTAGCCTATTCCAGGCATCTACCTCAATTTTGCAGTTAACTTTAAAGCTTACTTGATGTCTCCATTTACCCTGCACAGTTGTCTGAGGAAGATGGAAGACCCATGTCATGCTGCAAACTCTCTAGGCAATCTACTGCCAAGTCAAGAAGTCTTATTTTGTGATCTGAAGATTAAGATCAGTGACTGTATTTCAGGGATAGGACTCCACATTTATGACATTTAAAAAAGGAAATAAGCAGTCTCAAATGTCCCAAGTGCAGTCCAGCCTCTCAAAACAACCAACCTGATTTTTCTGCTTTGCAAGAATATATGTTGCTACATTGTTCTTATGGTTTCAGGAAAACTAAGAGAAAATACGGAAGCAAGGCAGGAGTCCAGTTGCATGTCTAACAGGTGAATGTATCAGCAAAAGTCCCAGGAGCCTTTGTCATGTGACAATTATTGTTAGTTCCCATGGTTTCATCACAGATCTCGTGATAATCAGTGCTTACTTGAGTGCTTACTTGAAGCCAGAACCCCCATAAGTATGTCATCATGTGCCAGTGTGAGCTTGGCTTGTTTTGTTGGTTTTTTTTTTTAACCCAAAAGATGTGATAATGTGACACAAATGCTTATTCCAGTAAGCCTTAAACTACCTCAGAAGGAACAGCTAGTTTTGGCATTCTGTAACAGTTTTATCGTAGAACAGTGCACCAAAGTTGTACCAGACAGTTTGCAGCCTGATGACAGGAGTGCAACTATCGCTGTGTACAAAGCTGTTCAGAAGAGATAGTGAGGAAGGAGAGGCAGAAGGGTTGCCATCTACACCAGAAAATAGATTGAGTATGAAGAGTTGCTCTGAAGAATACCACAGGCAGGTTGAGAGCTTCTGGGTAAGAATTAGAGACTGGGGCAACAAAGTGAAACTTCTGGTTAGTGTCTACTACATGCTGCTCATTCAAGGGGATTTTATTGACAAAACCTTACTTCAGCTACAGAAAGCTTTGTGTTCACAGGCTGTTGTCCTGTGACTTCAACCACTCTGACATCTGACGAAAAAGTAGTAATCAAAGCTACAGGCAATCCAGGAGACTCCTGAAATGCATAGAGGATAGCTTAAACTGGTAACAGATAGGCCTAGCAGGAGATGTGTGCTGGCTGTTCTTTAAGAACACTTTCCACAGAGGACAAGAATCTCTTGATCCCATTGTCAGAAATCATTAGCCTTACCTTGTCAATTTTATTTACCTTTAACACAGCCTTAAAAAACAAAGGCAATCTGGAAACATGAAAGGTTACCATGCTTATGCTTCCGCAAAATTAATGGAGAAAGAAAAATGTATCCCTGGTGTCCACGGAACTAAGAAAGGGAAGGAAGTACCTAGCTGACTTTTCCACAGAACATTTCCATCAGTCATAAGAAACAAAGTGTAGGGAAGCATTTCAGTTGCATGCTGTTCTGGGGCAATAGACCAGAGAGCTTGTGCAGAAGACATGGAGGATCCCTTTCTCAGGGAAAGCGGGACAGTACAAGTAGGGCTAGTCTGTGACATTATCACGTCCTAATGTGAGTGGGAGCATCTAGGTGCTCAGCAGTTATTTCAGCTTCACCAGATGCAATGTAACCTTAATCAGATTGCTTGTTTATTCTTGTCTGTTGCTTTTACTGCCGCTTCCATTGATATCTTTTGGTGCACTACTGAGAAAGGTTGTCTTCACCTGTCTCTTCTGCTTGGACAGCCCTGAATTCATCAGTTCAGGGAATATCCCAATCAATGTTTGATTTTTCACTCTGGCAACCTGATTTGATATCTGTGTTTTTCCCTTTGTAAAGCTACCAGAAATGAAAAAACAAGACCCTCGTCAAAACAAATCTGATTACCAGGAAGTCGAATGAATTGCAGTTCATAGTACTTAGGTCCTTCATCAATATCTTTCTATTTTCATCCTTATCAACACAGGTTACTAGAAAACTATATCAGAATTATTACATGCTTGATATGAGCCTTTAAGCTGAAGGTATTCCATACTGTGGCCTGGCATACATTAAAGCCATTAAAATTCCTAATTGTAACTCTTGAAAAAAAAAAAACCACGTTAAATATTAGACCTTGATATGTAGATGAAATTCTTAGAAAAGATCTACCCTGGTCTCACCATCATCTGCTCCCATTTTATCCTCAGTAAAAGCATAACCAACGTAACAACAACAAATATGCCAAAAGAGTCTCTGCTCCTCTCTCACACAGAGGTGTGGATCCCTCTGCACACACCCACTCACTTCCAGACACACTTAGAAGAACGAGAAAATATGAGAAAACAGATGTGATAGTTTTCAGTCTTTTTGTTACTGGCAGCTGCTCAGGTACTAAGACAAGAAGAAATTTGCACAAAGCTGCACAGAACTAAACAGAATGAAGCAAAAAAGAACAAATCCTACTGTAAACCCTCTGAAACGGACAATAATTGTCCTTTAACATTTCTTAATAGAATATATGCCAAATATTTAATTATGGCCTGGAGTCACTGTGATGATGCTATTCTTATAAATCTTCCCTTTATCTACATTAACTGGTTTGACATTTTGATGAGTATTTCCTTAAAAAAAAAGTCTCTAAATATTATGGTCCTCATGGGCTGTAATAATATGCTCTGCATATGCCATGCCATTTTAACTGATGAAGATTGAATGTCAGAGCTGCTGAAGAATTTTCTAGGTGGTTTTTTTCCTTTGGAAAGAAGGTCTTCCTGTGAAATAAACTTTTCTTTTTGAGGAATATACATTTTAACTTTGTGCAAGATTTGAGGATTTTTTTGGTCCTCAACAGAAAGAAGTATCTGTCCTGTAACATCCTGAGATAACTGAATCCTGAATATACGATGCTTATTTTCAAATCTCGTCTTAAAAGGACACTGAGGAGTTTCTCACTGTACTTTTTCATTTTGTCTTTAAATAGCCTGATCACTCACTAGATACTATACAGTGTTTAAATAATTTCTGACTCTGATTTTTTTTTCATTGAAGATGAAGGAGATTGTTACTGTAACTCAAAATACAGCACACACGAGAAAAGTAGCAGCTATTTTGCACTTACAGTTCTTCCTGTGTGTTTATCTGAAAGGGATCAAAAGTAACAACTCATTTAGGAAAAAAAAAAGGTGGTAGAGCAGCCAGAGTTGTCCACATTTTAATTCTGGAAGGTCAATTGCTTTTTTTCAAGCTAAGAAAGAATAAAACTGGCAAGAAGTGCAGGTTTGTGTCTTACAAGTATTTTCTTTGTGTATTGATTGACTTCAAATGAAACTACTAAGCTAGAAGACCATGGAGAAGTTTGTCTGCAAGTGATGACTTTGAACAGAAGGGGACTTTGAGGTCTGAATGGTGTATTATTTCACAGCAGTCGTCTGAAAATCAACATTTCAATAAGACAACGTTGCTTGCCTCTGGCAGCCAGAGGTGGCAATCACAAACTCTTGGATAAATGTCTGTTATGATTAAAAGGAAACTGAGATATCCAAGTGTTTCGTTACATAATATTTCCTTTCTTTCCTTTTGTCCCCAACTCATTTCCCTGAAGTCCATACTTGAAATCTTTATTTTTTTTTCTTGTATAACCAATGCAAGACTGCAGAGAGGAAGATAAAAGGTTGTTCCTAGCAACCTGCAAACTTCAAAGTTGTTTGAGAGATTTGTACTGTGGCTTTCTGTCGATTTATGTACAAAGTATGTGAAGGCTTAGCAGAACTAGCAACCAAAAATCCAGCTTTGTAGTGCTATCAGATGTCAAAAATTAAGCAAGCAGAAACTGGTCACCACTTGTGTGAGAGTTTCAAGAGGAAAACAGGTGTTTCTGTGATTCCAGAATGACAGTTGCACTTATATTTATAATAGTGTTCACTGTGATTCATTACAGCCATCAAAGAATGTCTTCCCACTTCTGTCTTTTGTAATTGTATGTATCAAAGCCAAACATATTAATAGCCAGTGTGTGTCAGTATTCTATGTTCAGATTAGAAATGCATGGTAGTGTACTTCAGTAACTGAAGTAGGAAAGCTTCTGACCTTTTGGGAGGAAAACAAAAAGTCACCAAGGACAATTAAGCATTGAAACAAGTTGTCCAGAGACATTGTAAAGTCTCTGACCTTGAAGGTTTCAAGACATAACTGCATGAGGAGCTGAGATACCTAGCCTGAACTCAGTATCAACGCTACTTTGAGCAGGAAGTTGAACTAGAGACATCCTAAAGTCCCTTCCAGCCTTACCGATTCTATCATAACATCTTTTTTTCATTTTCAATGCAAGATTTATGTTTAAATAGTCAATCTTTCTTAGCAAGTGATTTGTTGATATTCACAGCTGAAAATCTGTGTTTGCGAAAACCATCTTTTCCTGACAATTTTTAGTGTTGGATTTCTTAAGGAACCCCCAAAAAGAGGAGAGGAAGAATTGGAAATTATTGCAGCTTCATCTTCAGAGTTCATTTTTTCTGAATGACTGAGTATATGTCCTTTTAGAAGTGGCAATGGGTTTATGTGCAATATTTTCATTGTACAATGGTAATTACCACCAGCAGTCACTGACATATTATTTGTAGTAAACAAGGTAAACCTTTGTCAATCAAGACATGGGAATTCTTCCAAAGACTAATGCATCCCAGCAATATGTTCAGAAATCAACTAGGATGTAGAATTCATCTTTTTATTTCTTTAGAGCTCTCTCCACTCTATGCAGATTTCAGGAATTGATTTCCATGTCCCTGCCACAATGCTGTGATAACTCATTCTTCCACCTATTGGCTATCAGCATCTGTACTACAGCAGTACATAGGGACTCTGACACTAAGTCCAGTAGATCCTTCCACTCTACTCAAATTAAATACTACTACTGGTTCTTGTTCTTGTCATAGGTCAGACACATGAGATCTATTTTCTCTCTTCTCTGCCTCCTAGTCAGTCCTGACAGAATCACCTCTTACCTTTCACAATGTTCCACAGAAATGTCCTAGATATCTCTACAGACTTTTCTACTTCCCTGACTCCCCCCTTTTGTCTTTTGTGATGCTTTGCCCCATTTCCATTGATCTCATTTCCCCCGTTTTTGCTCCCTTCTCCCCCCACTTTTTTTCCTGTTTCTTACTGTCTTTCACCTATAACTATTTTCTTGCTCTATCTACCTGGTCTTTCTTTTGCCTATGTCCAGAATTCCCTTCCTTGTGTCTGTGTAAAAATGATCCTTTTGGCACCTTCATTTTTTTGCAAGAAACCAAATGGGGTTGAAAGGCTGATCTCCACCTGTGAAACTAAAAGGATAACACCTAGAGGATATCTCTTGCTTGGAAGGTCAGGACAAGGACCAGTGACATCCAGGTGAACAATTGCATTCAACAAGAGAGAGAGAATAAAAAGCTAAAAGGAGTACAGGAAGAGTAGTTTTGGTCCCTTCTATACAAGGAGGATTCAGACAGGCTGGAAAAGGTCCAGAGAAGGGCCACAAGAATGATCAGAGAACTGGAAAACTTGTCATAGGAAGGAAGGCTGAGAGAACTGGGTTTGTTCAGCCTTGAGAAGAGAAGACTTAGAGGAGACCTCATAACCATGCACAAGTACCTAAAGGGCAGCTATGACGAGGAGGGAGACTGCCTTCTCTCAAAGAGTCGTGTGGTAAAGACAAGGACTAATAGGTACAAATTGCTGCTGAGGAGGGAGACTGCCTTCTCTCAAAGAGTCATGTGGTAAAGACAAGGACTAATAGGTACAAATTGCTGCTGGGAAGATTTGGACTGGATGCCAGAAAAAAAATTCGCAATTCGTACTACTATTGGGATAAACTCCCAAAGGAGGTGGTGGATTCTCCTGCATTAGACAGTTTCAAGGCCCAGCTTGCCAGGGTGCTGGGCCATCTCATTTAAACTATATTCTTACCCTGAAAGGTTGAACTAGATGATCCCTGAGGTCTGTGCTAGTTTGAAGCAGGGTAGAATGTTTTGGTGAGAAGAACTAGCTTACAGGTGTCCTGGAAGTCCTGTGTACCCCTAAATTCCTCTCTCTCCATGGCTTTAATGGGAGGGGGAAAGCTGCCTGGTTCCCTCCCCTCGCCTGCCCCGCAGGCATGAAGGGGGTGAGCAAAGGGGTCCTGCCCGCACGGAGGAGTGCCCTGTGCAGTGCCCACGCTGGGATCGAGCCGGGATTGGCTGTGCGCTTTTGTGCCTAAGGTGTGGTAACTCTGCCCTTTGTCTAGCAAGGGTATAAACTGGGGGGCTTCCAGCCTTTGGGGGTTCCCGCCTTGGACTTGGTTACTGCCTGGACATTCGTATCTGCCTGAGACTCCCCCCCCTTGCTCGCCTAAGCTGAATACAGAAAGCTTCAAAGAACGGCTTCCCCACAGACACCTTTGTAAGAGCTGAATACCTCTTAACGACTCTCCGACAGCTTCTGCAGGAGAACAAGAGAGACAAACCTCACCAGGAAGTCAGCCTGATCGTGAGTTATTTTGGCTCAACTTTATTAGTAAGAAACCGCTATTAATTAATAGCTAAAGCCTTTTCCAACTTCTGACTTCCAAAATAGTCAGATTATTGATGGTATCCCTGTAGATGATTCTCATGTGACTTAATCTGCTAATTAAATGAAATTAATCTTTGTATATATAGTTTTGGGGGGTGGGTTTTGGGGAAAATAAAATAACTATTTTTGTATAAAATTCCCAACTCAGCCACACATTAATTCCTGCCTCCACAACAACAGGCTGTGAAAGGAAAACAATGGTGATGTCTACTTCCCTCACCGTCTCGCTGAGAAGTATGGGAAGAAGAAATGAAAACATTAGATAACACTCTCGCCATTTTCTCTCACTCTTGCTTGGGCTGCTGACTGAGCTGCATCTCTCTAACCTCACCTTCCATTTGGCCTAACCCACTTTGCTTCATAACCTCTTGGCCAAACCTCCATTCTTCCTTGGGACTGGGGTAAGGTTGAGAGGAGCAGAGGGAAAGAGCAGGAGTGGTTGAGAGCCCCCCCTGGGGACTCAGGTTTCTGGGAGGGGAGTTGTGTTTCTGTATTACTTTTACCTTGTATATTTCTGTATATAACTGTATATACTGTAAATATCTGCTTGTACATTGTGCTAGCTGTAAATAAATAGCTTCATTCATATTCCCAGAGACGTCTGAGTCTAGTCTGGGTGATTTCTAAAGTGTGGGGGGGCAGGGAACACCCAAACCATCACAAGGTCCCTTCCAACATGGTATTCTATGAGTAACATAATCTAAGGACTAGAGAGTCTTCTTGTGACTCAGATGTTGACAGAAAAGGAAAACAGATAGTCATGCCCAAGTTTTGAAAGACAGGTGCAAAAGATAGGTGATATGAGATAAAATCCACAGAGGAATAGAAACCCAGGAAACTGTGAAAGAATTTCAAGATAAGATATTCAGAGTGACAAGCTTGAAATTAGGAAGCAGAGAGAACACAGGCAGCTAATAGACCAATAGACAAAAAAAACCCCAAAAAAACAAAACACCCCCTCCAAACCCCCCCACCCCTCTCCCCACAACAACAACTAAAAAAAAAAAAAAGAACAAAAAAAAGAAGAAGTGTAATTGTTTTAGTGTTCAGGACTCAAGTATAAAAATACACAACACAATTCTGCATAGATACCTATTATGCCATTTATATAATTTCTGTGAATTTGTTTTCCTAAATTCTCTTTCATAAGCATCAGTTCAAATAATTAACTAACCATAATTTTTTGCCCTTTAATCAAACAAATTGAACAAGTTTTGCAATTCACTAAAAACCCCTCAGTATTTACATTTGCACATTTTTTCTTGTCATATGTTTTTGGGGTTTTTTTTAATTTTAATTAGAACTTGTAGCATAAGTCCAGGAACACTGCAAAAAAATATAGTCTTTATCCAACTAGAAAAGTAGGACATAGCCTGCCATAAGCTATGTAGAATTTCTAGAGAACTGTATTGAGTGGATGTGAGACTGGAATATCGTTCACCTACACCCTTCTCCGTGATGGTCAGAAGTAAACCTTTTGAAGTTCTTGAAACAACTTTCATACAAATAGTGTTGTGAATGGTTGACTGCAATTCCAAATCTCCTTCATCATTTTCACCATGACTTCATTTTAAAACAGTTATCCACTGAAGGTTTAAAACGAATTTGAAAACATAAAGAAAGTTAATACCCATAAGAGAAGTTCATAACAACTGTTTCAGTTAGAGAAACAAAGGTATAGAAGTCTCTCAAGATGTTTTTTTCAATGTTCTTTGAAATAATATTTGGGTTTTTTCTCACCTTTCAACTAAGCTGTAAAAATTACTGCTTTGCCAACTGCATAAGGCCATGAGAAATTGATGAAGTTTTTGTTAAGTGAATGCTCCATTAAAGTGTCACTATTTTCAAAGTCTTTTCATTAAACCATTCTGCGTGTAGAACATGACTTTCCTTTCCATCCTTGGAGGATTTTAAGATATTCAATATTAAACTTAGAAAAAATTTATACCTAGCAAGAATATGCCTTGGAAAGTTATGAAGCAAAACCTCCTTGAGGACACCTTCAAGCAAAGGGACAAAAAATAGATTGGTAGCATCCAGCATGGATTTATCCTGCGCACATCATGCCTGACAAAACTTATTGCCTTCAGTGATGAAATGATTTGCTTTGTGGATAAAGGAAGAATGGTTGTTGTTTTATGAACCTTTGACATAGTAACCTTGTTGAGAAACTGGTGAGGTATAGATTGCATAAATAGATTGTAAATCATGTGGAAAAATATCTGTGCTGTTGATTCAAAGGATTCAGGGTACAAAATCTACCTATGGCCAGTTACTAGTGGGCATCAGTGCTGTTTAATACCATTGTTAGTGTTCTGAATAATCAGACAGTATAACCTTTCAGGAATCTTAGGGATACCAAATTTAAGATGAGGGGAGTAATACACTGGAGGCAAGGCTGCCACATGAAGGAATTTACACAAGCTGGAGAAATGAGGTGACAAGAACTTTAAATGAAGTTTAATACAGGGAAGCGAAAACCTCTGCATGTGAGATGCACTCATCAAAGCCAAGTGCTGGGTGCTGAATTTGTGTCCAACAACCCCATGCAACACTGCATGCAGGCTTGGAGGAGTGTCCCAGGTTAGGGTGGATCCCTCCCCCCTGGAGAATAAACTCACCACAACACTTTTTTTTTTTGAAAGTCAGGGAGAGATGAAATTGTATTTCTTTTAGTGTAAGTATAACAGTATAAAGAGAGATAAACTACTAGAGAAGAAAACAAAATATAATAACCTTAAGGGAGATGGGGGAGGGGTCAAGCGGTGGTGAAGCAGCAAAAGCAGCAGCAGCCAAAACAGCAGCCGGGGAAGATAGGCAGGCGCAGCTCAAGCAGCAGAAGCCAGCAAAAGGGGAAGAACAAGCTGTGCTTCTAGACATTAAGCTCTTGATGTTCCAATGAAACTATATTAACTTATCTATTGTTGCCATTATATGGCCTATCCCTAGAATGTTCACCTCTCCCCTGTGTCTGAGCTAGAAAAATCAGCTCAAATGGCCACAAGGAGATTGCCTGGAAAGTTGATGCAAGAGTGCTCAGGCATTGGAACAAGCGCCCAGGGTCACCAATCCTGTTCAAGAAGTGTGTGGACATGGCACTTCAGGACATAGTTTAATGGCTATAGTGGTCTTAGGTTGATGGTTAGATTCTAATTGTATGAATCTATGAATAATCCCATATAACAAAGGGCTACTGGCTGGGGTTGTCTGGCTAGGAAGTAGCTCTGCAAAAAAAAGACCTGGATTTCCTGATTCACTTTCTACAATTGCAGAACCCTCAGTAAAAGCTAACATGTCAGTGGGAACATGGCAATTAAGTAAGTTGGAAAAGAAAGCACAGAGTGGGGACAATTCTCAGAATTTATATAAGAAAGTATTTATTAGCAAATTTAAATCAAGTGAAGTTATTTCAAGTGTCAGGACTTGAATGAAATATTTGATAAGTAATATCAGTGAAAGGGATGGGCAACAGAAATAATATTTTTTTTTTTAAAGTGACAAAAGTAAATGTAGTCTTAGCATCTAGATTTAAGTTCATTTGCAAATCAAGTACTTCCAAGAAAGGCACACAATATTCAAACAGGGATTTGAAAACTAGGATTGCTTTCTTTATTTCTTTTTGGCTAGCTCAAATAACATACATCAAAAGATTGCATCAACTATTATTTTTATGGTCTGTATTGAAATTGAATTCCCTGTATATATTTAACAAATCCATTCAGCTACTCACTCTTCATCAGTTGTATTATCCTCCACCTCATTAACCAAGCAAGAGAGTAAAGGAGGGAACTGGAAAAGAAAATCTTCAAAATTTATTCTATTATTTCTATAGAAAGAAATATTCTTCAGTTTTTCACAATTTCAGTAATGATAGCATTGGAAGAGAAACTGAGAAAAATGCCTAATGGTTAGTGATTACAGTAGATAATGTCATTTCACAGAAGTTTTTGCTTCAACATTAAAGGGGGTTCTACATAATACGTTGTTTTCCTCATTAGTGAGAGTGGACACTATAGCAGTGTAGAACCCAGACAAGGTTGTTGACAAGGTAAAAATAACAAGAGTTTGTAAAAACAAACAAACAACAAAAAAAGCAATAAATCAACCAGAATGTCCCCTGGAAAAAACTCTGATGGAAATTCTTCCCTATTTCTGTCCCTAAGAAATGTAGACTGTCCCTTAGGATCCTATTATTATGCTCTCATTAGAACCACAGCAACACCTGGTTTTGCCTCTTTCTCATTTTTCATGGATCATATGTCACACATTTCCTGTCATCTCTCCCTCTTTATTTGCCCTCTTTACATCTGCTTCCTCTTTGGTGTTTTTTTTAGTTACCCTGTGGTCAGTTTGATATACTAAGTATTACTTTCCGGCATCTGCCTGGATGTTTCTGGCTGTGCCACTTCTACTCTGTTTCCCTACAGACTCAATGCTTGTCTCAGGTGAAACATGCTGCCTACAAAATCAAAATCAGCATAGCAAGCAAATTTGGGAGGATGGGACGATCAGTCTCCATAGTAATTGCCACCTGTTACCATGGAGGAAGCACCTGCTGCTTTCCTGTTCTGAGTAGGGACCTTTTCTGTGATGAGGCAGACACCAGAGAATTGGTGCTGTCTATGTGTACTCTAAGTACAGGCTTAAAATGCTCTACAGCTGCTGCTTTTACTGGAGTATTTTCCACAACAGTCTGTGTGCCTGAGTTAATTTTAGAAAGAGAACTCACAGACTCCTAATGCAGTGTTCATGGTTCTGTCAGTGCTTCTGATTGTCATATACATTGAAGGTAATTTCAGCTTCTCTATGCTTAAATTCGACATATCAAGAAGCACCTAACCAGGTTCTATTGGTCACACAAACACCATGTTGCCACACATACTACATGTGCTTCTGGCATATGTCAGTGCTCCATAAAACTTTCTGTGTGTCATCTTCTGTACTGATAGAAATTTTTCTATCTAATAAATATATTTTCTGTATCTCCAGTCAAGAACCACGAGTATGCACGGATAAGATATGCAATAGTTCTTGGCCGAAATGTACTTTCATTTCTGTAGTGTTCTTCTGAATGGCAAGTAGAGGCAAAGCCTTGTTAATACAGATCACAGGACAAAACTTAGAACAAAAATTGTGTATGCATGTGTGTTTAAGGAAAAAAGACTCTTCTGTCATAGTCAGAGAAGTACTATCTGACATATATTAATTTACCTAAATTTTGGACAATGTTTGTCTCATTTTGTCACCTCTTGAGGAGAACTTAAGCCATGGGATTGATGAAGTCAGAAGTTAGTTAACCACATTCTGCTTACTGTTGCCTGGCTACTACAGTTTCTCTTTCTGCCTTAAAGAAGCAGTGAAGACTTCAGTCAGAAGTTGTGTGGGCAGTATATCAGCTTAGGAAGAGCACATCTGGAATGATACTTCTATATATTTATTCTAAAATAATTTGTCAGTTTGATTCCATTTTTTCATGTCTTCTATGCATTTTATTATCACAGAATTACAGAATCACAGAACTTTAGAGGTTGGAAGGGACCTCCAGAGATCATCAAGTCCAAACTCCCTGCCAAGGCAGGATCTCCTAGGGTAATTTGCACAGGAACACATCCAGGCAGGTTTTGAAAGTCTCCAGAGAAGGAGATTCAACAACCACTCTGGGCAGCCTGTTTCAGGTCTCTGTCACCCTCATCGTAAAGAAGTTTCTCCTCATGTTGAGGTGAAACCTTCTGTATTCCAGTTTGTAGCTATTGCTCCTTGTCTTGATGTTGCTGACCAGTGAAAAGAGACTGACCCCATCCACTTGACACCCACCCCTCAGATATTTGTACACATAGACAAGATCTCATCTCCACCTGCTCTTCTCCAAACTAAACAGCTCCAGGTTTCTCAGTCTTTCTCCATAGGGGAGATGCTGAAGTCCCTCTATCATCCTCATGGCTCCTCACTGGACTCTCTCCAGCAGGTTCCCGTCTCTGTTGAACTGGGTAGCTCAAAACTGGACACAGAAGAGCCTCCCTAGACCTGCTGGACACACTTTTCCTGATGCTCCTCAGGATGGCACTGACTCTCTTGGCCACAAGGGCACCTTGCTGGCCCATGCAGAACTTGCTGTCCTCCAGGACATCAGGGTCTTTCTTCACAGACTGCTTTCCAGCAGCACAGGCCCCAGCCTGTACTGGTGCCTGCTGTTATTCCTCCCCAGATGCAGGACCTTGCACTTGTCCTGATTGAACTTCATGAGGTTTACCTTCCCCAAGCTCCCCAGCCTGTCCAGATCCTGTTGGATGGCAGCACAGCCTGATGGACTGTTAGCCACCCTCCCAGTTTTGTATCATCAGTAAACTTGCTGAGCATACACTCAGTGCCTTCATCCAGGTTGTTGATAAAGATACTGAATAAAACTAGACCCAGTACTGATCCCTGAGGAACACCACTGGCTACAGGCCTCCAACTTGATTCTGCGCTGTTGGTGACAACTTTTTGAACTCTATTGTGGATCCAGTTTTAATTCCACCTCACAGACCAGCCATCTGTGCCACATCTCCTGAGCTTATCTGTGAGGATGTTGCGGGAGAGAGTATCAAAAGCCTTGCTGAAGTCAAGGTATATGACATCCACAGCCTATGATACCATTTGGTCATGGTATCACAGAAGGCTATCATGTTAGTCCAGCAAGATCTCCCCTTGAAACTAAATACAAAATGAATGCATAGCAAGATAAAAAATAAATCTCTGTCAGTTCCTTTGATTGTAATATGGAAGAATAAGGACAAATAACATTTACCTGATCCAAAATATCAGTATTTCAGCTCTCTTTCAACTCTTAGTCAACAGAGGCTGTGATAAACTGAATGACTGCTCTGAAGGGTGCTTGCGAAGAGCCTGTTAACAGATAAACTAAACACAATGGTCTGATATTTAAAAGAACCTTTTGTGGTTACATTGTTCTTAATACAGAAACTAGGGTTTTGCAGTGTTTTCAACCCATAATTATATATGGATCTGGAATTAGTGCGTACTCCTAGACCAATCACAATTCATTGCACTGAGTGACAGTGTAAAAGGAAGAAATCCACTTTGATCACAGCGTCACAGAATCAAGGAATAACTGAGGTTAGAAGGAAATTATGGAGGTTATCTGGTTCAATCCTTTAACTCAAGAAGGGACACTTAGAGCTTACTTTATCCACTGTATCAGTTTGTAATTTTTAGATTCGTTGTCTATTGAAAATGTCTACTCAATAATCAATGCTTGTTAGTATCAATTTCATGATTATCTAGAAGTTAACCTTATCTCTAACCAGCAGGAATATGTGAGATGAGCCTGACCACTTCTTCCTATGCTAAGAGGAAAAGCTATATGCAGAAACTTTGTGTTTTTCCTGACAAGAGCAGCTGGTCAGCCACATAGGTGACTAGTAATATAGTCATCTTCGTGATTATTTTTTGGTCAAAACTTAGTAAACTAAATTCTATGACCTTTTATTTAATTAATTTATTTCATTTTGTCTTTAGATGTCCCATAACTGGCATTTTACTTAGTTTGATGGGAGGCAGTAACTGAAACACTTCAGTAGTAGCAATTTGTTGACATTGTTTGGTATCAACTGTATGCTGTGCCTTAACCTAGTCTTGGAGAATACTGTGTCTTGATCTGGGATAGAAATGTTGCTTTTAGAAGAGCATCTTCACACACACACACACACACACGCACGCACCAGCAAACATAAAAGAGGTAGCAGTAGATCTTCAGGGAACTGTAAGGAGAGAAAAATAATTCCTGTTTATCAACATATAGTGGTGATCTGGTCATAACTATCTATTATCACTAGACTAACAGGGACAAGTCAGACCAAGTCTCCTAAACCTTGCCCTGTGGTGGTCTGTGGATGAAGAAACTAAAGTAAGGCAACCTTTGATCTGCCTATATGAATATCTGGAAACTGGCTGTGCATTTAGGTTACTAACACAATTTTTTTCTCTCTGTATTTTGGAGTTTTTTTATTTATAAAGCTTTGTGAGGATTCTATTAGAGGTATTTGAATGGTATTCAACTGTATATTAATTCAGCTGCCTCAAAAAAAGTTAAAATTAGACAAGGATTACAATGTCATCTTTCTCAGGCATTAGCTAGCTTATCACAGCCTTAAACTGCACTGTTCAGAAGGACTGTAACAGCTGGGTAACCACCAGTTCACCAATACAAGGTGAACTCTGATACAAAATAGTCAGTTTAGACTGCTTCCAGCAGACAGATCATGAAACAAAACAAAACAAAACCAAAACACTCCTTTAGGGCTGACATGAAGCAATTTGTATTCATTTTAAAAAGCTGCAGCACAAGAGGTTCCAACCTCAACACAAAAGGGGAACATTTTAACTGTAAAGGTCACAGAGACCCAAAACAGACTGCCCAGAGAGGTTGTTGAGTCACTGTCTCTGGGGACTTTCAAGGTC
The DNA here is from genome assembly GCF_015220805.1 of Pogoniulus pusillus. Classification (NCBI taxonomy): domain Eukaryota; kingdom Metazoa; phylum Chordata; class Aves; order Piciformes; family Lybiidae; genus Pogoniulus; species Pogoniulus pusillus. The sequence continues at coordinate 23,480,844 of NC_087268.1, read as the reverse complement.
CATCTGGATATGTTCCTCTGTGACCTGAGCTAGATTATGGTCCTGCTTTGGCAGGGCAGTTGGACTTGATGATCTCTTTGAGTTCCTTCCAACTTCAGGATCCTGTGATCCTGCAATATCTGGAAAATGTGGTTTTTAAATATTCTAGTGAGCAGAGGATACTCTCACACGATATAATATCAACTTACTCAGCACTAGTTTGTACAGATTTCAAGACATGGACAAGTGGCAAGTCCTTTGTGTGTTCTAATTCAGGGGGAATTAATCAGGAGGCAATTGTACTTCTACTTAATGTAAAGAAAATTATATACTGATATAAAAATAATTCACAGAGCCATCAGTATTCTTTTCTCATTCGTTGAACTCTATGCTTTATGGCTTTAGTAACTTAAATAACAGCAGGAATGTTTAAATTATTTGTAATGTTCTTTAGGTCTTTCCCTTGCCATTGGAGAGACATCATATTTTCTATAGTCTGCATCCATAGAGGAACAGGGGAAATCCTGACCTTTACCAGCAACAGGAAGAAACCTCTGAAATGAGCACAGCTGTTAAGTCTTTGTTGCACTTTGACAGATGAATTTTCTAGAGTGAATTTGGACGTTTTTTTATGACTTCCACATAAAACCTGTACGTACAAGCTTCAGACTGGGAACTTCATTTTTCAGCCGAGCAACCTGCATACCTTTTCATGTGAGTGTATGCTGAATGACCCTGGCTGAATTTGATACAGAGACCAGGCAGGTTTGAAGAATGGAAAAAGAATGGAAAGGTATTTGAAGGTCTATTCCATTCTTGCTTCTGTGTCATTGGACATTTTATGTCACACTGCTGAAGCAGGTTGTGTCAGGTCAAACTTTGCTAGGCACAAGACCAACTTCTTCTTTTAAAGGGTATTTCAATACATCAGCATGTGGATTTTAATAGTCCAGTAGATAAGGGAAAAGTAGTCCTGCTACAAATCAAAACACTGTCAGCCTGTTCCTATTTAGTCGTTTATCAAGGGACTTTCTTGCCTGCGGCTCTCAGTTTGACATAATCTCTGGATAGCACAGTGTTAAATGGCTTTTTTTTTTTTATAGAACATATAAACTGGAGAACTGAAATCTGTCTGCACTAGAATGTCACAGTGAAAATTCACAGTTAGAGACAAATGAAAATTATATTGGCTATACCTCAAGTAAATTTTTGTCGTATGAATCTTTGGATTATTTCTTATTTTATATTATCCCAATTAGACTACTTGTAATTTCATATTGTTAGGAGAAAAAAAAAACCCACTCATTTAATTACTTGCAATTGGATTTTGCATTTTGGTGCAACATGTGTTTTCCAACCTCTGTCAGATACTAACTTTTGAATACTTTCAACTAATGAATGCTTGTCCATGTCTTCTAAAAGCTTCTCTTCTAGGGTTAGATTGTTGCTAGTTATGTTATTGTTATTTGCAAAGCATGTCTTTTTCTAATGTCACTATCTTTTTAACTCCATTTTGTTCAGTTTATGCCCTTTGTATGAGAACAGAGATGTCTTTTTTTCTCTCAAATCAAGCACAGTCCATGGCAGGTATAGCAGTGACAGTGATTCCTCAAATGTCCCATGTAGTTTCCCAAAAACATACAAAGAAAACAGTGTCATTATCTCTTCTTATGTTACTCTGAGCATGGGTAGCCATGTTATCATGTTGTCTTCACTGTGCATAAGTGCATGCATCCCTTCTGATGATTTTGCTACTGATGGCAATATCTATATGTCTTGAACAGAGATCTTTTTTCTAGAAGATATGCAAGCAATTAGTTAAAATGGGTTACCAGGATATACACAGGTTGATCTATGGAGAGATTTTTTTATTCTTTTTTTGAGAGGGAGAGGCAACCATAGGTATGATCTCTGCAAAGCTGAAAGGCATGAGGAGAGCACACTGAGAAAACAACAGGTCATCTTCAGGATTTGCTCAACAGGATATTTCAGCACTCAACTCTACCAGCAAAAAGCTACTATTTATAAAAACTCTGTGAAGTACTTTGAACTGGATGAATATGTGGAAGTACCACTGCTACAAGAGGTGAATTTAAGAGAAGTTGCTTATCTGATCACTTGTATCAGTGGTACTGCACAAAGTGAAGGATGAACTCCAGAGCTGCTTTAGTTAGCCTGTCACATAGGTAAAGTATCTAAGCTAGGAAAATTACCTGTAATTTCATGCTTATGAAAACTGAGAGGTCAGGAGCCCCTTTCCCCTTTTTCCTGGCTCCTAGGTTAGCACAGTAGTCCTCTAATTGCTTCTTTCTGCTTCATCTCTATATCTGTACACTAGGGATGCACCTTCCTAACTCCTCTTCCCAGCATGATGTTGACTTACATGCACAGCTTGCTGCCTCTACAATAATAGTTGCATAAATGAAGACTTCAGCTAGAAACAAGGAATAAAGATTTATATTATTTCCATTTAATGTAGATGGAAAGAGCCATTAAAGGTTATTTTTTGTTTAATTTTCATTCTGAAACTTTAACAACGTTTAGGTTCTTCAGAATGATTGCTTTCATTTTAAAATGGCCTCTGTACTTAATATTAAACTAGTTACACTAATGCAAGTACCCCTAACTCTCTCTTTTTTAAGCTCATACACAGAGATAAATGATAGACTGATTGTCTTGTATCACAGGTGAGGGAAAAATTATATGTCTGTTAAAATGCTGTAGCAATCATGTAGTTAAATTATAGTTTTCTTTCTTATGCTTCAGTTTAATATGTATCTAACCATAGGATAATAATCTGGAGAGAAAAGGAAGATTGAATGTAGATATGATCACTGGTTTCCTGAGTTAAAGATGATTTGATTAGTTTGAGGCACAATGATATTTTTCACTATGCTGAATGTATAACAAGTCAGAATTAGTTTATTCCTACATTAAAAAATAAATGAGTAGAGGATACTTTTCAGTGCTTTGGAGGAATGACTTAGAGAATCTAATCTGAGGTACAACAAAGAAAATACCACTGCATAGTCGATCATAGTGTATGTGCTGCAATGAAAACATGTGGTATGACCTCAGCACATTCAGCAGTACCTCAAGCATCATGCTATGAGAATTACCCCTGGTAATAGAAAGTCATCTGCTCTGAATATAAACAAACCTTTCCTCTTCTGAAAAGTGTATGCTTTCAAATTAATTTGAGATTAATGCTTTCTGTTGTAGGAGTCCTTGGAAAATATATTTTTCTGGTTCTACAGACTTGCTCACCTAATTTACATGTACTTTTCTCTTTGAGAAAGAGCAATACCACATACCCCATTATTTTATCTCTCACCCTAGTGGTGTTCAGTACTGTGCCCAAGTTTTCACGTACAGGAGTAAAAAGTTGCAAATAGGGGATGCATTTGTTCCCTTAAGCATTCAGCTTAAATACAGTCCTAATATATTTGATATCTCTCAGAGTTCTGGGTGAAGGAGTTCATTATTTTACTTAGCTTCCCTTCAGATATTAAACTATATTGTATCTTTCATTAGTAACGACTGATGTAGATGAAGCAGTAAATGTTCAAAGAGTCCTGTGGACTCTAAACAAGCATTAGTTTGCTATTCTTAGAATCATAGAATCATAGAATCAACCAGGTTGGAAGAGACCTCCAAGATCATCCAGTCCAACCTATCACCCAGCCCTAGCCAGTCAACTAGACCATGGCACTAAGTGCCTCATCTAGTCTTTTCTTGAAGACCCCCAGGGACGGTGCCTCCACCATCTCCCTGGGCAGCCCATTCCAGTGGGAAATCACTCTCTCTGTGAAGAACTTCTTCCTAACATCCAGCCTATACCTACCCTGGCACAACTTGAGACTGTGTCCCCTTGTTCTATTGCTGGTTACCTGGGAGAAGAGGCTACCCCCCACCTGGCTACAATGTCCCTTCAGGTAGTTGTAGACAGTAATAAGATCACCCCTGAGCCTCCTCTTCTCCAGGCTAAACAGCCCCAGCTCCCTCAACCTCTCCTCATAGGATTTGTGCTCCAGGCCCCTCACCAGCTTTGTTGCCCTTCTCTGGACATGTTCCAGCACCTCAACATCCTTCTTGAATTGTGGGGCCCAGAACTGGACACAGTACTCAAGGCGTGGCGTGACCAGGGCTGAGTACAGGGGCAGAATAACCTCCCTTGTCCTACTGGCCACACTGTTCCTGATGCAGGCCAGGATGCCATTGGCTCTCTTGGCCACCTGGGCACACTGCTGGCTCATCTTCAGCTTACTGTCTATCAGTACCCCCAGGTCCCTTTCCTCCTGACTGCTCTCCAGCCACTCAGTCTCCAGCCTATAGCACTGCTTGGGGTTGTTGTCCATTGCTGCATCCTCTCCCCCTGGAAGTACTTGAGTATGTAGTCTCTCACTGATGAAGCTAAAAGTATTGCCACTAGTTCTGTCAGGATTTTTACTTTATTTTCCAGAGGAATTGCATGGGCCACTGTAGTATATAGTTCAAATATATGATTTTTGTTTCTTTACAACTTCAATAAGATGTCTAGCAGGAAGCACTGCAGTGCTTGTTAAACTATTTTCAGTAGAAAGCCATGTTAAATAGGTTTAAAGACTGTCACTCTTGCAGCATAGTTTCATATAGACGAATGCATTTAAACATAACAAATACCATGATTTTACATTTGATGGACCTAAGTCCATTACAGGTATCGGGAAGGCTTTAGTAGAGGGCAGGTTAGACTTTGAATAACATAATTGGAGAGATTCAAATACTGTTTAGATGACCTCACACACGTGACTGATTTGAACACTGGTAAGCGTGAGAGGTCACAAAATTTCTGCTAATTTTCAGTGTATATCAGTAGTCTGAATTTTTTATTTCTTCCACTTGTTTGAACATCATAATACATGGTTTATAGGATTATTTGTGCAGCACTTCAATCTTCTAATGTAAGCATATGAGATATTTAACTAAATCATTTCAAAAAGGTAGTAAAATAACTGGGTTTGAATTTTGGATATGCTACAGTTCTTCCCTAAAAGATTCTCAACAGAGATATATGACCTAATAAATTATACACCTTATTATGTTGCATTGCAAGTTCCTTTCAAGATGTACTATAAATGCAGTTATATATAGTGTTCAAGGTTTGAATGATATTTGCTCCTCATATGATAGAATATTTTGGGGAAAAAAGCCTGAATTTGAGGAAACAATTTGATCTCTTAAATCCCAAGACACCACTTTCAAAATGGCAAATCAAAGTATTCCTTACAATTTGGTATGACAGCTTGATTCAGTTTTGCATTGTTGTTATATACCTGTTACATCCAAGGGAGTTTAGCTTATATCCTGAAAAGTCTAAGAGGAGATTTCATGTATAAAACATGATGGTTCTGAAACTAGTAGAAAGAAAGATAGAGGCAAGTGCAAGCAGTTACATGGCAATTTAGAGGAGGACATTTAATTATACTTTTGAGAGAAGAGTGATTATGTGTGTAAACATTGTGCACTAAGTAGTTAGCAAAAGATTATTTTGTCAAGATAAATATTTGACACTATTTAAAGAATAATGATTTATTTGCCATTGAATTATTGCTATAAAATGCAACCACCAAGGAAAATACGTTCCAGTATTTGCAAACAAAATGAAACAAATAAATGTAGAACATCATTAATAGAGATGTGTTAAGAGAAATTAATGACAGTGATTTTGTGATACAAATATGTCCCTTTTTGAATTAACTTTGCTGCACTGAGTACTGATTCTTACAAGGGGATGTCCTTACAAAGAATGACTACATGGGCTAAAATGAATCAAGAACAGATCACAGAATCACAGAATGTTAGGGGCTGAAAAGGACCTCGAAAAATTATCTAGTCCAATCCCCATGCCAGGGCAGGATTACCTATACCAGTTCACAGAAGAACACATCCAGGCGGATCTTGAATATCACCAGAGAGGGAGACTCCACAACCCCTCTGGGTAGCCTGTTCCAGTGTTCTGTCACCCTCACAGTGAAAAAAAAACTGTTACTCATGTCTACATCGAACTTCCTATGCCTCAACTTCCACCCACTTCCTCTTGTCCTGTCATTGGGCATCATCAAGAAGAGCCTGGCTCCATCCTCCTGGCACTCACCAGGTTTACATATTTATAAACATTGATGAGGTCACCTCTCAGTCTCCATTTCTCCAAGCTAAAGAGCCCCAGCTCCCTCAGGATGTTCCACTCCCTTAATCATTTTCATGGCTCAGATGTCAGGGCTTGACTTCCAGCTTTGGAGTTTAGGAGCTTGGACATGCCTATTTTAGCTGTATCACTATCCCATCATATCTGCACCATCAACTCTTCTTAATAAGGGAGCACAAGTAAAATTAGATTGCTTGTAGTATAAAATAATGTGTGGCTTTCTGTTAAGGAAAACGAATTGTATTTATAAATATATTTGTTGTATTTCATCTACTGCCTTTTTTCCCCCTTTCCCCAGCAGTTAGAGATAATCTATTTAGATTTGGCAAATTTTCAGCATCTTTGAAGCAAAATATTTTCTCACAATAAGGCCTCTGGTAAATGCCATGCAAATCAGATTTTAAGTGGCTCTTTTGAGAACAAAGCAGAATGTTTCATAAGAAAAAATTCTGAGCATCATCCATGCATTTGGCCACAGATTACACACTATTAAGCAAATTAGGTGACAATTAAAGCCTGTGTATTTAGAGAAAGCTAAAGTATTTTCTCTAAATTGTCATACAATTTCATTGAGCTGTGCCTGCCAACTTACAAGTTAATATTTTAAAGATTAGGAAAAGCACAATAAGCATAAGTACATAAACTAAAAAAGGATAAAACTGACTGGTTTCCTATGTAACTGTAGACTGAGGTGATATAACTCAGAGTACATTTACTATTTAAGTGTAATTGTACTAACTATATAAGATCTATGTCAAACATACTATCTTTGATTCCTGCACGACTTTTAAGAAGTTCACAAACATAGAGGATTACTCCAAGTGTGACTTAAAACTGTCTATGAAATGCAGACAAAATGCCTGAGTAAGGGTTTGTGCAATATTCAAACCTACCTAAAGTTAACAAAAACCAAATTCCTCCAACACAGCAATCTGAAAGTTTCAAGGAAAGGAGACAGTGTATTTGTTCAGTTTTGCAAACAGTGACTTTAAAAAAATCACATGTTGATGAAATTAATTATAGGTAATTCTTAAATACTTTTATGTTTTGTGAATTCATACCTTTATCATGTCTGTGGAAGTGTAGTAGCAACTGATGCTGTCAGTAGGTTTCACATGCTACAGAATTCTACCACCACTGAGCTCACAATCCAGGCGTGTTGTGGAACTATTCTGAACATATCTCATCTTGGGACAATAAAAAATGCCCATGATTTGTGATCTCTGCATGCAGAGTGAATCTTAAATTTAGTCTTCTGATTCCTGGGCTAGAGCTGCTCTAACCTCACTTCAACCCCATCCATTGTCAAAGAAATAAGAAGGTGCAGTAGGAATAGATTAGTCTGATCAAACTCTTATTAGACTTTCATCTGTACATCTAAAAAGTAAAAAAAAAACAATATTATGGTGGTTGAGTTCAAGCTTACTTGAATAAATATAAATCTGATTGAAAGAATAAAATACTTTACTTCCCCATCATATGGAATGTGTCCCTAGATTTAGCTCTATTTCTTTTTTGTGTATTTTGAGTGGTATCTGATAGGAATTTAATAACCATTTGAGTGAATTTTCCTGCTGAACGTAATACTTGTGCAATCCAAACATTCTTTGATATTTTATCAGCTGCCTCAGAGAAAGATCTTTCATAGAACTAGAATGTCAATTTTAATGTGTGTTTTTAAAAGCTTTTTGAGCTTTACATCTATGGTTAGACGAATTGTAAATGGCCCAGGCACAGAGACTGGTACACCAAAATGCATTAATACAGCTTTTTGAGTGTTCTAATTTGCAGAAAAACAATTAGATAATTAATTTTAGTTCTTGTGCCAAAGGATGAACTCTAATAAGCTTTAACTAAACACTAAGTGGAAAAGATTAACGTTTTATGAAGCTGAGCCTTAAGCAATTAAAACTCAGTGAAAGACTGTAGAGTTTGTAGAAGACTAATCACTTACTCAAAAGTACGTCACTGTGAACAAGAATAGGGGTCATACTGTTTTCCTCTGACCATGAACCAGCAATGTGCCTCCTGTTGTACATGTGCTGGAGATTTATTAATGCAAGTCGTGTTTGAAGCTGTTTAGTCTGGAGAAGAGAAGATGAAGAGTGGACCTTAGTAATGATCACAAATGTCTGAAAGGTGGGTGTCAAGAAGTGGGCAATCAGTAGCGCCCTGTGATGGAATGAGGGACAACACACAAATGTTGATAGCAGACACCCGAAGTTCTACCCTCGACATGAGGAAATTTTTTTTTCTTTGGAGGATGATGGAGTCCTGGAACAGGCTGCATAGAGAGATGATGGAGTCTTCTTATCTAGAGACTTTCAAAACCCTTCTGAATGTGTTCCTGTGTGGCTTGCCCTGCTTTGGCAGGGTGTTGGGACTTGATGGTCTCCAGTAAGTGCCTTTCAACACCTACCATTCCATGATTTGAAGCTTCTGTGTGGCAGGGAACTCTCATAGTAGTACATCACCATGTCACAACAGAGTACAGTGCTTTGAGCTCTTAAAAACATGGCTTCTTGGTGTGTAAGTGTTGCAAGAAGAACAGTGTAGCATCATACGCAGGTATGTCACTATGATTATAAATGCATGGACTAAAATAATCCTGCAGTGTTCAGGAACAGTAACAATGATAATAAGATACTACTTTCCTAACAGTAACTAAGAACTGCCTTACATTTTTTTTTTTTGTTTGTTTTACAACCTAAATGCTGGTTTGCTACTGGGAGGATGATATATTCCTTAATCTAAACAAAGGTGTTCAGTAAATTCAAAACCCACCCTATCTGACATGGAAAAGTTACATTTCAGGGGGTTGGAAACAAAGAAAACCTCCCTTTTTTTTTTTTTTTTTTTTTTTAGCATAAGTAGACAAAATCTGTGACTATTTCTGAATAACTGCAAAATGTGTGCATGTTATTATGAACTGTAATTCAACCATAGCTTATGAGAGGAGATGAGAGAAAATTAGATCCCAGCACAGGATTGCCTCTACTGAGTTTTGGAGATTATATACAAGAAAAGTTTCTGGATTCAGCTGTCACAGTGGTGTCAGAATGGCTACCTGCTGGTTAAGGAATAGTGAAAATGACAACTCATCAGAGGGCCTTTATACACTGCAAATAATGAAACACAGGCACATGGCTTCACCATAACCTTCCTGCTGACAAGTCTGACTTGTGGCTTATTCATGCGTTTATACGTGCAGGTGTTCTGAAAGGGCAGTCTTCTTCCCACTCTGGTTTTCAGGAATCTTTTCTCTCAAAAAAAGTTTGTCAAAGGAAAAGCACCAAATAAAAAGTTGAGATATTAAAAAAATACATTTTTTGAGTATAGCTGCAGAATGTCTGTTGTTACTGTCTCCCAAGAGAATAAAGAATTGAATCAGTCACGTTCTGCCCTCCTGTGTTCATGTGGCTCCTCATGACCACAGTAAGAGACAGTATCACACAGATGCATTATCTGAGGCTAATAACTCAGTGAATGGTTCCTTGTCTTTTACACTGGGAGAAAAGGAAGGCCTTCAGAAGTGGGTGTTATGCATGGGCAAAGTACAGCAATGTGCACATAAGTGCCAGCAGTAGTTCTGCTGATGGAGCAAAGTATCTTGTTGCCTTACATAATGGTGTGTAAATATACTTTGTGAAATATTACTAATAAAACATTAAACCTTCTACCAGTGTATGCAGTACAGTGATGGAATTTAAATGTTAAGGTTCCCAAGAGGGCATGCCTGTAGCCTGATATAAATCTAATGCAGTCTCCATTGCTCCATCTGGGTGCAGACTTGTAGAAGTACATGAGGGCCTGCTGCTTTCAGCTTAATTTCTTTCACATTTCTGGTTAGAATTGAGATTTTAAAAAAATAAATCAATGGAGATGGTATCTTCACCAAGAGCATCTTGGTAGATCATAGACGCATCACAGTCATGCTTTGTGCTATGTGATACAGAGGGTGCAAACAAGTAGTCTTTTGGAAAGGGGTATAATAATTAACTCCAGGAGTTCAGCTGGTGTTCCTCTAATGGCACAGCACCTGCAATGATGTATATCATTGAGCAGCTGGCTCATGTGCCTGCGAGGCGACACTTTCACATCATGAGACCTTGAGCAGGCTAAGGATTTCCACTCTCTCCCACTCCTAAGCTGCCTATCATGTCTCACTTTCTCTGCCACATCTTGCAGACCTCTCTTGCTAACACAACAGGTGCAAGTTCAGTTCACTGATCATGTTTTGAGTGTAGATGTACTCAGACAGGAAGGTGTAAACCATGACAAAGGTGTGAGAGCAGAGGGAAGAAAGTTTTTTTTTTCTCTGTAGGAGATATCAAAGCACACCCATAAGTCATAGACATTTTCTACAACTCTGTCTCTGGTACTCCACTGCAGAGTGGGAGCGACCTAAAAATAAAATAGCATATGCTTGATTTTAATGATGTTTTGTTTTTTTTTTTCCTGGGTAACTTCTATTTATTTCTGTGTTTGAAGATATTCAAGTCATGATTTCACCAGCCAGTGTAGAGTGTTATGTTGTACTGGAAGGCAGCAAAATACTTTGACAGTTAAGCAGAGAAGATGTGCTTTGAAGAATAACAAATGATTCTGGCAATAATTTTACTAAGAGGGACCTTTTAGTTCTTTTGAAGTTTTGCAGAAGGTTAAAATTTATCCATTGTCAGATGTAACTACTCCTGTAACTTCAGAAACAATATTCTGTTCTCCAGGTTATCTGTCTTGTTCAAGTCAGCACATGCTTCATTTCTAGTCAAAATGAATGGAAGCTGAATAAAAGAGGAATGCTTATTTCCATCTCAGTAATTTGGTAATGCAGTATTTTCATTTGAGATATGAAGAATCTGAATTGGTTGCCCTCAAATCTTGTCTAAGATGGTCTGATATAAATTGTTCATTTCCTCAACAAAAGGCTTATATTCAGAATGAAAAGACTTTATTTATAAAGTTTTTTATTCTACATGCAACATATTTGAGGCATTTTTTATTTAAACAACTGCAAATGCTGGCTTTGTTTTCTTAAAATTGATCTGTAATTCCCTTTAAATTCAGCTTGGTGCAAATCATAAGTAGAATATGAAGTGTGCCAACTTAATTTTTTGCACAAGTTTTATGTTTAGTAGATGATACTATACTACACAGCAGAATCAGAGTCATAGAATCAAACAGGTTGGAAGAGACCTCCAAGATTATCCAATCTGATTTATCACCCAGCCCTAACCAATCAACTAGACCATGGCACTAAGTGCCTCATCCAGGCTTTTCTTGAACACCTCCAGGGACAGTGACTCCACCACCTCCCTGGGCAGCCCATTCCAATGCCAATCACTCTCTCTGGCAAGAACTTCCTCCTAACATCCACCCCATACCTCCCCTGGCACAACTTGAGACTGTGTCCCCTTGTTCTGTTGCTGGTTGTCTGAGAGAAGAGACCAACCCCCACCTGGCTACAACCTCCCTTCAGGTGGTTGTAGACAGCAATGAAGTCTCACCCCTGAGCCTCCTCTTCTCCAGGCTAAACAACCCCAGCTCCCTCAGCCTCTCCTCACAGGACTGTGTTCCAGGCCCCTCACCAGCTTAATTGCCCTCCGCTGGACACGTTTCAGTACCTCAACATCTCTCTTGAATTGAGGGGCCCAGAACTGGACACAGTACTCAAGGTGTGACCTGACCAGTGTTGAGTACAGGAGAAGAATAACTTCTCTCGTCCTACTGGCCACACTGTTCCTGATGCAGGCCAGGATGCCACTGGCCCTCTTGGGCACCTGGGCACACTGCTGGCTTGTGTTCAGCCTGCTAACTACCAGTACCCCCTGGATCCCTTTCTGCCTGGCTGCTATCCAGGCACTCTGTCCCCAGCCTGTAGCACTGCTTGGGGTTGTTGTGGCCAAAGTGCAGAACCCTGCACTTGACCTTGTTAACTCTCATCCCATTGGCCTCTGCCACCTATCCAGCCTGTCTAGGTCACTCTGCAGGGCTCTCCTACTCTCCAACAGATCAACACCTGCTCCTAGCTTGGTGTCATCTGCAAACAAGATGAGAGTCTTTGCTAATACATGCTAACCCTTAAAGTTGTCAGACTGACATCAGATTTGGTCTGACCTGTGCAAACAGTGAAGATGGAATTGTATATGGAAGAATCTTATTTTCTTTTATCCCACATCTGCTGAACAAAAGCCACACACAAACCTGGAATTCATACATGCTCTAGAGGGGTTGCCCTGTGGTTGCTGCTTGTCTGAAGTCTTTAGATCAATTGTGTCACAACTTGTCCAGGTGTAGCTACAAGTACAACAAAGAAAAAATAATAATGAGACTACTGGGTAATTTCTGATTTTACTGATCCCTGGAAATTCTGTTAGAGTCCTTGTCACTGAACTGTGGTCCCTTGGCTTCATTTCATTCACAGCACATTGGGACACTTTGCCAATAACATTTCTATGGCAACAACAGTCAGAGTTATCCTAAACTTAAATATTGTCATCAAACATTAAATGTACAAAGCTGATATAATGAATGTACAGGTTTCTTTTTAGAAGTCTTTAGATTCAGTATTTGTTTGAGAAGTCACAGTCAGTTCCCCAATCTAAAGCAATGTGAGTGTTAAATCATGAGTGATTTGTGAGCTCTTATGCCTTAGCATTTTCAGCATGTGGAAAAGTGTCGTGTCTCCACTTCAAGTGTCCTTCTCATGTCTTGAGAAGAGTTTCAGTGTTCCTGGTGTGTAGGAAAGATGAGTAACAACACAGTAGTGTTTGACATTTAAGTGCTGGCATGTTCACAGGATCACAGGATCACAGGATGTTAGGGGTTGGAAGGGACCCAAGGAGATCATCTAGTCCAACCCCCCTGCCAAAGCAGGACAATACTATCTAACACAGATCACGTTGCTCCATAAGTCCAGGTTTACAAATAAATTTGCAATAGTGGAGATGCTGTCTGTGGTCTGCATCATCACCCCTTCCTTCTTGGGACAGAGTAAAAGAACAGATAAGTTTTTTTTCAGTCCTGGTTTAAAGGAAAGCAAGCCAGGTGCTGGGACTGGAGAGAAACCATGTCATGCCCCTGTAGGTCTGCACATCTGAGGATGGGTAACTCCTGTACACCTTGCACCCACCCAAAGTTCAGATACAGCTGTCTTTATCAGCACTTTCTCGAGGGCTCACCCCATGTGTAGATCTCAGTGGTAATACCTGAGAATAATAAGAACAGCACTCTGGAGGCTTCACAGAATGTTGGAGTGTGAAGTACCAATTCATTTTCTGTTACAGTAGCTGTGCTAAACATACACTTTTCAGCAAAGAGTTGGCAAGAACAATCTTTCAGTTTTTCTCTCCCCTTTTATATTTTAATGAGTTTTGGACTTTTTTGCTTGTTTTGCACAAAGTTCTTTTGTTTTGTTTTTTGCACCTGGCTCGGCTGGGCTGCATCAAGAGAAGTGTGGCCAGCAGGGCAAGGGAGGGGATTCTCCCTCTTTACTCTGCTCTTTTCAGACCCCATCTAGAGTACTGTAGAGTTCTGGAGCCATCAACACAAGAAGGACATTGAACTGTTAGAGCAAGTCCAGAGGAGGGCCATGAAGATGATCTGATGGCTGGACCACCTCTGCTATAAGGACAGGCTATGAGAGTTGGGAGTCCTCAGCCTGGAGAAGAGAAAGCTTCAAGGAGACCTTATAGTGGCCTTCCAGTATCTGCAGGGGCCCTACAGGAAGGCTGGGGAGAGACTAATCACAATGGTCTTGTAATGACAGAATGAGGAGTAATGGTTTTAAACTGGAAGAGGGGAGATTTAAAGTAGATAATAGGAAGAAGTTATTTACAGTGAGGGTGGTGGAACACTGGAACAGGTTGATCAGGGAGGTTGTGGGTGCTCTGTCCCTGGAGGTGTTCAAGACCAGGTTGGATGAGGCCTTGAGCAACCTGTTCTAGTGGCAGGTGTCCCTGCCTGTGGCAGAGGTTTGGAACTGGATGATCTTTGAGGTCCCTTCCAACCTAAACCATTCTATGATTTGTTAAAAAAAAAAACAACAAACAAGCAAAGAAGCAGTCCCCTTCATTCGAGTGAAGCACTGCGGTGCTGAGTGAGGAACTGACAGACAAACTGAAAGCATTGCTTAAGAATTTCCATGGGGAGGGTGCATTTCCTTCTTCCAGACAAGAAACAAAATGAGAAGTGCAGACTTACCACAGGTCCCAATTAGTGTGGAAAACAAAAGTCCAAAGTCAAGCATAACCATGTGTGTGGTATCCCCATGACCACATCCCAAAACTGTTCATTAGTGCTTCTTGAAATCAGAGGAGGCTAGAACCAGCCTGCCTAAACAAGCTGTAGTTGTGGATCACTGTCCTTAACTTTAGGCTTTGGTATGCTATTTAAAGCCATTGCACTTTGTTCACTCATACAGGAGATTGATTTATTTACTTTCTACCTGCCTTTTTATGAAGCTGAAAAGATTGTCTAGCTCTCTTATGCCCTCCATAATCTTTTCTAAACAACTTTTTCTAGTTCATGCGCTTTAGAGTGTTCTTGTTATTTGTCTGTCTCTATTTACTTTTAAGTTCAAGTAAAACTGGAGCTTTTCACCCAGCTCAGAGTGAAACATCACAGATTCAGCCTGTATTGCTTCCTATTGAAATATGTCCTGTTTTCCTCAAATTGTTTCCTCAGTTGGTTCAGGGGTTTTTGAATTTGATGCCACCTAAAAGTTTCATTTAGTTTATTTCTTTTCTGCTGGTAAAAATACTGAGTAGCACTGGATCTGGGACAGCTTCTTGTGGAGCCCTACCTCATGTTTAGTAGCAAAACATTGATAAGAGCCATTGAAAGACTCCATGTGTACTGCCCTTAGACTGACTTTTCTGTTGCAGAATAAGCACAATGCTAGCCTAAAACTATTTCAGTTTCCAAGCTTTGCACAGGCAGGCATCTTGCCATATTACAGTGGCTGCTATGTGATTGCACTGGCTCAAACTGCTGATCCAGGTGTTGGAATGCAGGCTTTTGCAAAGGAAAATAGATCAAAAACAATAGGAAAAATGTTTTGCAGAGTCTTTTGAACAAAAATTTGGTATCGGGATTCAAATGTTTTTTTTCATAACTGCTACAAAAAATGAGAACATGCATGAGCTAAGATTAGAATTATTGTAGTTATAATTAACATGGTGTCAAAGTCATTAGATATTTTAAGCTGTTAAATTATTTTCCCAGCTTATTAACTTCATTTAGACATATTGATATTTTTTAACATGTTTATCCAGATAATGCCTTAATTGTGATGTTACACACACTACAGTGCGCTAGACACACTTGCACAAGGTTTTGGTTTCAGTTTCTGTATGGCCTGAGATGTCTGATGATGAGTTATTGTGGGGGTTTTGGGGAGAAGGGGGCCAGGGAGATGGAATGAGGTCATAGAAATTATTTTTTTGTTTGTTTGCTATTTTCATTTTTCACTGGAGTTTTCACAGTCTTTTCATGGCTACAATGGCTTCTCAGGTTGTTTCTTTTCCTTTCATGGATACTGCAATTAAACCTCATGCCTTGTGTCACAGTTCTCATCTTGTTTGCCAAAGGTGATAGTATTACATGGAAACGTTCCAGATTTTTAAAACTGCTGGTGGCCTGCAAGAAGAAATTGGCCAAGTAGCATTCCCAGCACAGAGGTGACCCTCAAATTTTCAACCAGGAAGGCCTTTGTTGGGTGGATGGAGATTGATCTGTGACTTCAAAATACGTGTCACATTTTAAGGAAAAGCAGCACATTTTGCTGTTTAGGAGGATATTAGGAAATATGCCTGAAAACAGGACTCTCTGAGAAATGCTAGGTGCTACATTTGGAGAGATTCAGGAAGACAAAGAATCAGGGAGAGCTTCATTAATTCTTATCTACTTTGTGGATGCTTTTGATTAAGACATAGAGGAGTGTTCCATTACCAGAGAATGTAGAGAAGTGCCAAGGCCCTCTTGGCTCTGAGTCTTGCCAAGGAGGTGAAAGAAAACAAGAAGAACTCTTTTCAAGCACATCAGTAACAAAAGAAGATCAAGGAAAAGGTGAATCCACTACTGAATGATAT